>NW_021135456.1:0-316607 GCF_004193835.3 Ostrinia furnacalis | reverse complement strand
TCATTTCAGCCATAGGACGTCCACTGCTGAACACAGGCCTCCCCCAATGACTTCCACAATGACTGGTTGGCAGCGGCCTGCATCCAGCGCCTTCCTGCTACCTTTATGAGGTTATCGGTCCAACTTGTGGGTGGACGTCCTACGCTGCGCTTTCCGGTACGTGGGCTCCAGTCTAGACGACTCCAAGCATATGAGTACATACTGCGCCAATAAATACTGGAACCACAGATTATTTACTAAGAAGACAACTGAAAAACTTGATGAAACAGGCGAGTAACAATTTGACCCTCTGTCTATAAAGAGTAACAACTTGACCTCTATGCATAAATCGGCACTAAGTACTTACCTACTTAGTTCACATAGGTACCTAAAAAGTAAGTTAGTGCCGGTTTCAGAAATTTTCAAATGACAACATTTTTTTAACACCTGAACAGATTGCATAAGTTGGGAATCGAATCCCAGCTACTAAGTAATTGCTTAAAATTAAAAAAAAGATAATTATCAAGATGTTTTGCAAAGATGCACAAAACATGCCATTGGCTAAGTAATAAATATTCTTTAGTCTTTAATCAAAGTTTACGAACCATCAAAAACTAGCTTCATACCTGCCTACTAGTTACACAAATGTTATCATTTAAATTGTCCTCTTTTGAATAAGGCTGAGTTGCACCACCTAACTTTAACCGTAATTATAACCGGTGTTTTTGTATGGAGCTCGGCAGACTTTTGACGTTTGTTAAGTTAAAGTAAGATGGTGCAATCCAGCCTAACTCAAACAATCATTAGTTCACATCAATTGAGATTCATCCGGCATCCTAACCCTGTGATAAGAAGTGGAAATATTACAGCTAACGGTCTATTTTCAAGCTGCTATCGTTAACTTGACCTAATCCCACCGTATTTATAGCAATAAGCAAGTAAACAAGATCAGTTGTGCTGTGCGTGAAACATGTCGTAATTATTGCACTTCCTTTATCTACATACTAGCTTTTGCCCGCGGCTTCGACCGCGTGGAATTTTGTCTGTCACAGAAAAACTTTATCGCGCGCGTCCCTGCTTCAAAAACCGGGATGAAAACTATCCTATGTCCTTTCTCGGGACTCAAACTATCTCTATGCTAAAGAAGAACGGTCATCTGTGACCCAGGCCCGACAGAAACGAGACATACCTCAGTTTTTTTGTAATGTCTTAATTAGTTAAATTATATATTTTTTATATTCGAAATCTATGTATAACACCAAAATATTACCCTTTGTTTTTGTTCAGGCGTTATACAAAAACTAATACTAAATGCCTATTTATCACCAAAATTGGTAAATGTATGTACCTAAATGTCTATAACAGCTGCCATGGAATGTATCTAGGTGACCTGGAGATACAGCCTGGATTATACAGGGTGGAAACGAGAAGTTACAAAATCCAAAAATTCAATGTTACCAGCTTCCATAATCTGTAACCTAATATTGGTACCACTTGAAAGAGCTCGTGAAGCACTTTCAGAATCAGTAACTAGTTTTTCGATATCTTGTATAGTTTAGAAATAATCGAGTGAGATCACTTATCGTTCCATATGTATAACCACCCTGTATAATCCGGCTGTATCTCCAGGTCACCTAGATACATTCCATAGCAGCTGTAATAGACATTTAGGTACATACATTTACCAATTTTGTTGATAAATAGGCATTTTGTATTAGTTTTTGTATAACGCCTAAACAAAAACAAAAGGTAATATTTTGGTGTTATACATAGATTTCGAATATAAAATATATATAATTTAACTAATTAAGACATGAAAAAAAAACTGAGGTATGTCTCGTTTCTGTCGGGTCTGGGTTTTTTTTGTATGGGGCGTGACCGTTCTTCTTTCATCAAAATCGGTTCAGTGGTTTAGGCGTGAAAGCAAGACAGACGGACATAGTTACATTTCGCATTTTTAATATTAGTATTGAGTTATACTGGGTGTTAGGTAAATGGGTATATGAGCCGACACTAGCCCATGTTAACATGGTCATATAAATGGTATGGTGAAGTCAGAAATTTTATATCTTCATTTTAATTATTTTAATTTTCATACAAATCGGATTTTATAAAATTTATTTTGTTAGCCCTCTAGTGGACTAATGGATGGCGTTGCCAGAGGTTGCAGGTTCGATAGAGTCATACTCGTAATATTGGTTGGAGTACCTACCTTCTAAGTTAAACTAACCTGCCTACTGTTAAATGTACAATACCATTTTGGTGGTGTACCAAAACTAAGCATATGTAGAAGAACCCAAACATAGACACCTTGCGTGTCCAATACTCGTAGTATGAAATCTCTACTTGCGTAAGTAAGTAGGTACCTACTCGTATTATGACAATCTATTAGTCGCATTGTCTTGGTGTTATTCCATTCATACACTTAAGTTCCCGTGGTGAAACTTTAGCCACACAGTCTTGAGTTGAATTGCACAACGAAGGCGCCTTCATTTTCGTCGGGAAATGCATGAAAATGTAAGTATGTATTTCGTCCACGTATGTACTAGGTGTCCTGAGTACCTACCTAACACAAGATGGGTAAATTGCCACAACTTGACAAAAACATTTTTCTGACGATTAATTTTCATTAGGTAAGTAATTAATTATCTCTAAGTTTTATTTTTATCTTTGATGGATTTTCCAATTCCTTCCTATTTGTGCCCTTGAATTTGACCGATTATTTAGTCGCTACGTGCTATTTTTCAAACAATAATCTTTAGTACCTAGATAAGATTGTTTATTGCTCAAGATCGCGATAACAAGTTCGTTGGGGGCCAAAACGTAATGACGTTGATCGTAAGACGTTGCAGTTAAATAGGAAATACAGACCAGTAATTCATAGATATTTGCAGGGCTCTAGCCAATTAGCCAATTCAACTTCCAAAGTTAGCTTGTTGAAGTCCCTTTTCAGGGGCGGCAGGGCACTGTCTCAAATATAGCTTTCCCTGCCACCACTTTGGTTCAACATAACCAGCCGATATATTATATCACAGTTACATATACCTACCTACCGTAGCACTTTGACAACGTGTGACTGCGGTTTTCCAAACATGAAAATTACTATGCAACTACATTAGCAACATTGTTCAGTTCAGTATTCTGAAAATCTTGTTTTATACTTTTTCAGCGTCGTTTTTTGTCGTAGTTGTTAAGTGACCACTATCGTAACACAAACAGGAATTTTGTTTTCATAGGGGTCACTTAAAAGGTTCTGTACCCACATGAGGCAGTCAACTGACTCAAAAAACATATACAAACGAACCTCCTCCTTTTGTTGAAGTTGGTTAATAAAAACTGACTGATTCTTCATAGTCGCTTGTAAACCTGTAATTTTAATATGTGGTAGGCAGGTACATTGAAAAGTGACGAATTAGCATTGTATTTGCTAATCTCGTACAGAAAATTTTTGACACCAGTCTAGTGGTGACAGAGTTACGACTCTCGTGGGGCATAGGTTCAATGTCAGACTAGCTCAATAATAGTCTCTTAAAACTGATTGTTCGAATGTAAACTTTATTTAATTGTCTTTTGAGTCTAAACAAATTATTTCCAATGTTTTGTTTACACTTTAGCTGCAACAAGAACGTTCAAAACATGTTTTTCTGGATGTTATCGTCACGGTGTCAACGTGCGAATGTTTCTATCACAACGTCATAATTATCATTATATCACACACTAATCAGCATCATACGAGTAATTACCCCCCTCGTACATAACCCTTAGTAGTTATATCAACCAATAGTAACAAAAGATATTATTACATCAACCAAACAAAAAAATACAGATTTCCTAAATTGATTTTTATATTATTTATAAATTACCAAATGTAAATGTATTGAAATTATTCTTTAATCAAATTTACACATCTAATATGGGTTTTTAACATTTTGAAAATATGAAGTCTTAAAAATTTCTTTTTTAAAACAAAAAATAGTAGGGAGTATCATCTCTCTGCGAAACATGCCTAGAAGTAGGTACTAGATCGAAATCCATAATGGATGGTAATAAACTAACTTTATTCATAAAATTACATAAAAATTGGTAATGGTAAATTTAGTGTGAAGTAGAAATAACTTACAGTGCACTTTATCCATGAATTTTCAATTCATTAATGTTAAATGTTTATCAACATTATTGCATAAGATAATGTTATGAAATATACAAAGTTCATACAAAGTGAAAGAAAAATATGCCAATATTATTCTTATTACTTTCATATCAAGTTTTTCAGGCACAAATTAAGTATTTTTATGTGCAATGAGAAAACTAGATTATTTTTCTAAACAATATCCATCCACTCAAACTGCAGTCAAAAAAAGGGGTCCATATTGGCTCACCTAAAGTTATTTACCCGAAATTGTTCTTCCTAACGATTTTAAATCCGAATGATCACTCTTCCTAAAATTTTTCATCCTAAAGTTTTCATTCATACTATTTGTAGTGCTACCGGCGATGTTCATAACACTCATGTTTCCGAAAATTTTAATTAATAATATCATTTATGTAAATATATTTAAACTCCTACTGTTTTTTATCATAACACTTTTATCCCTAAACATTACCATAATATTATTATTTTCACTCATACCATAGAATAATAATAAATACTACGTACAGAAGTACGTTCTTCGCGAATAAAACGTAAGGCCAGAGTTCTAACCTAACCTAAACCAATAATTTATGAATAGGACCGATTCGTTTCTGGAACTTGACTACCTATACTTGCTAATGCCAACAAACTTGAACTTTAATATATCGTTAAAGAAAGAAATCTAAACAAAAAAGATATGACTTTGAATAATAGTGTAAAATGTGGTTATGTTTAGAAAATCTAGGAGAACAAATAAAAGTATAATAGATGTTTATTGCTAATGACATTATGAAGTTGAATGATTCGGAATTATGAACATTAGAGACAGAGTAGTTAGGAATTGTGATTGTTAGGTTGAAAAATTTTAGGAAGAACATTTTCGGACTTCCAATTTTCGGAGTTGAAAATTTAGGTGAACTTTGGCGCACCCCAAAAAAAGGTTAGCAAATAAAAGAAAAAATACAATAAAAAGCTATATTTTGAAACAGAATCACATTACAATAATAATTTTAACTTTATCTACAATAACCTAGTACCAGTACGATTTGGCGGGAACTCTGTCCTCCTTGATGCCCATTTCTTCCATGATATCCATCTCGAAGGTGTTGAGTTTTGGCGCGAAAGTTATCTGGAAGAACAAAAGGTATTCAACAACAAACTTAACTCATAAAGCTTTCCCTACAGTTAAACTACCTTTGATCTGACACGAATACTTATTAATTCTAGTATGTGAAATGAAATTTTAGGGTTAAATCATTGGCGGATTTACAGTTCTGCCGCCCGTAGGCTAGGGTGGAGTTGGATCTTTATTTAACTTTTATCTTCTGAAATCGAGTAAGCGTCATCTAAAATCTGCCGCTCCTAGGACGCTGCCGCCCCGCGGCCTATTGACAAATCCAGGACAGGGTTAAATTAGATTAATTTTATTTTAATTGAATTGCAGATCCATACAAGAATGCGTGGTAAATTCAGCGAACTGCTCCTGAATCAAATGTACCTACTACTGCTTTTTCTATTTATTTATATTAACCGGCAGACAGTGGTGACTGAGTTTGTTGCGGCGCTTCTTCTCAGCACTTGCCAAATGTTGGTCTCGAAGCGCTGGTAGGGTAAAAAGATTATGAGACATGTAGAGGCTCCTTAAGAGTAACTTATTATTCTAAACAAATAAAGAAATTTTGACTTTGACTTTGAGATAATGTGAATTTTAATGTCGAACTAATTTTCCTATACAATGTATTTTGTTTTTGGAATAAATAAATTTTACTAGCTAGCCTTTTTTGATAATATTGAAGTTTATGAAAATGAATGAAATGAAATGAAAAGGTTCAAGTTCTAGTATGTGAAAAAAAATTTTAGGGTTAAATTAGATTAATTTTATTTTAATTGAATTGCAGATTATGTGAATTTTAATGTCGAACTAATTTTCCTATACAATGTATTTTATTTTTGGAACAAATAAATTTTACTAGCTAGCCTTTTTTAATAATATTGAAGTTTATGAAAATGAATGAAATGAAATGAAAAGGTTCAAAACCAATGAAAATTTTATATTATGCGAGTTTAGAAAAAACGCATTTTATACATATTTTGTCTATCTATGTTTCGATATCGATACTCTTATTAGATTATGTTTCACACAGAGTTGTCTTTCATATCGGGAAGGAAACGAAAATAAATCGAGTTTGCCATTGATAAGTTTGACGAATCGCTAATAATTTCCAAGTCTAATTACATGCTAATTTGAATGAACGGTGCACTCGGACGCCTATGGCGGCTTATAACGTCTAACGTGTTACAACACTAATGCCCATTTTCACCATCAATCCTTAATTTTTAAGAAACCCATATGAAAAGAAAATTCCTGTTGTGTTACCACAGGGTCACAATTAGGAATCAAAAATTAGGAATTGATGATGAAAACGGGCATAAATCTAGATTGCACCATCTTACACGCGGTAAAACCACAGAATAATAATAAGTACTACGTACAGAAGTTTTACTTCGCGAAGGTATTTAAAAAAAATGTATGCTCAATGTCATTAACAATATGGTGTAATTTAGCCTGTCTCAAGAGTCAAGCACCATTTTGTTGACAAACGTCAGTGCACTGGGCACTGCGCCGAAGCTATAGGGCTGACTTCGGCAAAATGATGTGACGTGAGGTGCCAAACTGCGGAAAATGGCGGAGGAAATACATGATTTGGCATGAATTATCATGAATAATATTAACTACTTATTTACCTCTCAGTGTCTTGAGGCAACTTAAAAAAGTACATTCTGTGTTTTTATTATTATTTAGGCAGTTAAATACTGCACAGTATTTAGTACACCATTTTCTTTGTTTTCTTCCATCATACACAAGAATACGCGTGCGTGAGTCAATGTTCGCTCGTATGTGAGGCCTTGTCGAATAGTATCCTGTAGGTGGGCCATCGAGCGTGTTTTGTTTTCGATGTAAACTCGCGGAGATGAACAGGCCTGGTAAAACAATAAAATTAATTGAAAATATTGTTACCTTTGCTATGACATCAGCTTTCGTATCTTTCTTTTCATTCTCTATGTACACCTCTTTGCTTTTGTAGTCGATGGTCTCTTCGGCTGCCTTCGGGATGGGGATTATTCTGCTACTGGCTTTTGACACTCGCACCTAAAAAGAAAAGACAATGATTGTCTTTTTTTTTTCGCGCGGCCATCGATCATACCTTGTTTTTTGATTACAAAATAGTGTAATAAACCAAACTTACTATGACATGTATACCTACCTCTAAACTCAGTCTGAACTGAGTTAAGAGCATCAGAAGTTTGATGATTTTCATACTAGATTTGCTGTTTGCGCGCAAGTTTTGTAAGAAATTGCAACAAAATAATGACATTGTATGTGTAAACAAACAATACCATCCATTAAAAGTTCCAGACATCAGTATGCAGCAGAATCAGCGCAATAAAAAAATAGCGCAATATTTTGTTGCAATTTCTTACAAAACTTGCGCGCAAAAAGCAAATCTAGTATGAAAATCATTAAACTTCTAATGCTCGTAACTCAGTTCAGACTGAGTTTAGAGGTATACATGCCATAGTAAGTTTGGTTTATTACACTATTTTGTAATCAAAAATCAAAGTTTGGTCGATGGCCGCGCGAAAAAAAAAGACGCCACCTTCCATACAAAATCTGGCATTGCCATTTAGTTTGTTTCAGTCAAATGCCGTCCACTTAACATGACTCAGAAATGAGGAAATCCGTAAACGAACTAAAGTCGCTGAGCCCGACGGATTAGCAAGCTGAAGTGGCAATGGGCAGGGCACATAGTACGCAGAACTGACGGCCGATGGGGCAGCAAGGTCCTGGAGTGGAGGCCGCGTACCGGAAAACGCAGCGTGAGACGTCCATCACAAGGTGGACCGACGACATCGTAAAGGTAGCAGGGAAGCGCTGGACGCAGGCCGCTACCATTCGATCAACCTGGAAAGCATTGGGGGAGGCCTATATTCTGCAGTGGACGTCCTATGGCTGAAATAATGATGATGATGACGTCCACTGCTGGACAAAGGCCTCCTCCAAGGATTTCCACAACGACCGGTCCTGCGCTGCCCGCAATCAGGCACCTCCCGCGACTTTCACTAGATCGTCGGTCCACCTAGTGGGGCCTGCCTTTTCCGGCTCGTGTTCGCCACTCGAATAGGTGAACTATAAGTAAAACTCGATATTTAAGCTTACCTTTGAATTATGGGTAAGATATAAGAAGTTAATGTAAAAAAAACCCACATGATTACCTTTTTTAGTTCAATCAAGACAGAAAGGATAAATAAATAAATCTTTGGATAATTTCATACAGCACCATCTAGCCCCAAAGTAAGCAACTAATATGCTTGTGTATTGGGTGCTAGCTTAAGGGATATACTACTAGAAAAAAGCATCTAGTTCGTAAGTTTATCGTAAACAGCTAGATCAATCATTTTTTATTGCAAAATCGCATCTAATACAATTACAAATGGCACCCCAGTATTTATTGACATAATATCTAAAGCCCGGTCCGTGAGCACGTAGAATTTTGTCCAATGACCCCAAGCTACCCATCCTTATCGCTCGCGCGTAATTATGTTGCGATCGCGCTCGCACACTCACTGCGGGCGCTCGTCGCACAGTCGCGACAGCAATATAAATTACGCGCGAGCGATAAGGATGGGTAGCTAGGGGTCATTGGACAAAATTCTACGTGCTCACGGACCAGACTATATCTAAATATTATAACTCAAAGGTGACTGACTAACTGACATAGTGATCTATCAACGCACAGCCCAAACCACTGGACGGATCGGGCTGAAATTTGGCATGCAGGTAGATGTTATAACGTAGGCATCCGGTAAGAAAGGATTTTACGAAACTCCACCCCTAAGGGGCTAAAACAGGATCGCGGGCGGCCGCTAGTCTCTTATATGTATATTAAACCATCTGACCTTGTCTCCCTCTTCCGTGTACCGCCACTCAATCTCCGTGGGCTTCAAAGTCTCGGGGTCCACCAGTTTGACTCCCGTCGTGACCAGTAGAGGCGCTTCGGACTGGATCACCACGCCGGGAAAATTCTTATCTTTGCCCACCTGGAAGATATGATAAGCATAAAATTGATATACCAGACCAGGTGCGATTGCGGTCAAATACCTGCCTTGTAGTGTTGCCGAACTATCGACGGTAAAACTATCGATAGTTTTCATTCGAAAAAGCCTTCTCCATCGATAGGCCTATCGATAGTATCGATACTGTCGATACTATCGATAGTTTATTCTTCATTAGCAACAATACTATCGATAGTATCGATAGTATTGCACATATTCAATAGTATTGCCTCGTATTGAGCTATCGATAGTATCGACAGAATCGATACTATCTCTTGCGATAGTTTGGCTATCGATAGACTATCGATAGTCGACTATCGATCGGCAACACTACTGCCTTGTCTAGCATAAAAAAAAATCGAAGCGACGGTAGGCGAACGGTGAAGGTGTCGGACTGGCCTACTCGTGATCCAGGGAACACGGGTTCGAACCCCGCCGAGTTCTTCAGAATACAAAGATGATGAATAATTTTGAAAACTACAATTTCCACTTAAGATTTTAAATACAATTGATTTGCTATTTATAAAAATGTATAATTTACACACAATATTCCTTTGATGTTCAGTGACGTCTTTCTTAACCTTTAGTGACAACTGACCTTAGGATTTTTGTGGCATATAGATAGACTCACGCCCGTATTCACAAACATTACTATGAGATCTCACAGTGCGCGTGGTCGCACAGGATGACACACGAACCAATCACAGAGCTCTATTCGATGCTGTGCTCCAAGGCTTGCATGTTATTAGTTAACCTGTAGAAAGTATCTACTTTTACTGTAAGTAGGTATAGTTATTTAACAACCTTACAACCACAATCCTTTTTCATCATCATGTCTTTTTTTTACAGGGCTGTAAATGTTCAACAACAATGAAAAGTTTTGACTTGCTACGTTTGTTAATTATAGGATTAACTGCTGTAAAGTATACAATCTTTTTTTTTATCTAAAGTAATCTGCAAAAATTCCAAAATACGGTCTGCCACTAAAATATAATGGGTTAAAGTGTTAAAAACCTCGAAGAATAAGCTAAGTTCTAAAGTAACATCTTACAGTCCTCAGATGAGTATTGAGGCCTTCTACGATGACCCAGTTCCTCTCCTGTATGACCTGTGTGATGATGCCCTGCTTGCCTTTGTCTTTGCCCACCATCACCTCCACTCGGTCTCCGCTGGAAGTCAAAATAACAGTAAATTTAGTCTACATTCCGAAAACTTTGTAATAAAATCGAAATCAAAAATATTTATTCAGTCTAGACCACAAGTGGCACTTATGAACGTCAAAATATAGTAAATAATAAATAAGAAAAGGTAGCCCTTATGGGGCACTTTACATGTCTCCTTATCTTTTAGGCCCTACCAGCGCTTTGAGACAAACATATGGCAAGTGACAAGATTATTTATTATAGAACACAATAGATTTTGCAAACTAAATAAAACACTTTAGTTGGCATAGTAGGGTTGAAAATTATCAGCACATTTTATATTTGTTTAATTACATATACATTGGATACCTTTAACATTGTTATTGACCTAAAAGAATAAAATTGATACCTACTCATAGCCTTGAAATCTTTTTAATACCACGGTAGGTACACGTANTGATGGTATACTTGGAATTGCTCTAGGGCCAATGAGGAAGTTGGAGACATTCTCTTGTTTGGCAGATTTTAGTGCCGTAACATATTATTGTTTTAAACGCTGTAAAATGAAATGCGATATAAACATATCGCGGTATATGTTAGCGATTATGCCAAAAAACATGGTGTGTATGTGGTTCGTAGGTTAGCGAACCACGTACACACTATGTTTTTTGGTTACAGTGCATGCAACGGTTACAGTTATAGCTCGCTAACGAGTACCCGGCTTTAGGTTTTAGGCTCATGGAGGTAGCAGACCGCTACCAAACGGGTGATGCGGAAATCATTGGGGGAGACCTATGTTCAGCAGGTAACGTCCTGTAGCTGAAGTGATGTTGATGATGAAGTTTAGGCCTGTCGTTTTATGCTTGTTTGATTATCAAAAGACTCTTTCTATTGCAAATAGTTAAGGATGATTAGTAGTTTAACAGTTACTTATTATTATTTCGTGGTTTAACTACCATAAAGCTATTGCTAAGACTGAATAGAATTGAGCTTCTACCTGGCATATTTACCATTCTGTTTTACATTTAATATTAGGTGAAATTGTGATTTATTAGCTGTAAATGTTAATTAAATGTAAATAAATACAAACCTACTTTGTTGATATATTTATATCAACCGCTATTAAACAGGCATTCTTCATAAATATAGATTAAAACGTAATGGTTTAGGAAGTCAGACATTAAATTACCCCATTCTATAAAGACAGTTAGTTAACCCCTTGTTATTAATCTATTAGAAATTTCAATTGTCTTTAAATTACTGTATTTAAGCAATGAAAGATCATTCCTTCGTGGTGTAGAAATTTTTAACTCGATTTTATTTTAAATAAAAAAAGGGTTTTCTGTAAATGTTAAGATGAAATAAAACGTATAATCGCTCCTATTCATATCACCTTAATGTTATTTTATGTTACCAGCTGAAATTTCCATGTTATAATCCTAGCATGTAAAACTTAAATATTTCTATGTTAGCCCACAAATGTCGAGGAATCACTGACACTGAAAATACAGTATTTTTTACTAGTTTCGGTGTCTGGGTTCACCCCTTGTTAGATCCAAATGTTTGATTGAATAAATTTATTTATTATTATCCCAACTAATATTATAAATGCGAAAGTAACTCTGTCTGTCTGTCTGTCTGTCTGTCTGTCTGTTACGCTTTCCCGCTTAAACCTCGCAACCGATTTTGATGAAATTTGGCATAGAGATAGTTTGAGTCCCGGGAAAGAACATAGGATAGTTTTTATCCCGGTTTTTGAAACAGGGACGCGCGCGATAAAGTTTTTCTGTGACAGACAAAATTCCACGCGGGCGAAGCCGCGGGCGGAAAGCTAGTTATAAATAAAAATACGGAACGTCATGCATTAGTAGTATTGAAATTTCCCACGTTTACTAAAGCTATTCATTATAAAATATACCACCTTTTCAAGTGTAAAACGAACTTTAGAGCCTAGTTATTTACAAAATACCGTGCCGTTAAAATACAGCCTTCGATTCGATTGATAGGCCTCTAATTGAGTAGGACGGCTAATAACATACGTAGGGCAGTGTGTGTTTTAGAAATACCATGAAAACGGAATATTCTAGTAGGTTTTAACGTAACACACATTACCTATTCCAGCAGCTGACATGGCAGAACGTTTGAATTGTTTTGTAGTAAGTTTTGTTTAGGAACTGTTTAACATTTAGGAGCCGGCGTGATAGTGTAATTGGTTCTTTATATACGGCGTTTTTTGTTCCCTAAATTAATCCACGATTACCACATTTGTAGAGTTTTGTTTTATATTAGTTCATCCATTAGCATAGGTTTGTGTAATAATGTCTAATTATCAACATAAATCAACGTGTAAGTTCAGAATTATGATATCGTATATTGTTCTCGTTATTTATTAAGGGTTTAAATTTAATTAGGATTAGGGTTAGTCTAGGGTTTCAGGTAGATTCAATATTTTCCCAGCGAGTTTCGTATTACCTTTAAGCTCTAGGTACATACCCACAGTCCCAAACATTGTACAAATACATTTAGAGTCGCTAAATGTTATCAACTTAATTTTAATTAAAAACTTTTTGGATTTTCAGGACTGAAAAAAGAAGATAATTTTTAAATATACTCAGCGCAAAGACTCGTGGCAGGCAGTGTCATAATAAATTAGTGCATATCACGTTTTCTCTCGCACTCACAATGGATATGGGTGACGTCACACAGAGGCAGGCATAGCGTTGTTTATAATACGTAAGAATTAATAAAATATTAGCGAGTGTGCATCTCTGTTTCAAAAATTACTTATGGCCCGAGTATAATTGATTAATACTGACGCCTTCATAGTTAGGCAGTTTCCACTACAACCTAAATAAACTTGTCATGTTTTTACCTAAATGGACGTTCCATTACACATCCGTCGGGCGTTATTAAAAAAGTTAAAGTGAGGTGCCGGCGCCGGTGGGAGCGTTCCCTCATTATTTATTTAAGCGATCCGATTGTCGTTTGTTCGTCTGAGGGCCAGGGGCGGAGGAGGAGCGGGTAGAAGATACTACTTAAGGTAGAATAAGATGTGCAGAATATGTGTATTTACATAATGTAAGTAAATCATTATAAACATTCGTTTGTTTCAGACAAATGTCGTCCACTGCTGGACAAAGGCCTCCCACAAGATTTCCACAGCGACAGTCCCTGTGTTGATCGCCTCCATGGTGATATGTCTTATATGCTACTACTGGCCATAGCGGAAAGTGCTTCACAAAATGTATTTATTTCTTGTAATCAGGTTAGGTAGAATTAAAAAATGTATTCGTTACTCCTGTGTAGGCATGTATTGTTGACATAATATTATCTACCTAAATAAAATATACATTGATTAGCCAGATAATTTAGATGCCCTATTTTTTTCTAAAGTAGGAAAACACGCTTAGGACGTCCTCCCACAAGGGGGACAGACGACCTCATAAAGGTAGCAGGAAGGCGCTGGATTCAATAATGACGATGATGAGGATGTACGTACATGAAAATAAAACACTTGCCTTACTAGACATCCTTACATACAATTTTAATACCAAAGTTTAAATCAATATACTAATCACCACTTAATTATGCACAAGATCTCGCTCCGTTCCCCACTTGCACCACGGCCAGATGCAGACAAAGAGCTTTTAAAACTTAACCCTTATTTTCTCACTTGGAGCACTTGAAGGGATTACAGGCGGACCCGGGAGGCGCGGCAGTGCGTCTGCTGCGCGCGCGCTACGCTTCGCTAACTTCTGTTTTGGCATTAATAGATTGGGAATCCCCACCTGGTTGTGCATTTTAAGGTAATTATCTTTTGTTGACATTTTAGTATTTTCTCACTTGGAGCACTTGAAGGGATTACAGGCGGAGCCGGGAGGCGCGGCAGTGCGTTTGCTATGCGTGCGCTTCGCTAACTTATGCTAAGCATTATTAAATTGGGAAGCCCCACCTGGTTGGGTATTGCAGGGTAAGAAGGATCATTACTGTCTGTAACAGTTTTAGTTGGCTGTAAATTGCAATTTTTAATTAATTAAGTTAAGTACCATCCTAGACTGCATCTCACTTAACACCAGGTGCGATTGCGGTCAAATACCTGCCTTGTCTAGCATAAAAAAAAAATTAATCTAAGAGTAGATAATAGATATTATCTTTTATTGTAGGTATACCAAACAGAACTGCGATCAAATGCGATCGAAGTAGGTATTGAAATGAAGTGTCATTTCTATTTCCTTTCATGTCCGTTTTCTTCAGGTCATTTCGTGTCTAATTTCTTTAGGTTTTGAGTCTACATTTTAAAGAATGTCATACGAATTATTACAAACAAAACAGCTTGTAAAAGGTACATTTTCTGGACAAATCATTAATAATACCATTATGATAATAAAATTACAGGTGGTGTAGACGAGCTATCGACTGAAGACTCTAAGATTCAGACAAATAAAAAAAAAACAGGAAAATAGCATTCACAGACCGCACAATGTTAAACATTCTTTTCTCTTCAAACATAAACATCGCCAGCATGCAGAGGTGTTCTGTAAACTAATTAAAATGAATGCCGCAGCAACAAGAAAGAACAACTCCGTGGTCCACCGGCGGCGCCGTCTCAGAGACATTCCGCTCTCCCGTAGGAACTTGTCCCGCCGTGCGGTGTTTACATGGTCACCGCAACGTGGACATTGAGAGACTGGAAGAGCTGGGAAACACGTTAATTTTCTATTGTGATATTGATAAGGTAAGATACATGATAATAAAGAAGGAGGGATAGTATCACGTAGACGTAAACAAACTAAAGTCGCTGACATAGCCCGACGGATTAGCAAGCTGAAGTGGCAATGGGCAGGGCACATAGTACGCAGAACTAACGGCCGATGGGGCAGCAAGGTTCAAGAATAGAGGCCGCGTACCTGAAAACACAGCGTGGGACGTCTACCCACAAGGTGGACCGACGACATCGTAAAGGTAGCAGGGAAGCGCTGGACATGGAAAGCATTGTGGGAGGCCTATGTTCAGCAGTGGACGTCCTATGGCTAAAATGATAATGATGATGATGATCACGAAGAAGTGACGCAAAAAAAGTACTTACACGTGAAGCTGAATTGACGACCAGAGTTCACACAGTCAAAAAGTTCTCACCCATGGGAATGCGCGTATAAACTACTGTCTTATTAGACAGTAGCATATTTTGAAGGAAAAGCACAATCCAGTATCTTTACTAAATAATTAAATGAGTAAATAATCTCATCTAGCCTCTCTACATCCACGTGAGTGTGTTTTAGGCACGTAAGGTGGACTATAAATTCCACGCTTTGTGTGGACTCCTCCGTAGTTTTTGGCCTTTTTTGCAGCATTCAAGAGCAGTGAAATATTATTCATTCGGCTTTAATGGCCGCCGTGTATAATTAATTGGACTGAAGTATGAAGCTAAAACACGAATGTGAATAGAAGATTACTAAATCAGTTTTTGCATAATGCTCTTTTGAAGCTTTTGTGAGCTTTATTTATAAGCTCTGAAATGAAGTCTTTTCAGAAATAAGTGTGAAATGAAAATATTATTGTGTTCATTTAATAAAATGAGCTGTATTAACAGTAATTACGAATTTATGTGAAAGGTTTTTAGATTTTGTCCTGACCTTAAAATGACTTATTACTCTACCTTCAACTCAGGTAGGGTTGCTGGGTAATCAAGATATGTGGAATAATGTCGTTTAATAACAATTAGGTAATTATTGTCAATATTCAAAATACTATTTCTCTGCATCTTAATTTAATTGGAAAGAAAACTAACATAACTTTAAATTTTTATCGTCAATATTTTCAACAATACATTCGAATAAGTGAATATACTGAGTGAAAAGCTTCTCCATTTCGAACTGAAGGATATAAATGAATAAAAGACATGTCCCTGAGAATTCCTAGTTCAAAATGCAGGATCCTAGCGGAGTGAATATTAGGTATTCGGGATCCGCTTGCGGCTTGACCCGGCTTTGCTCGCTGAATATTATATTCCTGCTCCTATGAATTCTGTATGACTTTGCGTCTAGCTCGATTTCAAGGAAAGTTAATAAAATTTAATAAAGGAAAATTGTTTTCGAAGGAAGAACATGGGATCTGCTGAATCTCGCAAATAATACAAAGATAGTAGAGATTATGCACATGATTATGGAAAAAAGTTGTAAAGAAATTATTTATATAGCACTTACTTTAATGCCATCAAAACCACAACAGATTAGCTAAGGATGATATTCATTAGTATAATTTTTAATGATTTACATTCGTCACACTAAAAAGGAATTTAAATTCACGATAGTCCGTTGATGATAGTCATTGGCTTGTTTTAAAGGCCGTTACCTATATTTGTACAATATTTTCATAGTTCAAAACAGACAGACATGCAAACTCTATGTCTATATAGACTTCGAAGGTACACAAAAGAGAGCACTGGAATAGACAGGCATCAATCTTTTACATCTCGAAGCGTCTCCGGGGAGGCGCAATAAGCGCTGCACTCTGCACTTTGCCGCGGGGCATCTTAAATTGGACATTTATAATGTATAACATTAGGTATACTTACGTAGGGGGTGTCGATTTTATTGAAACACTTGAGTAAGATCTCGCGATTTATTTGTATAACATGCATTGTAAAATATTTGGCTTATTTCACATCAGATTCATTCGTCCAAATTGAAGTAAAAGTCAGGATATCTCTTTTTCTATAAAAAGAGATAAAAAACCACTGCTTGTGGTTTCAAAAAGAAATCTGAGTAAGAAGTGGTAAAAATGTGAATCATTCTTACAAAGGGAATCATTAGCGACTTTTCTGTGTTCATGGTCGCCTTCTATGATATAAAAGTAGCGATAAGTAGTTATTCGTTGACAAAAAGCAATGCGATAATTTCAGCCTAAGTATCGTTAAGGAAACAGAATAATATAATGATAATAAACAAATCTTTTGTTGTGTCTTTCATCGTAACACCATGCTTACATTGTGCCGTGTGAAAGCACAAAAAAATGGAACACAGAAAACATGGCATACGAAGCCTTTGCTTTCAAGCCTAACAGAAAACAGCCAAAAGTACTCCCCGATTCGTCTTTTTACATGCCATAAAGAAGGCAACAATGTCATTTCCGCATCCGGTATGTTGTATGTTTGACGCGACAACGTTGCCGCGTGTCGCAACAAAACAACTCGACGTCGTCCGTCGGCTAATGAAAACAAATGGAAATGCGCGAAAATAAACAAATGGACTCTGTTAAGGGGATGGGATCCGTTTCGATAAAGATTAATTCAATATTAGAAGACTGATTTCATTAGATAGCTGGCATACGAAAGTCTTTTATTATCTACCAGCTAAGCGAGCAGCGTAGAACCGACTGTTGTAGGTCGCATTATTTTACTCACGACTTTGTTTAAAAGGCCTCCTCTATTTCAACACGTAAGATTAGAAACTGTAAATACGTTTTATGACTCTAATATGAGGCACTATAAACCATCCCTATCTCTTACAAGTAACTGAATATTGGCTCATTACCCATCTAAGACGTTAATTTTGTGATAATTAAAGGCTTTTATCTTTTTACTTTGATTGACTGTCACTTTTATGATTTTTTTATAAATAAAGAATAACCGACCGACGATCTGGTAAAGGTCGCGGGAAGAGCCTGGATGCGGGCAGCTCAGGACCGTTCATTGTGGTAAACCTTGGGGGAGGCCTTTGTCCAGCAGTGGACGTCATTTGGCTGAAACGAACGAACGAACGAAAGAATAACTATGCCCAAACTTCTAAATGGCATGCCCTTAAGTAAATGCTCTCGCGACACCTCACCCGCGCGCGTTTTGACTTTGAACAAATTAAATCAATTAAGGCCCAGCCTCCGTTTTTTACACCCAAACGTCCTTCATTTGTTCGTATTACCCCGACTTTTTATTCGCAATGGCTCGCTTTTGTTGCTGTGATTTTAACGGTGTTTCCTTGTTATTTATTACATGTATTTGAGGTTTAATTGAGGTAAATAAAGGTTTTAAAGCCAAAGTTGGCGTCTTAATTTAAGTTCATTTGTCAAGGTGGTTAGATTTAAGTGTCTCAATTTAAAACGTTCACTATTTCTTGTTAGCTTAAGTATTTGTCTTGGAAATGCGAATTCTGCTTTTTTTGTCGTTTGTCTGTATTATGGTATTTTTATTCGAGTGTCATTAATAATATTAAAAACTAGATATTGTAAAATATACTAAAAACAACAGTAAGGCTGGGTTGCATCATCTTACTTTAACTTTGACAAACGTCAAAAATCTGTCAAACTCCATACAAAAAACACGGTTTATTGTTATAGTTACGGTCAAAGTTAGGTGGTGCAACTCAGCCTTAGACTTAAGTAGACAGTATTTCAATTTCAATGTTTATCAATCTGATTTTGCTATACAGGAAGGTAGTCCAGTTTTCATCTCTAATACATTTTTATAACGCAGTGTAAGTAATTGGCGTACAAGAAAACAGAACAAATGAAGACTTTTATTAGTCTTAATAAAAATGAAGTCCATTTTCTCGAAGCTCAATAGAAGTATAAACGGAAACAATTTACTTTAGAAGCGAAAATAAGTCGCAGCCGAGAAAAATCGGTATTTTCATTATTGAAGCCTCTTTCCAATTTAGGCGAGACGCACATTGGGCGGATACAAATTAATCAACTTGATATTTATTGAAAATGTTGTAATAACTTCCTATGTGCTTTAATACGTCTTTGAGTTATGTTAAGATTAATGATTCTACTACTTTGGGGAACTTTTAGGTAAGTGCTTGTGGAATCGACTGTTAGGTTTTAATTTCAGTTACAAATTTAGGCCGTAGGTGCAGACGTATCAATAGTAGCTTTTGCCTTAATTGATTTAGGTGTATAATTTGTGTGGTAGGTATACTAAATTGTTAATAATAATAATAATCATTTATTTGCAATTAAACATGGTATAAAGATGTTAGGTACAGACAGTGAGAACTATACATGTTTAGCTAAAATTATTAGCATGCAAAAGTTAAATTAGAAACACCACAATATTAGCGACGATTCTAAAGATGAACAAAACTACAGCAAATCAAAGTTAATACGTTGTAGTGACAATAAAATGAAACCATCCAGTGTGAGCCACCCTTAGCCCATGAAATCGGCGAATTCGGCTTAAAACAAAAAAAAACGCAAAAATAAAAACATCAACTGTGAAACGACGTGACAGGAGCTTCCCTCGGTCGCTTGGGGAACAAATAAAATCAATATTACGAAGAATTCTGTTTGCGTTTCAGTTGTTAGAAGCAATTTGGTTTTGGGGCGATTAATAAGCGTGCTTTTGAGATATTGTCAGATAGTCACGTATCAGTCTTTTTGTGCTGACGCTCCCCAGTCTACGGTGCTGTGTGAAGAAGACATTAGGTATGGGTTTGTACGCTTTCTATGTACTTGAATTTAACGATACGTGATGTGGAATAACAGACACTTATTTATTGTGTTATTTGGGGATTTTATAACGCCTTTAGCTAGACTATGCTATGTTGCTATAAGATGTAGGCTTAGCATGTACTTATTTAGGTAAAGAATGCAGAAGAAAATAGAAAATGTAAAACAAAAAAACCTCAACATACTCGTAGGTAATTAAAAATAGAATTAAAATGATAGGTAGTACGACATCATAGGCTTTTTTTGTTGGTCGTTGTTGATGAACTGTACATAAACGATTATTTAAACTAATTTTCTTTAAAATAATGATTGAGAAATCTTATGCAGCATTCAAATCATGACATGACGCTAAATGCAAAATACAGTGGAATATACACTCGGCATCAAATAAATCGCACCTCCCGCGACAAGCACTTATCAAACGTATGCATCCCCACTTCCCACCAACATTGATACCATTTGAAAGCCTAGTTCTAAACTTCATTTCATTAAAGGAAAGGTTTTTACCCCAAAAATGTGTCTTTACAAGGATCCAGAGTCACTTCTTCAAAAATTAGGTAGTTACGATATAGCCATTTTTTATGACTATAAAACTGTTAAGTTGGGATTAATCGCTATCCATCTGTTAAAGAGGACACGTGAGATCTCTATTTGGTTTTATAACCATAAAAATTGGTCTAATTGATCCCAGAGGTGAGCCCAAAGTGAGGTCTATTTTCAAGTCACATTTATTGTAAATGTTAATCATTTATTTAGAAATGAAATGTATTTTTCTTTAAGGATAAATTGGGCTTTCAAATAACACCAATATTGTTGGGATACCATGATTGTGTCAGAAGAAAATCTTTAAAGTTCGCGTCGCAGAACGTGCGTTATTTGATGTTGAGTGTATTAGGTAGATAGGTACCTTAATAAGCGGACACTTGAATCAAACTTAATTGGAGAAATTGTACATTGAGCCCCTACATTGAGTAAAGTTTCAGTATTAGGGTGTACAACAAACTGTAGGATTAAAACTACACACAAAGCTCCGTACAAAATAACATTCTTTGTTCGCAATCCTCGCCCACCTACGGACGTTTTGTCACAAGTTTGCATATTCAAACAGCGCCGTAAAAGCGCAACTTCGCCCGTAAAACATTTTCGTGGCGGTCTGTAAAAAGCGGACAAAACCGCGGGCAAAAAGTTGTACAAAGCCGCTGATAAATACTTGAGGATTTTTGTATCGGACGCGGCTTAGTTGGGAGTCTTTGTACTGGGGCCGGTCGGGAAGTAAACAGAATTTTGTAGGGTTGACTGGTGTTGGCGCGGTTTCTAGTTAACAAAATGTACAATTATTAGGCTGAGTTGCACCACCTAACTTTAACGGTAACTGTGACGATAACCGGTGTTTTTTGTATGGAGTTTGACAGATTTTTGACGTTTGTCAAAGTTAAAGTAAGATGGTGCAACCCAGCTTAGTCTTTGGTAGTTTGGAAGTGTGGAAATGTGTAATGTAGTACCGGTCTAGATCTTTGCGGGATCACATCTCGCTGGTGTCAAATGTTTTTGTAAAAAGCTTATGAGTATAAAAATGTCTGTTAAGAGATCACTTAAAACCTTTAAAATAAAGGTTATAAAAACCTGTGGACATTTCTAAATATCTTTTTCTTAACGGCACATTTCGATTCCATTCCTGATCTGTCCGTAGAGTTGAACAGAACTCCGCTGAAAGCTTTCCTGACAAACTGCCGAAACAAAGTCCCGTAATACTATTGTAGCACGAGCTTTAAGCAACTGTGTCGACCAAGCCTTATACTACAGACGTAGCATATCAAGCTGAACATTGGGGTCTCCTATGTGGTTGTAATAGATGCTATTTTTCAATAACAAAGTATAGTCTGATGTGATGTAGTTAAAGTCAAACAATATTAAAATTCCCTTTTAAATACCTTGCGGCAAACCGACAGGAGTGTAGGTTGATATTTTAAAGTTCTAAAAGTTATTTTGGTGTTTCTAAGCAATAAGAGATGTTCGAAGTTTCCGAACTGAAACTGAAAACAAGTAAATAAACAACGGCTATTGAATTGTGTCTAAAATTAAGCTGCTTGTTTAACAAGAACTTATGTTGGTGCGAAATTATTTTAACAGTAATTAAGTATTATTTCGGTGTTGCTTTTAACTTATATTTTATCTAGTGTTTTAAAATAATACTTTAAATTATTCCATATCTTAATGAAATGTCTGCACCACTACATACCTCAGGATCACACACAAAACCATTTTCACCTCTACTTAAATATTTTTATTTTACTTATTCCTCTTTTATTTAAGTAGATATTTATTTCCACGTTTAAATCTATTTAGCAAGGTTAATTTTATAATGACAAAAATACTCAATCTTCCTGCACGTGTCTCTAGCCACTACGTACTCGTATTCAGTATTTACTTACCTAAAAAAATATAACGTAACTACGAGTAATGTCTGCCAAAAAATATATTTTCGCAAAAGATTCCAGATCCCTTAAATGAAACGATCGTTGTAAATTATCCGAAAGCAAAAAGCACGAGGCCGGGTCTGTACATAATCTCATTAATCTTGTCCTGACAAGATAATTCAATGGCCTGTCTTTGGAGGGAGAGGTCGCGACACTAGTACCTCTGGCGCCGGGCCGTCTCTGTGAACAAGTTAGAGGAATGCGCGGTTTTTGATACTGTATAGTAGTACTTGGGATGGATTATTCATCATTTCAGCCACAGGATGTCCACTGCTGAATATAGGCCTCCCCCAATGACTTCCACATCGCACGGTTGGCAGCGGCCTGCATCCAGCGCCTTCCTGCTACCTTTATCAGGTCGTCGATCCACCTTGTCACCCACACGTGACGTCCCACGCTGCGTTTTCCGGTACGCGGCCTCCATTCCAGAGGTGGAATTGTGTAAAGCAATCGTAATCATTTGACAGTTCATAACGTACGATAAAGTCAATTAAACAAATCAGTCAGCGATAACTAAACTAAAGGTTTCGGATAGCTTGTCAGTCCTTTCCCGGGTTTGACCGTTTGGCTAGTTGGGTTACACAAATCAATTTGAGAGATAGAGAAGAGGTAGGTAGCTGAAAGAACTCAGTCATCTTTGTCAGCCTCTTTTTAACGCAGGAATATAATATAAGTATAATAAATGCAAGCTAGGCATGTAAAGTCCTTGCATTCCTTTCATTTATCATGAGGATTTTCTTGATCTGCTGATTAAGCTATGCTAAGATGATGTCTGATATCTATGATGACTGGTAAGTCCGCAATGTTACCTACGCTGTAATATTTCAAATTATGTAATTTATCAATTACAGTTACATTTCCGTTTCGTCTTGATAAAAATCTTATATTTTTCTTTAAAACCGAGTGCTAATTGCATTTCAAAATGAACGAAACAAAAATGGCTGCTAGTTAAAAATCACATTTCAAAATGAATCTAAATATAGCACGTTAATTTGAAAACCCCTCGTTCCGCTTTAAACTTTTGTGCGCGATTCATCAGGTCGTCACATTTTTTCTAACATTACCTGCCAAATATAAAGAGCAGTGCTCCTTTGGCCGTTGATTAAAGACGGTCCCTCTTTAAATTATCCGGACTTTAGGGCCAGTGATGTGCCTTATTGGATTAGCTTCTTTGATGTCCGACCAGCGCTCGAGCAGGGTTGCCGACAGTGATAATAATATGCCAAAATCCCTAAATTGACGAAATTCCCCACATTTGGGGAAAGTAAAATTGGACCAACTATTAGTACCACATTTAAATGAAATAATGGCTATCTATCTATAAATATTAATTCCTGTTTTGAGTAATTAATTGTAAGAAGTCAATCTAGACCCACAGTCCTCTTGTGTATAACGGTGTTGGTTGTATAATTACTTAAACTGTTTAATTTTTTGAAATGTAATTTTATTATACAACTGTTTGTTTTCTTAATAAAATAAAATAATATTGCATTTGTGTTCATACTTAAAATCCCCGTATTTTCCCCAAATTGAAGTTTTCCCCACACATTTCCCAATCAGCTTCGCTTCCTCTGCAGTTTGGGGAGTCCCCACAGATTGGCAACCCTGCTCGAGAGTCGTTTGCGACGCGTTAACGCCAATAAAAAGTGGGTAATTCTTAAAGCGGGCCTGTCGGGAAGAAAGGAAATTTCGAGAGTCGACTGAGTTGGAGAAGGTTTAATTACGCTGCTGATTATTTACTGGGGTATATACAGTACAATGTACAGCGTGGCCGTTGTTTGTTAATGCTTCTAAAGTTTCATTAGGTCACTTTACTCTAAACTAGAAGTCTTATTTTAGTTATCAAGCTTGAAGTGAATATAGTTCACAAAAAGCTCAAATATTTATTATGGAGCAGATCTTTAATACGAGTTATTACTTTGTTGTTTGGCACATTTGAAATGGTTTTAGTCGACATCTACTTATAATAAAACACATAATCTTCAATCAAATCTTGAGCCTTCAAGAGCCTACTTGTCTGAGTTAGAAGGATGCAGTAGCAATCTACAAGGTGTTGTTTGTACAAAACTAACTTGTCATTTGCTCAGTAAAAGAACCGTACTTTCTCGTCTTAGACGTTTTATGTTGAGAGACAGAATTCACATCATAAGTTGGACATATTTGTCACATTGTAGTTATCAATACAACATGTGATGCGTATGTAGTCCACGCCACATGGGAGCGGGGACCGCGGCCCGCATACGCTCGCCAAACAACGATTGTTTGAGAATCGAGTAAGAGACACAGTGTTGCATTGGTGTGTGTACACCTGTCAGATAGATGCAATGATAAAGGGTGTTGTCATTCGTTGATTATTTTAGGGTTGAATGAAAAACTAATCGTATTATTGTAAAAGTCGATAGCGTGTGTAGTTGTCATATCAGTACGATTTTGTTGAGTTACCCTCGACAGAAGGAAATACAGACTAAGGACTGCAAAGATATCTCCGAAAGGCATATGAAGTTTTCGTGCGTTTTTAGGTACGCACGTCCTTATAGTATCCATAATTAGGTACGTATTATAGATAGAACTAAACCAAAAAGAAGTAATCGTTTCTTACTTGGCAGCCAACCTACCTAATCCTTGGCAGTTGACGGCAGTGCACATAGATGTATTACAAAATATTCTATTAAAGCTACATAAAATGCCACAGTGTAAAGCTTGATATGCTGTCCTAAAGCAGCCTTAAAGTAAGTTTATACTGGAGCATTTGTAACAGAACAACAAGCCGCTCTACTCTGCTCGTACCTGTATGTTACATTACATAAAAATGCTCTAGTGTATACTCACCTTTACGATCGCCGATCGCTAACAAATCACGCGGCACGCCGCCCCGCATGCAGCGACAACAAACACCCGTGTGTGCACCCGCCGGGAACCGAATCTGATTCCAATGGCTCGTGCCGGAACCGTGATTAAATTCACACATTGTTCCTATTTGTAATTCAGAGGGAGTTTTAGGATAAGATTGGTTGAGAGGAAATTGAAATGCTTATGCAGTTAGGATAACGCAGTAAGCGTTAATTGATACTCGTTTTGATATCTATCCAACTTGGGGAGGTAGAGCTGATGATCTTTAATTATGGGTATTTTCCGAAACCTGTTTTAGATAATCTCTCACACAAGGTGTAGTAAATAATTAATTTATTACCTATCACAGGCATTAGTCTCACACAAACAACTTTTTTTGTGAATTGTATTATGTTTCATAACTTGTGTCATTGTAATGTTTGTGATAAGAAAATAAAGACTATTTATTATTATTATTAAATTATAATCTCACTGTTAGGTACAATACGAGTACATGAGTATAGTGCTCGTACCTATAAGAGCTAGGTCCGACATACAACTTGTAAAGGCTGGCTCCTTTAGCCTTACGTAAAAGATCTTCAAGGTGCGGTTATATTTTGATCACGAGCACATAAAAAACATTACAAAACTGAAATCTAAGCATTTTCCGGAGAAAAAATATTTTCGTAATACCAAATTAACCTGTAGGTAAGTAATTTGTATCTACTTAATTGCCCAGTGAGTAAATTGCATCACATTACTGCACTAGATAACGCTAACAACCGCTCTGAAAGTTTGTTATAGCCGGCCCTTCACTACAACAGGATCTGATAACCCCATCGAACGAATTGCTGTGCGTAGACCAAGTTATATGGCTGAGTATCACGCACAGATTTTTGCAAACATTGTGTACGGTAAGCGTTCGGTGTTAGAAAGTTTGATATAATTAAGAAAAAAACACGTTTTATTTAATACAATCTGCATCTAAATAGTTACCTAATTCTTTCCTAAGGTTACACAAAGGTGTATTTCATTTGATGTAAGAGAAACGTTAACGACAAATTATGTAAAGGGTATTGAATAAGTAGCACGTACTTTCCCAAATAAGAGCCTGTATTTGTTATAGTGTAGGTAGAGCTTTACACAACTCTCAAATGATGTGTCCAAGTAGGTAAGTAGGTGATTTCGCTAACGCGAACGTTATAATCACGATGAGACTTTACTTGCTAACTCAATTTATTAACTACTTACTTACTAATAATTTCAAAGCAACTAAAATTCTGATTTTAGTTAATTGAAAGCTTAATTGAGATTTTAGGACTAATTAGTGTTTTTAGAGAAATTGGGCCTTGGCATTAATTTTTAAGTACCTACCTATCAAGTGCCCATTTCAATTAGTTTCTGAATTTTAATACCAATTTTAGAAAACATTTTCTTTCAGTCGTATCTAAAGTGTCTGTATCACTAGACATTAACGCCCGTATTTACAAACGATGCTTGCTTAAGTAAAGCAGCAAATCGAACGCACAGCGTTGAATAGAGCTCTGTAATTGGTTCGTGTGTGACCCTGTGCGTCCACGCGCACTGTGAGTAATGTTTGTGAATACGGGCGTAAGTATATTTATCTATTCTGATCTCAGGGCCGTAGTGTGATTTTACATGAAGCGTATTCGATATCGAGTGCGTTAAAAAATCTATGAAGATTTTAGTTCTTGAAAGTAGCCGCTAGGGGCGCTGTGCAATCCGTCATACATTTAATGTCATTTTTTACGTAATCGATATCGAATAAGTTTGATGTAAACTCACACTAAGCCCCTAGGTCAGTTCTTTTATATAGGTACCCCTATGTAGTTGCAAGCCCATGCCATAGCCCGTCTGGTGCACTGAGTTACTGCGCCCCTATGCTAAACAGATGCAACGATAATCTAATGCGATTCTAAATCACACCCACATGGAAATGAAGTCATCGACGGCACAATTTATTGACTAAAAACAGGCTAGAATTAATGTTGAGTGTGGTTAATGTTACTGAATTACTTACCTATTTTTTGTTCATTCTTACTACACTTTTACAAAACGGTCAAGCCACTAGTAGGCCAGTAGAATTAAACACAAAAATTAACTAACTAATTCTACTGGCCTATAGGTGGGGTGTAGAGAAAGTACTTAAGCCTAGGATTCATGCAGAAAGTTATACCACTAGGCTTTAATGAGAGCTAGGAACTTTGTTCTCCGTAAGATCTGATAACTTTTTTAGGATGTAAGCTGTACCGGACCAGTGTTAAGTTTGATGTGCTGTCGTCTGTAGGTACAAAATTTTATATATCACAATTTTAAGTCATTTTTGTCTTATATTTGGAGAATATCCTACCTATGTATCATGAGTAGTCTCATATTAAAAGTATGCCAGTAATTTCAACACCCAGTATAGTACAGTACAGTACAGTACAGTACAGTACTTGCTAGGGCCTAACTTAACGTACAGTACAGTACAGTACAATACAGTATAGTACAGTACTTGCCAGGGCCTTACTTTACATGAAAATTCTTCTGGAAGTATCCTACGACGTTTAAAATACTAGATGAAATGCCTAAGCTGCCAATAAGTAAAGGATGCCTACCAATAAGGTGCTTCTGTATGTTCTCTATGCTCGATGGGGGTGCCCGGTGCACTGAGTTATTGCGAGCGCATGCTAAACACTAATGCATCGGTAATCTAAATGTAAATCTGCATACTAATTGCATCAAGATATTATTTGTGATCGCTGCTGTGTTAGACGTGCTCTGTGGTTACGGTTTCAACGTGCAATTTTGTTGCAATTCACGAAGGCGAGTGAGCTTTACTGGTGTGTGTACGTGTACAGTACATGCACATAACGATGTGTAATGTCTATCAAAACTTATGAAAAAACGAACAGTAGCGACCTACCACACATGTAAAGCTCACTCGCCTTCGTGAATTGCAACAACTATAATATCTACAATGTGTGGTTCCAGCAGAGAAGAAAAGAACTACTCTCACTCTTCCCGTGGATGTCGGAAAATGCGACTAAGGGAAAAATATGCGATCAAAGGGAACAAAGGGAAGTGTAGGGTAGGCCAAACCCTCCATTGGCTCTAGGTAAATTGATAATGATGGTCATAATCTTACAGCGATGTTTGGTAGTAACGCAAGCTCTACATATTTGTACTGGGGCCAAAATAATAGATAATATCAATTCATTTTTACATAGTACATTTTTATTATTCCAATTATTCTTTCCAGATATTATAAACAAATCACTAATGTACCTAAAACGATAAAAACGAACTTTATAAAACATTTAAAAAGTCCGAAATATTTATGCAAAGTGAAACTATTTAGAATTCAGAACGTGCCGTGTTGCTCGCAGGAACAACTATAAAATAGTAGAATAAAAACTTCAAAATCGCAACAAACAATGATGCTTGCCTCCTATGCAGTAAGGGTGACTATGGATTTAATTAATTTACAGGAAAATGAAGACTACACGATATTTCTTTTTCTATTTGGCGTTATGATTGCTTCTTCACTTCTAAGGCTAAGTTGCACTATCTTACTTTGACTTTAACAAACGTCAGAAATCTGTCAAAATCCATACAAAAAGCACCGGTCATTGTTAAAGTTACGGTCAAAATAAGTTGGTGCAACTCAGCCCAAGAATGCCCATATATCAGGTACGAGGGTTTATTACACTACATAATTATCATCATTTTTATAAAAGTTTCCAATGTTGAAAGCAATTAGAGGTATTTCAGCTAATTCAGACTTTATTTCATTGATTTCGCGTCTTGCATTTTTTATTTTAACATTTTTAGACAACTTCAGAACCAAAAAGAAAAACAGGACTGCCCCAAAAATCCTCGACGTCTAGTGTCCCTACCATACGGGCTGTCACGATGAATGGGAGTAATCAAGTGCATTCAACTTGAGACCTTGCTACACCGACTCAGAGCCCACCTGCTCATTGACCATGCAATACTCTAGGTTTATAGGCGATAGAGCGTCATCTATATGCAAGGCAGGCGTGTGCGGAGCCTGCATACATATTGTATTTCTACTGAATGTAAACATGAATTTGTTTCGTACATTTTGCGAATGTGTTTTCATTTGATTAGTTACGGTTTAATTTGCAGGTTGTTTTCCTAAATAAAGTTATGCTTAATTATAAATAAAGTAGGTTTCGGTTTTCTTGAATAGATGATAGATTTATTTAATAAATTATAACTTATGAGGCTTAACGTCTTTCAAATACTTGATTTAAGCTCTAGAATTACCTACTTAGATAGACTATAAATAGATTTAAAAAATAAAAAAAGAAACAAGGAAAAATTTGACAATATTATGAGATTCCGTCAATGGCTAGTATACCTGCAACGGGGCGTCTAAGCTAGCTCAGTCTGACACCCCGCTGTTTACCATATGTCACGCCATATGTCACAATGTACTGTTACATCAAATGGTTAACTATAATAAGTAAAATTTTATAAAAAAAAATAAAACCGACTCCAAAAAACCTACACTAAAACGTAGAAAAATAATTACTAATTACCTACTTATTTATTAGGACGAATTATTAATATTTATGTAGGTATACCATGATTGATACTTCTGGAGTCGGTGCCAAGATTATGAAACATGTAAAGTTTGCCTGCACCGACTCCAAAAGTATCAATCATGGTATACCTACATAAATATTAATAATTCGTCCTAATAAATAAGTAGGTAATTAGTAATTATTTTTCTACGTTTTAGTGTAGGTTTTTTGGAGTCGGTTTTATTTTTTTTTATAAAATTTTACTTATTTCTTGCTTTTTAGTTAACTAATTATTACCTTGATGTTACCACTGAAGGTAGGCAGTACACTGAGACCAAAAAAAATTGGTTCATAATCGGCGGAGATATTGCGTATAAAAAAGTTCATCCCCAATTTTCCACCCTTGGGGGTGAAATATTTTCTTCAAATTCGCATGAAACCACCCTTTTGATAATACCTATTCAACAAAAAAATAATCGTTCAAAGTGGTTTATAATCGGCGGAGATATTGCGTATAAAAAAGTTCATCCCCAATTTTCCACCCTTGGGGGTTGCTTTTTTTATTATTAAATTTAAATGGGACCACCCTTGAGGTATTACCTATACGCCGAAAAAAGATTTGTTCAAATCGGTTCATAATTGGCGGAGTTATCGCGTAACAAACAACCTCCTCCTTTTTTGAAGTCGGTTGAAAAGCCTACAATTTTTATCAATTTTTCCATTTTTCAGCATACCGAGCTTTTATCATGCACCATGGCATATAATATTTCCTTTTAATAGGTCTCTTTTGCAAATACGTTTAGTGTTGTACCGTACCTACTTATTGCCTCACTATCTCTCGTCATAGTTCGCACGTACAATTTTCGAGCCCATTGGCCGTGATGATGCGCTCGCGCTGTTCAAAGAGCTTACGGCATTCGACGACGTCCAATTATAGCATGGGAACTCGACAGAATGCAATTTAAACTATAAGATTAATTTGGATTGGATTTGAAAATACTTATTACTTAACATAATATTCACGTGCCTATACAGTAACTACTCGTATGTTAAGTTTTATGAAAAGTACTTGTGTCACACATGAGTCAAAGTCAAGCATATGTAGATTTATGCTTGTGATTAATTTCACTATGTTCAGCCCGATTACCTATTAGCACGGTAAAGATGGTATAGCCTGACCAGGAACATAAAAACCCTGGCATAGAGGCGCTTCAATTGCATTTGATAGTGCAACACTGAGTACAGTCGTACCTGTGTTAAATTTATAGGCTAACTTTATGTTTCAGGATTCAGGATTACGGGCTAATTTGATATTTTCATAAATTAACGAAAAAATATTATTATAGGTAACCTGGTTTAAATAAATTAAATGAAACCATCAATCGAACTAGTAGGATTTATTTTATTATTCATCAATAATCAAATTCAGAACTTGAATATTTAACTGCAATGTCTGCTGATGAACGCTTCAAACTCGGTACTTCTTTCCCAATTCCATAAAATTCAACTTTTAGAAAGTGACAAAAAACTTTAAAATAGGTAGTTGAAACAAACCACAGCTAATTTTCATAGTGGACTGTACTATACGATAAACATGTCAGTCAATTTGACAACCTTTATTGGAAACATTTTCAATGAAAATATTGTCCGAACCCTTGGTATTTCTCTTCGACAAATACTTTAACACATTGTGAACCACTTTTCTTTCACGACTATAAAATGATTTTAGCAATTTAATTCACAAAATCAATTGCGCACATTTAAAATAAAGTTTGTTTACACTTTGACAGCAATAGACTGACATGCAAGGTGACATGTCAATGAAGTTTTTAGTTACTGTTGCCATTAAAAGAAATTAGTACCATTAGTTTTCCGCAATATGGCGAGGGTTTTTATGTTCCTGGTCAGGCTATACACTGCAATGTCTGCTGATGAACGCTTCAAACTCGGTACTTCTTTCCCAATTCCATAAAATTCAACTTTTAGAAAGTGACAAAAAACTTTAAAATAGGTAGTTGAAACAAACCACAGCTAATTTTCATAGTGGACTGTACTATACGATAAACATGTCAGTCAATTTGACAACCTTTATTGGAAACATTTTCAATGAAAATATTGTCCGAACCCTTGGTATTTCTCTTCGACAAATACTTTAACACATTGTGAACCACTTTTCTTTCACGACTATAAAATGATTTTAGCAATTTAATTCACAAAATCAATTGCGCACATTTAAAATAAAGTTTGTTTACACTTTGACAGCAATAGACTGACATGCAAGGTGACATGTCAGTGAAGTTTTTAGTTACTGTTGCCATTAAAAGAAATTAGTACCATTAGTTTTCCGCAACATGGCGAGGGTTTTTATGTTCCTGGTCAGGCTATACCGTGCCTATAGGTTTTGAGTGTAGATTGTAATTAATTTGTTATTAAGGACACCAACTACTCTGAAACAGCTTTTTATTTACGTTTTAATAGTATCCCCATATTTTTAAAACTTCTAACAAGTGCATGTGTTTGAATTAGGCAATATTAACTTAGATAGAGTCATTAGAGAAAATGAAGTATGCCCTTATGTTATAATGTTTTTTCAATCTTTGTAGTAAAGTAGTAGTTCATGTTCCTAAGAATAGCCTGTATCTCAAATTGGCATCCCGCTGAAAACTGATCCATTCACTCACTGATTACGCGGACTCACTCACCGACGCGCGTCAAAGCACGCACGGCTAACCCACGTGATTTCTTATATTTAATAGGTTTTTCAGAGTCGTTAATAGTTAAGTAATAGTAAATAGTAGATGTTCTAAAGAATAGCGTAAGTTTCATCAAATTGGCATCCCGCTGACAACTGATCCATTCACTCACTCATTACGCGGACTCACTCAGCGACGCGCGTCACTGCACGTGCCACTGGCTTACTGACTCACGTGATAATATCTTATATTTAATAGGTTTTTCGGAGTCGTTAATAGTTAAGTATAAGTAAGAAGTAGATATTCCAAAGAAAAGCCTGTATCTCAAATTGGCATCCCGCTGACAACTGATCCATTCACTCACTCATTACGCGGACTCACTCACCGACGCGCGTCACTGCACGCGCCACAGACTCACTGACGCACGTGATTGCGACTCTGTTTTGACGGTCCACTTCATCCACTCAAAGCAAAGGTTCGAAAAATGCATTCGCCATTCTAATGATGCCGACGTACATTGCCGGGGCGACGGGCGAGGCAGGAAAGGGCATAACTGACAATTATGATTTTCATGTTGTAATTTGAATATTGCAACTTTTATTAATTATATCACATATTTTATCTTGAGCTAGGAGATATTTTTTTAATAGCGGCCCAAACACACCCAGAAACAAATTAGTTGTCTTTTGCCTGTGACCAAGATTTTAAAGTAAACTCGTTGCATTTTAAGTTTTTTTATATGCCTTTATACCACCGATCTGCAAATGTATTTGCAGGATGTAAATTTTAAGCAAAATTGCTTTGTAAAGTAATTAGTAGAGAGCTTTCTTTGAATAGCCACGCAATAGTCCAGCGTTTTAATGAAGATTAAGTAAATTTTTTAACAAATAAAAAAAATACAAGCGTTTTTGCCTGAGGATGAACATGGACAAAACGAAGCTTATGTCGAATATCCATGTTGCGCCCTACCCAGTTTCAGTTGGGAGCTCAATTCTCGAGATTGTCGACAAGTATGTCTACCTCGGACAAACGATCCAGCTAGGTAGGTCAAATTTCGAGAAGGAGGTCAATCGTCGAATCCAACTCGGCTGGGCAGCGTTCGGGAAACTACGTAACATCTTTTCGTCCAAAATACCCCAATGCCTGAAGACGAAAGTCTACAATCAATGTGTGTTACCAGTGATAACTTATGGCTCGGAAACGTGGCCTCTCACTATAGGCCTTATACAGAAGCTCAAAGTTGCACAGCGTGCTATGGAGAGGGCTATGCTTGGTGTTTCTTTGCGAGATCGAATCAGAAATGAGGAAATCCGTAAACGAACTAAAGTCGCTGACATAGCCCGACGGATTAGCAAGCTGAAGTGGCAATGGGCAGGGCACATAGTGCGCAGAACTGACGGCCGATGGGGCAGCAAGGTTCTGGAATGGAGGCCGCGTACCGGAAGGCGCAGCGTGGGACGTCCACCTACAAGGTGGACCGACGACATCGTGAAGGTAGCAGGGAAGCGCTGGATGCAGGCCGCTACCAATCGATCAATGTGGAAAGCATTAGGGGAGGCCTATGTTCAGCAGTGGACGTCCTATGGCTGACATGATGATGATGATGAAGCGTTTTTGCAATTTTTGCACTTGTATCACTTCATACGGAGCACATCGAGACTCTCCAGGGACGTATTCCTGTTTCCCGATGAGATATATTCCTTCCTTTTGCCTTTAACGATGCAGTGTCCAGCGCACATTTGTAACAGTCGCAACTTGCTGCGACGGCGAAATTTTATATTTCTCGGCGACATTATACTTTGAAGAGTTGCAAGAGTTGTCCCTTTAACGAGCTCCAGTTGCTAGTTTTGCGATGCATTGTTGGAAGCAACTGGTAAAGTGAATTGGAAGTAGGTGGGTTGATCAATCACCCGTGTGATGTTTAAGGAGCAGAGCACATCGACAATAATAACTTTTACATAAAGTGCAATATTGAAATGGCATAAAGATTTTCGTTAACGTTTGCTTAACGATATTGTACCTACTACTTAATTGTAAGTTTTAGGATTGATTTTGTTTTATTAACCGACTTCATAAAAGGAGGAGGTTCTTTAAATAAAATCCAAAGAAAATGTTACGGGAATAAATTATTATGATTAATGATTATGGGCCCCTACGTGGTCTAGTGGTTAGATTAGACGGTTTGATTTTATCTATCTAGCAGCAGTGTTGTGACCTTTTTACAACACAACCAGAACAATGGAGACCTCATGAACCAAAAATATTAACGAACTCTTTAACTAAACGTATACTTTAACGCACGTATGTACGTACGTACAAGATTAAAAGTGTCTGCATTCCGCATGGCATCACTAACATTGGAACGGAGGTATCCTGGCCAATTACCACTTTCCACTTCGCTGAACCCTGGGGTCTTCATCACGGCCTGAGTCTCTTTGAAGTTTGATTAGACTCATTAGTCCCGCATTAAAGTTTCACTCGATGTAACATTTTTAGCATTTTGATATTTGAACCCTAGTAAGGCTAGGGCTGCCACTTTAAGAAATAATAATAAAAAAAATCTTAGATTTTCTGTGTTTTTGGTTCGTTTATTTTAATTTACGAAATTCACAATCCTTGGAAATTTTGATAATATGTCAATAAGATTTACCTTTAATTTAAACATAGGAAAGAAAAAAAAAAGTTATAAAGAGAAATCTAGTCTGAAGCGAGAACTTGAACAAAATATCACAGTAGGTACTCGTAACTTCGCATGTTGAAAGCGCTAGATATTACTTAAAGCTGTTCTTTAAGGCTAGCATTTCTAAAACGATATGAATTCATGAACTCAACATTCACTGCTCTAAGAAAGAGACATCAGCTTTTGTTTGCCATAAAACAAAAGCTACGCCTACGGCCTTTAAATAATTGACATGTTGCTCTAAAGCAGTTGACAGCCCTGTGACGTCAGACCACGCGCCCTCGTTAGGGCGGCGCGTGCGCCACACGCGGCCATTGCTGCGCTAATTGATTATAATTACTGCCTCTTTAGCGCACTTGTTTTTTGTGAGTGCAACACTGAGGGCGATGCAGGCGCGTGGCCCATTCGTATGCAATTGCCTTTTGTTCGTTTTCTGGAGGGCAGATAAAGATGAAATTAGTAAGGGAAGTATGATTTTTAGTGGCAAGAATTGGTAAAGATAAAACTTTTTTAAATACCTTTGATGTGCCTCTTGGGGACGTCAATTTTAATTTACTAGTAACGGAAACACCATGTCTAATGTCCAACAAACAGTTTTGCTTGCTATGAAGGACTAACTAAATAAAAACATGGTCTGTGTTTTAAGAAGCCTGGGTTTAGAGTTATGTCACAACCCGTCGTGAATATTTCAAGAACCCTATTTTCTTTATCATTAAAAGTCAAAATAAAAAGTCACTTGTTTAAAAACTACATGATTCTTTTTATTTCAATTCAATTTCAAAACATGTCAAGGAAGCTTGACCGATTGCTTACTAAACACGAGAATAAATTGGGTGGTCGTATAAAAAGGATATTCCGCATTCGTCAACTAACTACGCAATCGGCTTAAGTCCGGCCCTAAGACGGTTGAGGGCCACATATTAACATTCTGTCGGTACAGTAAGTCTATTTTGCCGATCTGCTGACAGTACTTTCTTACAAATAGGATTTTCATCCACGCACAAATCTGGTCGGCCATCTGTGCCCGAATCTAGGACGAGACACACTGCGGTGAGGGAAGCCGAACAAAACCTTTTTAGGAAGTAAATTGGAACTATTGCGTACCATCTCGGTAAACTAGTCTACAAATAAAAATATACAGATCACAACATTGTAATAAGGTAGGTTGGTGTTTATTTTAATTCGTTGTATGTGTAAATATTTCATTGTTTTCAAATATTTTCAGTTTGAGCGTTCTTCGTAATGCCACAAAATGCCAACGATACCGCAACATTCAGTACCTCTAGTAGGAAAAACTTTCGAGTTCGTTTCGTTGCGTATTCAAAGTGTCATCGAAAAATTTTGTATGAAAAATTAAACAGCGCCCCCTAGGGCGGCTATAATATAGGGGGCGCTGTTTAATTTTTCATACAAAATTTTTCGATGACACTTTGAATACGCAACGAAACGAACTCGAAAGTTTTTCGTACTAGAGGTACAGTTTACGATTCGTATACTTAATTTATTTGAAAAAAATATTTTTTAATTCATGATTTAGAAACTTTGTAATTCTGTGTTCGTTAGCTGTCCAATCTTTAAACTCGTGTGTCCGTAATATTATAGGTCGTTAAAATTCAATTGTTGCTAGCCACCCTGGGGTCCGTGGCACCCCATATTGATGTAATAACTCCATTGAGACTGCATAATTGCAAATCATTTGTGGGCTCCGCGCTTAGCGGGGTACTTTAGACCAGCGTTTTTTACTTCCAGTGTTGCCAGAATCCGCCGCATTGTTCGGTAAGGGAACTCCTCAATTAGAGTGTTAATAGCTACTTCGTCAAAAATGAAGAGGCATTTACCGGGACAGAGGCGCGTAATGAAATAAGTTCTTACTTATTTGAAGACTCATTCAGGATTTATTTCCTCAGACCCCTAAGAAAAGTTCTTTGACATCACGTCTTTTAATGCCGTAAGAACAAGGAACCTAAGGTAGTTAGATATTTAGCAAATAAGTTCATTTGCCTGTCCGTGATTTAACTGGGAGAGTTTTGGTAAAGTCACGGAGGTAAAGGCGGAAATAGAACGCATTTTATTTTCATAGTGGTCACTTAAAAATTAGTGATTGATGATGAAAACAGGCTAGTGCGTAAATACCTATAGGTATGACCCGCATAACATAAGGTTATGTTACGGTAAATTATGACCTTCTGCCAAAAATATATGATTGAACGTCGATGATATCTTGTAACAAAATCACGTGTAATATAATGTTAAGTGACTTGACCTTTTACTTTCTCAACGATCATAAACAAAATATTCCGCAACTGTTCCAGACTCCCACGTCTGATGTACAGTCGAGAGCACATGAGACTCTACATTTGTGTTCCAAAATAGTACTTAATACAACTACATAAGATGTCATAGTGTATAACTCGATGTGCATTTGTCTTTTCGCGAGTGACTCATGCCACCCCGTCACGCGCCGGTCAATGTCACTCGATACTTCACGCTGGGCCTAGTACCAAATACTAGTTATTTTGTCCAACGCTATTTCACTTTTATGCTTAAAGTTCTAAGGTTCATTTTTGTGTAGCTATCGATGCGATAACTTTGTTAGGGGACGTAAAATCATTTGCGAGTATCGGCGACGTCGTTATTTTATGGCCTAATGAATTGCAAATTGGAACGTTGTGTTTATCACTATTTGGGATTATAGATGCTTATGGATATAAATTTATTTGTGGGCACGTTAGTTGTTATTAGTGGATTAAGTCATTTCACATATTAATTGCTGAAAGTTACACGAAGTAAGAAAGAAATAGGAAATATGAGGTGCAATAATAATAAAGTATGCCTTCCACATACTTAGGCTGAGTTGCACCACCTAACTTTGATCGTAACTATGACGATAACCGGTGTTTTTTGTATGGAGTTTGACAGATTTTTGACGTTTGTCAAAGTTTTAAAGTAAGATGGTGCAACACAGCCTTAGAGTGTAGTTTTATTAAACAAGTACATAAATGTTAATCTAATTTAAATCATAATTTTGTTTCTGAAATCTGTTTAGATTGAATTTAATTGAGTAGAGTGATTTATGTCGAGCAAGTGGCCATAATGGTTTTCCTCTTATACTCGTTTTAGGTTTACAGACAGGCCTCTTTTTTATTTATTTTAACTCTACCTAAAAAGGAAAGTTAGTACTAGTCTCTTGGAAAAGATATTTGTAACGAAAGACACACTATAGGTACATTTACATTACATTATATTGATGCACTTTCTTTCACTTAGGTAGACTACTCTTACTTTGTAACACTAATCTATCACCATTCCAACCCTAAACGCATAGGGTTGCCAGTGCAGGGTGTAAAAGTGCAATAATTAGAACAAAGCCGAGCACCTATCGTTCCCCCTTTCGTAAGGGTGTGTACAGACTATTGGTGTAGTACAAAAAGAACGGCCAAGACATTTGAAATATGGCTTCTTTGTTTTCAGACCAAGTGACCGCGACTGAATCCGATTGGCTGGAATTCAATCTTTAACGGATGGACCGAATGAACTACACAATTCTGAAATAGTATGGATACTAAGATGGGGGAATCCCATCCCAAGGTACTTGTTGGTGGAAACCAACAGGTACCTTAGTTAATAACCATCTTCAGAGCAGGGCAGCTTCATCAAAAATTTCGTTCACTTTTCGAGTATGATTGTAATCAAAAGCCAGCCCAATTAAAATAATAAAAAAAGACAATTAAAAACTTTGGACCTATGGACCCATTTTAGTACTACATTGTTGACCACGAGCCTAGTTGTTGCTTCAGGTGACATACCACTAGGTATACGATTACAAACGAGATAGGTAGGTACGAGCCGACAATGTCATCATTACACACATCGCCATAAGTCACCGCCAAAATAAAAGAGAACGAATGGAAAAATAGAAAATGATATAACTGTTTTATTTAGGCTGTGCCATAGCCAGTAGGGTTCCGTGCTGGCAATTAACGGGGTGCCACTAATACTTCGCCAAACCTCGTTTGTTCGGCTTATTTAACGTTTCCACTTGGATTACACGGATCACAATTGCTGTTGGGCCTTCAATTACAGCCTATAATTCTTACTTTCTGGATTAGAAGGAAATTATTAGCTTTTCAGCAATCCATTTGTTTAATCAGCTATTGCATTCTATAAAGTTGTAGAGCTTATACAGAACAATTTATAGACCTTTCGTGATCAGGAAGTTTTGTTCAAATTTTAATGGCGGACAAGCATTTGTGAGACAATGTGTAGACGAAGAAAGTTATAGTTCTTGCAACTCACGAAGGCGAGGCGAGTGAGCTTTACTTGTGTGTGTACGTGTACATGCATATAACAATAGATATCAAAACTTTTGAAAAACGAACAGTAGCGAGCCATTACACATGTAAAGCTCACTCGCCTTCGTGAATTGCAACAACTATAACTTACTTTTGTCCACACATGTCAAAAGTTCAGTTCTCTCTCATTGTTAGGAAGGAAAATAAAAAATAAATATTTTTTCTGAATTTAAAAAAAAGTTCTGTAGTATCTAAAGATGTGCTTCAAATACAATAGTGAAGTGATGTTTCGTATAGAAAGGTCTTTATTAAATAGTACTTACATAACACGCATTTTTTAAGTTTTACTAATTGTAAGTTTGCTTAAATATGTGTGACGGTTATTCTTCTAATCCGCGTAAATAACCTACTCATATAGAATCAATACATTTCATGATTGCAATAAAATCTTCCTCGACAATTTGTTTATGTAATCCAGAATACAAATACAACCTTATTAAAAACGTGATTCGAAACAGAAATAGAAAAACATGTTTTCCTTATTCCAATACATTGAAAGCTCGAATCCCATCGAAGTAGTCGTCTCGCCAAAACAAAATAACAGGGCGGGCGGGCGCCGGCGTTATCACGCATCTCCCGCCTAATTGGGCGGCGGCTGATAACGGCTGATTGACATGCAGGGCGGCTGGACTGCCGACTGATAGTTTGGGGTTGTAGAGAAAAAACAAAATAATTGAAAAGCCTTATCTGTGAGATGCATTCGTTAGTCTCGAGGGAAAACACAAGTGATTAAATTTTATTAGCTTGCAATAACTATTCGTAAAGTAATTCGTGTTTTTATTAAGCGGTGTGTAAGATTTTCCATTTGGAAATAATTTAAAGTAAGTAGTAGAAAAGTGCTCATGGTATATACCCAAAAGAAAGTCAAGTACAATAAGTATTTTTTTAGTAATGTGTGTATGAAATCGTAGTTATTTGCTATTATTTATTAAAATCTTAACTTGGTGTTTTTTGACTAAGTATACTTAATTCTCTTTCTTTCTCTTCTTTCAGGTATCAGGCATTAGAATCTTGTAAGAATTGGTATAAAATCAATACATAATTAAAAATCTTCCTCGACAATTCAACAAAATCTAATCTAAATAACATCTAATCCAACCACATAAGATGCCACAGTGTTTAGCTTGACGATCTGTCGTGTACCATTCTCATCTCTACCAGGTATGTCAGCGTAGACAGTAATCACTGTTAATTACTGGCTGCGGACGGCGAAACAATTCTGCTTACGTTAATGACGTCACGATGACATAGTGTTCGCGGCCGCGGTCTGTAATTACCCGAATCAGGGTAATTCGGGTTGAGTACGGGAGCTTTTTGCTCGTTAACCAAGCAGTGGAGCTCTGGTAACCGCGGAAATGTATTTTCTCTCGATGGGCAAGTCAGTCCAATCCCAGTGTACGGTTGGCTCTATTCATATTTTTGAAAATATGGTTTAACATAAATTCAGAGGAATCAATTCTATCGAAAAAAAAACAAGATTTTACCCAAATTTTATGAAAAAAATACAAAAAGAAACATTTCCGTGGAAAATATTTACTACAGCAGCATAATGCGTAGGTTTAGAGTCAAAAATTTTGACAGTTTATCCTTAAACTTAAAACCCATCTCTAATAATATTGAAATCAATACCCTATCAATACTGAAGCATAGACTATGATACAATTATTGCTCTGTGGATTGTTAAGATGTTTCAGTTCCAGTCCTAGTATCTGTTAATCCGCCATGATATACATCTGACATTTATGTCGCTCAAACGGATAACACATGATGGAAGAAACACCCTATACACCACACCCGCTGTAAGTGAGGCCCCACCATCATGCTCCATTGAGCGTGGAAGCGCCGCGTCATCGCGTCCCGATTGCCGTGGGCGAACGGATTATCAGCAAATTACCACCAACTCCTGGATAATACGGCGTTTGAGAAGCCAGCGGCAAGATCTGGCGGTTTGTCCTAGTTTATGCTTAGGATGTAATACTTAGAATGCTTTTACTGAGGGAATAATGTCTTCACGGCAAAATTCTATAACTGATTCAGTGTCAGATCAACATTACTACTCGTAAATATTTTTTTGTCTTAATGGTACTAAATCTTTATTTGCTTTAAAAACAATGAAAGGTGCTTAAGTACCTATAATTATATGATTTGTATATTCTTTAAAAATACAAACAAAGGTAAGTACTAATATGTGATTTGTAAATAGGTTTCTTGCATATTTCCTCATCTATACCACCTATCAAACCAAAATCAAATCAAAAAACCTATCTAGGTACTGTAGGTACCAAGCAGTTCCATTAAACAACGTCATTATTACTGTGGATTAAAAGAATGCTGAAGTTTTTTACAGTAATTTCTTGTAGAAATAAAAATAAACAAGGTGGAGAGAAGATAAAAATAGGTTCTAAATATACAATTTAATTTAGAAAAAAGCTTTTCAAGGCGCTCTCACCAACAGTCCTTACTTGAATACTAAGCAGCTACATCTGTTCGCACCCATTTTGTCATCCGCCAATTACACCTAAACAATCCAAGTCTCACTCCATTACCGGGCTGATGCTCCCCAGACATCCCTAATTGTGTTAGCCCACTGCTGGGACCGTGACGAGTAATCAAAGAGCCCAAACAAAGCCGCGATTAGACAATAACGGCGGTGAATAGCTTAATCTGGCGAACGTTTACGGATCCCGTCTAGGATGGGGCAGACGGGCGGTTTTTTAACTGCTGTTAGCTGTCCTGAAGGGCGTTTGGTCAGGCCCTTGGTAAAAAAAAAGATATTTCTTTTATTGGTAAGTAAAATGGTGTCAAGTAAAGTCAGTGTTAGTGCAAAATTGTAGCGTATACGCATTTTCACTAATGTCAGTAGTATTAGTATTTCCAAGGCGTTATGAGTTATGTCACGTACACTAAAACGGTACAAATGTATCATTAACATAACAATTTTACTAACCCATGGAAGAAGAAGAAAAATCTTTTTATGTAGGTAAGTTGTCCCCCACTAGGTGAATCGACGATCTGGTGAAGGTCGAGGTACCTGGATGCGAGCAGCGCAGGTCTGGTCGTTAAAGAAATCCTTGTCCAGCAGTGGATACCATTTAGCTGAAACAAACGAAGGTAAGTTTGATTAGACTTGCTGAGCAAAGCAAATTCACGGAACCTATACTATTGCGTGTCCTTAATTTGTTTTGCAATTTGAGATACTTTTCACAAACCGCTCGTTTGCTCGCCCGGGCATTGTGACGGGTCCCATGTCTCACGTCTGTCATGCGGAAGCAGTATGCATGATTCATAGGTCGTGTACCAACATCCAGGCTTAATACTCTGATTGCAAATGTCCATCTATGTTACCTTTTTACACCTAAATCGCTTAATAGATTTTGATAAAATTTATAAATAAAAAACCCGGAAAGTGACATTTATATGAGAAAATAGGTACTGTGTCACTTTATCGTCTTTATTACTATTACAGGTGTGTAAAATAAAAGTAGGTTCTTAACTTTGGCAGATTAATGCTTAGGTACTTACTACTTTTGTCAAGCTCAGGTTACGTACAGTACGCTGCGATGTTGAAACAGCCTAAAAAAATGTTTTCTATAAAAAGCCGCTCGTCTGCTCGCCCCCCATTGTGACAGGTCCCCGATTGTGTCTCCGACCTGCTTCTGCGCAAATCTTCGAGCCGTCATTTGCACTTCCGCGGAAAAACACGGCGGAATGAAAAATGAAATTTCAACCGCAGGCCACAGTGCTCTTTGTCCGGGCACGTTTTGTTACCGTTGCCAACCTAAGTTGTTGTTTTAAGACGCTGTCTGTTAGTGATTTAGGGGACATTTTAAAAGATATTTGAATTAGTTAACGTTTTTATTTAAAACCAGCTGCAAATCTGGATCCCTATTCTTTTCTAGCAAACTTTCTTAATCACTCTGAATTTGTACTTATGTGAAACTTACCTTCTTAAAATTTGACTGTAAGTTTACTTTCTCATTAGAAAATCCGGTTTGTTAATTTCACACATTTGTAACTAAAACTTGGTACTACATCAAAATCCTACACCTACATCCAAAATACTAACACACAAAAACAACTCCTTTAATTCCCGAAAAATATAGAGCGTGAATTACTGGGCTAATCCTAAATCGCTGTCCGAAGTTACACTCTATTGCTTAAACTTTTCTTTCTTTCTTTCTTTCTAAATTCTTTTCTGAGACCAAATAGTTCTTGTTTTCTAATAAATGATTTACATCTTTCTCTTTCCATACAGCTAATGATGACCCAAAAGATAACAGGAAATGGCACGTCATTAGCCATTGACTGACACCAGGGGTTGTTCTAGCGAGTCATTTCCGACGTCTTAGAGAAAAGGAGAGACCGACATTTCTTACGTCTACTAATACCAGACATTTATGGCTGACAGCGCTCAGGATATGGCGGAAAGTTTTGAGAATATAGACGACGGGAATCAAGCGAAACACAGTTGTTGTACCTAATAAGTGCGACTTTTCAACTAACACGTTATAGTCCGATCTGTTTCCGACTGCATAATATGAAAATGAAATTGGAATGGAAACTAAAATATAATGGACAGTATTGTTTTATTTGGAACTAATTCTGCGCCTGCACTATCTCCCTCGATGGCAGTCGATAGTGAGATCTGTACCTCTAGTACGAAAAACTTTCGAGTTCGTTTCGTTTGCGTATTCAAAGTGTCATCGAAAAATTTTATATGAAAAATTAAACAGCGCCCCCTAGGGCGGCTATAATATAGGGGGCGCTGTTTAATTTTTCATACAAAATTTTTCGATGACACTTTGAATACGCAACGAAACGAACTCGAAAGTTTTTCCTACTAGAGGTACTGAGATTGGTTTAGATCTTCTTTATGATATTTGAAGCTTACCATGCGACACCACCACCAATCCTTTTATTTTTTTACTTGACTGATTTACTTTACGAAGGTGTGGTGGTCATTTATTTCGATATCGAATTAAAACGATGGCAAAACCTGATTCACAGCAGTATCCACAACTGTTAAATATAATTTAAACGCCTTTGTCTGTACCAATCCGAGTGTAACACCTAGATACCAGCGCGGAAGCGTAAGACAGAGCTGCATACATCGCAGTTCGCGCCGTTAACCGTAATTTATGCGAGCGCCGCGGCCTCGGCGACCAGACGCATAAATACCCACGCGATTACTCGCCTTTACTATTATCACCTACTAACAAGTTAATTGCTCGAGGATCAAAATCAGAATCTACTTGATATCAGATCAGAATTTCGTTCGTACATTCCATGGCAGACTAGATTTATACAGGGTGTCCCAAAAAGTAGTGACAAGCCAAAGCCCAGAGGTAGAGCATCACTAGGGCTATCCAAATTGGTTGAATTGCGATGAAGCACTTTTTTGGTCACTGTGCTGTGGCGCGAATAGTCAAATTACATTCCAGATTTTTTTAATATTATTAGATGAATACTAGACCTAGCTGATTCAGAAGTATTTACATCCATAACACGAATGTAAACTTAAAATCCTGAATGTTGTAAAAAAAAACATAACTCGAAAACTATCGAAAGTTGCGGTGATTCGGGTAGCCCTAATGATGCTCTACCTCTGGGCTTCGGCTTGACACAACTTTTTGGGACACCCTGTACAGATCGCCTCACTCTTCACATGGATGTTGTCGAAAAAGAGACTAAAAGACAATATACGAAAATCTGACCTCCCCAAACATATTAGAAGCGTGGGGAGTGAAGGCGAAATCACTCATTTGCCTCTGGTAAATTAAAAAAGGCCATGCTCCTACAGTGGACTGAATAATGATGATGATCAAATCAGAAGGTCTTTAATTTACACCGCAGTCTCGGTGAAGAAACGCTTTAGATACCGAGCGCGATTAGTTACTAAGGCTGAGTTGCACCACCTAACTTTGACCGTAACTTTAACAATGATCGGTGTTTTTTGTATGGAGTTTGACAGATTTTTGACGTTTGTCAAGGTTAAAGTAAGATGGTGCAACTCATCATAATATGTAATAGTGTTTTATACTTGTAATTCTAGGATGTGTTTTCTCTCGAACCGGAATTGCAACTCATTAGAACCGACCAGCGCTTAAAAGTTAAGATTGGTTGCCATCCTTTCTAAATAGCTACTTCACAGTGTCGCACCGTGTTGTGCGTTGTTTATGCGAGAGTCGCTGTGGTCTCAGTGACCAGACGCATTAATACGCCGAGCTGTACGATTAGCCAGTAACCGTGGCTGCACTTGGTACAAAAATACCCACCGAAAACTCCTTTCAAGAAAAGGTTAATTTACAGGTTTCTTTTCATGCCAAGCTTTCAGGGTTTTTTGTGTAACTACCCATGTTTTGTACCCAAACATGTTACACAAGTCGTTGACCTATAATGAAGTCCATTAACTATTTATTCATTTGTACATACGTTTTAAATAAATAAAATAAATATCCTTAGACATTTTACACTGCGCTTCTACTCGTAGTCCCAAACTAAGCAAAGCTTGTACTATGGGTACTAGACAACGGATATAAACATACTTAAATACTTTTTTTTGTAAATAGGTACTTATTATATGTACATAGAAAACACCCAGTCCAATACAAACAAATATGTTCATGCACACAAATGTTTGTACTGTGCGGGAATCGAACCCGCTACATCCGGAATAGTAGTCCGTTTCGAACCACTACACCAAACGGCCGACAAAATGCTTAAGTACTTGCAAAAAAATATGTTTTTTTTATGACTCACAAAAGATGTTTTATCTCTACCTGGTTTGAAAGATTTACCTAATACCTCCATCAACCATGTATGATCTGTAGGTAGGTAAGCACATTCAAACATTTCCCTTACTTATTTGATACTCGTAGCTCTTTAGGCCTAAATATCGAATAATTTCGTAATACCTTTAGCAAACAACTAGGGCGTCAAATTAACAATACCCTGGTAGGAGAGGCGTTCACGATCCGATGCGCGATTCGAAAGACGGCTAAATTCTAAGATTGAATTTATGAGTACCGTAAAATTTGACGAGCTCCGGCTACGACGAATTTAATTATGCATTGTTATTACCTTTTTATTGGACACCGTAAACTGGGAACTTCACGGACATTGTTAATTGGTAATTTATGGATGACCCAGATTAAGGAAAGTCCTATGGAACTCCGTGACAGTGGGTCAAATAAAATACATGGTCTAAGTAAATATCGTACATAAAAGTATTTTTTCCCGTGACGCAGACACTATTGACTCTATGAAGAACTATAAGCCGGCGTCTGAAACTTGATCAGTCTGACGGCTTACATACTTTTCGAAGCCCTATTACAGCCAAGACATAAATGAAAAATCCTGTTAAAAATTAAAGAATACATCTTCATATCAGGTAACGTTTGTAAACTTGCCACGTGTGTAATAGAAAACGCGATATTGCATGGAAACACCTTGTCCAAACCCAATTATCAGTGAAAACGTAACCGTGAGAAAAATACAAAATCCCGGCACTTCTAAGGTAATCGAATTGCTTCGGTAAATAAACGCGGTCCTTCCGATAACTACTTTCTAAAGGATCTGCGGCAAACTTTCGCGCCGACTTCCCAAGTTTCGCCACAAAAACCTTCGGGGCCTATTGAAATCCTTATCTTCAGTATATATAGGCAGCGTGACCTGGCACAGAGATTGATATTAATGGTCGTCCTGTAAAGACCTTATCAGCATTCCGCTGTGGCGGGAAAATCCGTGGGCTTTTCAAGCGCGGTCGCGGTGAGTTTAAGTTTAGGATGTGTGGACTCAATGGTGTTGGATTTTGCGACCGTCTTTGATTGTTGGAATAGACCCTCTTTGTTTTTGTGCCTTCATGTGTATGCATGAAGCGATTGGATAGAAATTATACTTGTTTGTTGTTTACTTGCTGGAGAAAATATAAAGTTTTCACTTTAGTTTCACTATATCAATAAGCTTTTCTTAGCTTACTGACCTTACTTGAGTATAGCTAGGTGAGTCACAGAATTGACAGCTGAGCTGTATTGAACCTCAGCTCATTTTAGGAACGCGGACAATCAGGTCCATTACCCATCATGGCTCACATAGTTAAAGTATGGTATAATCTGTGTCCAGGGCACGAAATAATCTAGAAATAGCTAATCCAGCAGATGTTTTAGATGCGATGAAGCAAACCCATTACCGATCATAGCTAATTTACTTGCATTACCGCGGTCCCCACGGAGCGGTAATTAATTGCACAATTGCGCATTACCGTGATCGTTGCGAGACACATGCTGCCACTAATTGGGCATGCAGGGCAACACCCGGTCTATTGCGGGTATAACCAGGCCTAGCTCACTCCGCGCGGTACATCCGATAATTACCTACAGCGAAGCGCCCCGCCGGCGGGTATTATATCAGTCGAGTGTCATGCGCGCGCTCGTCAGGACGCTGGCGCGTGGCGTGCGTTGTAGTAGTATGATTATTATTCTATGATCGAAGTATTATTTAAAAATGGACATAAAGAGAAAGAAATATTGTGCGGCGTTCGGGTGTTTAAATTCGAAAAGTAATCTACCGGATTTATCTTTTTTTTTCGCTTTCCAAAGATGCTGAAAGGTATGTTGGCCATGTAGGTAATCAATAATTCTTAGGATAGTATAGGAACCTAACCTACTATGAAGGTTTTCCATAATGAATGCATACTTACCTACATACGTACCTCATTACAAATAAGTAGATTATTTTTTCACTAGACAGCAACCCTAACAGCGTAAGAAGAGTTCAGAGGCACGCGATAGAAAGAGACAAAACTTGTAGGTGAATAAAATTGTAGGTACGTAGTGCTGTGCGAGCTGAATTCCACTGTATCGCGTCGTAGCAAGACTCGCATTTATTTAAATCGTCTTGCGGAGTAATCCTTCTGTACCTGTACTATTACTTATTCTGTGGTATAACACCTATTTAGACATAAGGTAGCTTACAACAGACTACCAAATAGGTACTAGATTTATCCCTTCAAGCCTCGCGAATCGAGACATAAAAGATTTTCAATTGTTACGCGGTCATATGCGACCGCTTGAGGATTGATGGGTTATTTGTAAATAATGCTTAGTTGGAGACTGGAGTTGAACAGTACAGCACAATATTTAAAAATTCTGTTTGCGGAAAAATGGTACTAAATGTTCTAATTTGGTATCAATGTAACTCGTTTCATCCACTAGACAAAGGTCTCCCCCATGGACTTCCGTTGGTGTACGAGTATTAGTAGTAGTAGTGTATGTTACATTTGGTAACACTACGTTTTGCGGTCCGTAGTCACCACTGGAGTACTTATGCTTAGGCCCAGCCTTTTTTGCACCATCTTATTTTAACTTGGAGAACAAAAAGCACCGGTTATCGTTATAGTTACCGTTGAAGTTAGGTGGTGCAACTCAGCCTTACTAGCGTACGTACCTACTTACAGGAAAGTACCTCCTAGTTTTTCTATACTTCCAAATCCACATTTAGCGGAGCAAAGAGACTATTACCATAAATTCCCAGTGCTTGCTCTAGCCACCATTTTGCTCTATTCAATGCTGTGTTTAACAAGATTTGTAAATGGTTTGGGTATTGGATAGTGGGCGGGCGAAGACGACTGATATACAGCGGCGTCTCTATGGCGCAGGAAACCCATTGGACAGCAGTAAACAACTGTACAATGAACTGAATATATTGGAAACCTTGATAAATAGAGAGATAAATCTTATACGAATATCTTGTAATTTATATTTTCGAATTTATTTTCTTAGAAAATAATATATTTTTTAAAGATTGATTGAATAATTTAAATGTTCAGTGAGTTAAATTCAATTTTTCTTCTTCATGATGATGATGATGATTATATCTCATAACTTAGCTATGGCGGAAAAGTAATACTAGGCACTGTCAGTGGCATCTTATGAAGTTGTAAGTATTATACTATACATGTATGATTTTGCAATATAAATTTAGTCTGAAATGTAGTACAGTTGCTTCATGACTCGTAGGCGTACCAGTGGTCTGGAGGCGTTACCAGAAGCCGGAAGCGCGGTAATTTATTGTTCAGTACAGGTTAACTCACAGACATTCGCTTGCCAACTAGCTATTGAATTCGAGGGATATATTTTTTTAAAGGTAGAAAAGGTAACTACAAGGTTATGCTTCGTATGTTACCTAATTAGGTATTGTGAAAACTATTACCGATAAACCTGCTAATAAGTTTAATCAAGTTTGACACAAGGGCAAATCTGTTAAGTTCTTTGTGACTATACGCAAAGTTTCCCAAAAAATAAGTCCCATTGCATCTAACATCTATTTGTAAGGAAAAGTGGGTAAGTAACTTGTAAGTTAAAGTTCTTCGTTTAATCAAAACGAAATACTCTTAGGCTGAGTTTCACCACCTAACTTTGACCGTAACTATGACGATAACCGGTGTTTTTTCTATGGAGTTAGACAGATTTTTGACGACCCAGCCTAAGGGTGGGTTGCACCATCTTACTTTAACTTTGACAAACGTCAAAAATCTGTCTAACTCCATAGAAAAAACAACGGTTATCGTCATAGTTACGGTCAAAGTAAGGTGGTGCAACTCAGCCTTAACTTTCAAAGATAACTTATCGCAATGAATCTTTTCTACATGACTCGCTACAACTAATCAAGTAAAACCTACCTTTAATAAATCCCGACTATTTCTCCAAGACTGGACTCCAGACTCCAGGTGCAACAAAGCAGCGTAGTTTATCGTGGATCTGGGCCGTCTCCGGCAGCCAAGATGGCCGATAAGATAAGAGAGGGCTAATTGAAACGTGCGGTGGACAGAGGACAGATTGTAGGGAGGAATGCCCAAGATTTTGTTGAGAAGATTTGAAATTTAGAATTATTTTAAAAGGTATGTAAGAGTTTTCTTGCATTAAGAGCATATACGCCCGTATTCACAAACATTACTATGAGGTCTCACAGTGCGCGTGGACGCAATCACAGAGCTCTATTCAACGCTGTGCGTTCGATATGCTGCTTCACTTAAGCAAGCATCGTTTGTGAATACGGGCGTTAGTCTTTCAAGCTAACATTCACTTTATGACGCTAGATTTAGTTCTATTTTTATCAAACGTTCAATGAAAGTTTTAGAAAATATTAATATTGTGTGCTGTCAAAGAAAAACCTCATCGACAAGACAACTACTCCTACTAACTTACTAGGAAGAAGGTAGATCATGCATAAGAACCTATTCCTATCATACTATCCATTATTTCTTGAAAAATGTATTGCAGATTTCACTAAGATAAACAGCTTATATTCTAACATTTTAAGTCGCACAGTCGCATAACTACGTAATTCAATATTTTCCAAAATATAATATCAATTTTACGTCGAAACGTGTTTTGTTACCTTCCTCGGTCAGCCTCAACCTCAGAGGTCAGTAATTAGAGCGCTCATTAGTTGGGGGTCCAATGGGGGGTCTATGGGGGTCTTGGGGGTCACTCCGTCCTAATGGCAGTTCCACTAATCCCTTGTTTTTGCCCAATTACTTGCTACCCCGTAATGGCTCTAAAGTTTCAGCTTAGCTGACGGTGCACAAGTGAAATCGATAATTTATGATTTAACTTCTGATTTTACCAAATCAATTATTATAGGTACAGTCGAGTTCATTAATATTATTATCAGTGCCAATATTTAAAAATATTGTAGCGCAGCCAATACTGCGCTACCGCTACATATATTTATGAACAGTTTTGATATGATCATATTTTATTGAAATACAGGGTGTTAGGTAAATGGATATATGAGCCGACACTAGCCCATGTTAACATAGGCATATAAATGGTATGGTGAAGTCAGAAAATTTATACCTTCATTTTAATTATTTTATTTTTCATACAAATCGGATTTTACAAAATGTATTTTGTATGAAGATTAAAAAAATTAAAATGATATAAATTTTCTGACTTCACCATACCATTTATATGCCCATGTTAACATGGGCTAGTGTCGGCTCATATACCTACCCATTTACCTAACACCCTGTATATGATCGTTAAAAAGCTACACATATTTTAATACATTGGGACTATGAATATATTAATGAACTCGACTGTACTTACCTACCTACCTACTTACCTACTTTTATTGCAGAAGATAGCTTGTATTAAGCCTAGTAGACCACCGACTTTTAGTTGGCCGATAGTTGGGCCCGATTCTTATTTGTATAAAGAATCGGCCGATATCAAATCGGTGTAAATGTGCGCACTTTCATACCATGTCCATACTGATTAACAGCCCGACTCAACTATCGGCCAACTAAAAGTCGGTGGTCTGCGCCTAGACTAAGGGCTATATTTCACCGGGACACCATGGCGGCGCAACCAGTCGCCGGCTACCAACAAAATGTATGCAGCTCTATAGAGAGTTACTCACATGGTGTCCGTTTGGTTGCGCAAAGCTGCATACATTTTGTTGGTAGTCCTTAGGGCTATATTTCACGGGGACACCATGGCGGCGCAACCAGTCGCCGGCTACCAACAAAATGTATGCAGCTCTATAGAGAGTTACTCACATGGTGTCCGTTTGGTTGCGCAAAGCTGCATACATTTTGTTGGTAGCCCTTAGGGCTATATTTCACGGGGACACCATGGCGGCGCAACCAGTCGCCGGCTACCAACAAAATGTATACAGCTCTATAGAGTGTTACTCACCCGGTGTCCGTTTGGTTGCACAAAGCTGCATACATTTTGTTGGTAGTCCTTAGGGCTATATTTCACCGGGACACCATGGCCGCGCAACCAGTCGCCGGCTACCAACAAAATGTATGCAGCTCTTCTATAGAGAGTTACTCACCCGGTGTCCGTTTGGTTGCACAAAGCTGCATACATTTTGTTGGTAGTCCTTAGGGCTATATTTCACCGGGACACCATGGCCGCGCAACCAGTCGCCGGCTACCAACAAAATGTATACAGCTCTATAGAGAGTTACTCACCTGGTGTCCATTTGGTTGCGCAAAGCTGTATACATTAGACGCGACGCTCAAAGAGTGTGTTATATCTACAGGTACATTTTTTTCGGTAAAAGTGTCAAAATATGACGCTATGACGTAATCTGCCAAATGTTTATCGCGAAGAAATTGCAAGTCGCCAAAAAGCGAGTTTAGCACATTTCCCATTAACTTTTGATGTGACTACAATATTTAATACTAAAGCAACTGCGAAATTTCCCTACGAGCACCACACAAGCGCACAGGGTTGGCGCTCAAATGTAACTAAGTATTATTTTGATCTTATAACGTAACCATACCAAAATACAAATAAAATGCAATGTTTTCAATTATGTTGTAGGTAATTGCAATGTTAGGAGAATGCTTGGGGTATATAACAGGCAAATAAGCAGCGAAAATATTTAATTGTACCTACATCCTTTTTGGTGTTCCTTTATTGCTATAATATTATTGTAGCTAACTTTACAGTATGCTATAGGTACCTTTGCACGTTAAACATTTCAAAACTACTTCTTACCAACACTCATAGATGGCTTTGACTGATGATTAATCGCGATAAGCTATTTTATTTTTATTTTAATATCACTTATTTGTTTCAATAATAATATTTTTATATTCTCTCTTCCATACTGGTAATTTAAGGTTCTGTTAACTTTCACTTGAATAATCTTCTAAATGTTTACATGTATTTAAGATTTCAGGTCTCTGCCAGCCCTATCTAAAGGCATTTCCACGCGGTCGCTTCAAGAGAATTCGCCCTTTGAGCGCAAAGACCGCAGCCTTTTATTATTTCCTATACGCCACTTTTTTCGTATTACACCGAAATTGGATGAAGCGATAACGCCATGCAAAATTATGGTGCGCCAATGAAGATGAAGCGGGAATTGAATCTACATACACTTTAGCACAATCTATCGTGGTAGTTCTGGAAATTTCCGATAATACACATTCACTTCGTGCTCCTTTAATTTTATAGAGTCAGTTAGTAAAAATAAAATTTAATTGCAATTGCTTATCTGTGCTGTGATGATCTTAGTTAAACAAGGAATACCTAAATCCTTTACATTAGTAAAAAAGTAACTAGAGGTCAATCTTGTAACTTTATAATTACTGAGGATACTGTCTGATCATTCACAATGCCTCCAGATTGAAGCTTCTTCAAGTTTTGTTTGGACGGACGTACACAACGTGACCAAGAAAACAGTATACCTAATCGTTCTGAAATTGTCAAGAATCCCTGTCAGGTATCGACTACAGAACTTAGTGGAAAAATTATAATTTTCATTCGAAAATTGTCAACCATGTTAAATTAAAAACACTCGACGAGTTCACAAATTTTTGCTTTGGTGACATTGTGCGCATTTTGTTTACCGAAAATTTCTCTGTTAGCTCGCTTTGGCTCAAATTGTTTGGGATTATTCCAGGTATTACGTAATAAGGTGGAATAACAGCCTGATTCTCGGAATGCCTACATAATAAAGGGCATGAATGCTGTTGATTATGAATTAATTTAAATGTTCTTCAATCTGCTTCAAACTTAAGTAATGGAAATTTTGTGATTCAAAACCACTTTAAGTCTAAAAGTTATTTGATATCAATCAGTGACAGCTATTATGTACAGTAGTAGGTATTATGGACTTTCCATCCACTTTGGATTGTCTTGGAGATTCTATCCAAGACAATCTGGATTTTTTGTGCTATGAGCGGAAATTCACGTAAGTTGCAGGTTCAAATAAATAAATAAATAAATAAATCTTTAGACAATTTCACACTTCGCAGCTAGCCCCAAAGTAAGCAACTTAATGCTTGTGTTATGGGTGCTAGCTTAACGGATATACTACTTATATACTTTTTTTTAAATACATACATATTATACATAGTAACACCCAGACCCGTCACAGAAATTAAAATTCATCATTTCAATTTCTGCCCGGCCGGGAATCGAACCCGGGACCTTTTGGCATAGTAGCACGTTCTGAACCACTACACCAAACGTAAATAATGATTGGTGATTGAAAATGTAGTGATGTGCAGCAAGTTAAGAGCCTCTTCTTCTTGGATGGATTGGAATGGAAACGATCAGACTATGGGCTTACGCATGTTGATAGTATTTATATGAAATGATTTATGCAGCACTTAAGCATTGGAGCAGCATGGGAGATTAAATAACTTGATGAAGATGATGAAAAGCAAGATAAAGTTAGTAATCATTCCAGTCTTCTTGACAGACTGTCAATTTACTTTACAGTGGCTTTGGCCAGCATCGAACTTGCATTCATCTAGTCAAATTAATCGGAAGTTAACACCGCCGGCGCCGACAAATCGCTCCGGGTGAGCTGCTTGCTCAGTGCAGTTCACTAATTACTTGGCCAAATATTTACTTAGCTGAGATTCTGCTTTCTGCAACCAGAGTACGGGTGTAGGCATGCTGTGAGGCTTAGCGGAAGGGGTAAGAAAGTAAGTATTATTAACTGTTATTGTTGAATGGCTGGTTAATAAATTAAGAAAATGTTTAACTACTTGGTTATGCTACTTAAACCATTTTTCAATAATTATATTATTACTAGCCTTCCGCTGGAATTTTGTCACAGAAAAAATGTATCGCGCGCATCCCTGTTTCAAAAACCGGGATAAAAACTATCCTATGTCCTTTCCCGGGACTATGCCAAATTTCATCTAAATCGGTTTAGTGGTTTAGGTGTGAAAGCATGACAGACAGACAGACAGAGTTACTTTCGTATTTATAATATTAGTATAGATGACCTTACTTACTATTTTATAATAAAAACTTAATGTCATTTGAAGGTTCTGGAATGGAGGCCGCGTACCGGAAAACGCAGCGTGGGACGTCCACCTACAAGGTGGACTGACGACATCGTAAAGGTAGCAGGGAAGCGCTGGATGCAGGCTGCTACCAATCGATCAACGTGGAAAGCATTAGAGGAGGCCTATGTTCAGCAGTGGACGTCCTATGGCTGAAATGATGATGATGATGATGATGTCATTTGAAGACAGTTAAATAGTGAAGTTAACATGTTCTTATCATTCCACCCAAAATTGATGACATAATAATTACTAGCGGCCGCCCGCGACTTCGTACGCGTGGATCAAGTTTTACCCCCTTCATCTATCTTACGCGGTTTAGATTTTTTCATACAATTTTTTTTCCCGCTATCTCCTGTTTCGGTGGGAATTTTGCAATATCCTGTTGTAACTAAGCTTTAACTTTACTAAGGTACCTGCATGCCAAATTTCAAGCGTCTATATTACGCGGTTTAGATTTTTTCATACAAATGTTTTTTCCCGCTAACTCCCGTTCCCGTGGGAATTTTGCAATATCCTGTTGTAACTAAGCTTTAAGTTTTCTAAGGTACCTGCATGCCAAATTTTAAGCGTCTATCTTACGCGGTTTAGAGTTTTTCATACAAATGTTTTTTCCCGCTAACTCCCGTTCCCGTGGGAATTTTGCAATATCCTGTTGTAACTAAGCTTTTAGTTTACTAAGGTACCTGCATGCCGAATTTCAAGCGTGTAACTTAAGCGGTTTAGATTTTTCATACAAAAGGATTTTCCCGCTAATTCCCGTTCCCGTGGGAATTCTTAAGTATCCTATAACCTGCCCAGGAGTAAGAAGAATAATTGTACCAAGTTTCGTTAAAATCCGTTGAGTAGTTTTTGTTTCTATAAGGAACATACAGACAGACAGACAGACAGACAGACAGACAGACAGACAGACAGACAGACAGACAAAAATTTTACTGATTGCATTTTTGGTATCAGTATTGATCACTAATCACCCCCTGATAGTTATTTTGAAAATATATTTCATGTACAGAATTGACCTCTCTACAGATTTATTATAAGTATATAGATTATTAACTTTTCCAATCGCTTTTCCTACCATACCAGCACCCTCTACGCAAAATGGAGTCTTCTCTACAGTAAAAGTCGAGCTCTTGACAGTTAGCTAGAGATTACGGGCTTAGAAGTAGATTAGTGCGGGCTAACTGTAGTTTATCCAAACAACTAATCATTGGTTCAAGTGAGTTCTAAGTGTATTACGGTAAATATTTTTGTTTTGAAACCATTAAACTTTGAGTCAAATAAATAATTATATTTCACTCTTGTACCTTATTTTTTTGCGGGGCTTTCGTTTATCTTGAGTACCAAAAATTTTAGCTTGAGATAGGTAGAGCCTCCTTTTCAATACTACAAAACTAGGCAGTTTTAAGAATTTAGGCAGTTTTCCAATTATTATCCTCACCAAAAAAACTAACTGTAACAGAACTGTATTGCCTCCATTCCTGCCAACCTCTGAACAGTTCGGTTTCACCCTCCATTGAGCATCGAACTGGGGTCTCACACGACACTGCATCCATCACTGCTAATTGAGTAATGGCCGATAGGACAGGTTGATTGATCAGCCTAAATATGACGAATCTGTCTGCCACGCAAACTTTGACTACGTTAGGGTGCGTGAATCTGACGCGCGTTATCGTGACACACGATAAAGTACATGTCAATATCACACACTCGGTATCGTCGTAGCTAGAACCACACTAGAACTATTTATTGTTGTTGTGTGGGCACACACTTGCACATGTCACCGTAAAATTGTGAATTCCGTCAGATTATAATCTGACGTAGTTAAATTACAATCTAACCTAACCTAACCCACTGTTAGTTTACAATCTAACGCGTTATATTATAAACTGACAGAGTTCACAATTTCACGTTGACACATACAAAAGAAGAAAAAAGTGAAGGGTTAGTTTTTTTCTTTTTCAAGCCTACGTATGCGGCTGCTGGCCACTAGGTATGTAAATTTATTTTTTATTTGACCGCAATAGCGACTGTCTATTGTTTATTTTTCGAACCATTTTCACAGAATATACGCATTACATGTATTTTTTAGGAATTTAAAAAATAGGTAGTAATAATTCAAATGTCTATTCCACAGGGTTGACATGAAAATTTGAAATGAAAATTATAATATTTCAATTAATTTTTAGCGTGATTTCCTAATTTTAACATAATCTAATAACGCAATCTGAAATGATGTCCGACTCTTTTATTTTGATACTGCAAGTGCCCAACATTTCAAAATTAATTATAGTCATCAAAAGTACTCTGTACAAGTCAGTTACAAACTTATGCTTAATCACTGCTAACTAACCGTTCATTTTAAACTCCAAGTCGCAAAGTTGGGCCATTACCAGTTGAAGCGCAAATATTTGATCAAACTCAAAGGTGTTGGGATTGGCTCAATTTGACCGAAGCACGCGCGCTGCAGACGAGCTGTTGTATGTTGTCATCGGTACCTTTGCGCTTTTTGGAGACGTGTGTAATTGTGCTTGGAGACAAGAAAGTGATAAATAGGTTACTTTGAAGTAAGTTTATGGTACTTTGAATTTAAGTAGAGGTAAAAAATTTAGGCCAAGTTGCAACGACTTTCTTAAACTTTAACAATAACCGGTGTTGTATGGAGTTTGACAGATTTCTGACGTTTGTTAAAGTTAAAGTAAGTTGGTGCAACTCAGCCTTAATGATGCTTTTGGCACTTTGCTGCATTTTTCTGTGCTTTCCCTTTATGGAGACGTGTGTAATTGTGCTTGGAGACAAGATTTGTGATAAATATGTAGGTTACTTTGGAATATAAGGCACTGAGAAAACAATTTTTTATGAAGAGGTAAAAAGTTTTTACGATGCATTTGTCGCTTAGCTACTATTTATTTTGATTTGTTGTGTTACTCACTCACTAAATAAAATAGTTTTATTAACCATAATCATTTTAAAAACTACAAACAGTCGCTTAGCTACTATTTATTTTGATTTGTTGTGTTACTCACTCACTAAATAAAATAGTTTTATTAACCATAATCATTTTTAAAACTACAAACAGAGTTACATCTAAAAAGTAATAAAAATCAAACTTATCCGCAACTTTCACGACATCTTATTGAATTTCAATCAGCTTCCTTTATTTTATTGCAGTTCAGGGGAAAAGTTTCTAGTCTAACTAAAACCTAGGTATAGTGGGCAATGAAACCTTGTATATTTCCATGATCGCTGTATCCACGATTTCGATGCAGACAGAGGGGTTGATATTTTAAAAATTTGTCGCTCTTATCTCTTGAGCGTTATGCGTTAAAATCCAACTACAAATTGTCAAGGTACGCATTTGTACACACGCTACAATAGAACTTGTTTATAGTAAGCTCGAACCCGCTGAACATTACGGGATTCATCATAGAGTCGTGTTATACATTTTGAAATAAACAAAGGAGCCCAAGATTCATTACTCTGCAAAATGTATATCATGTAGGAAAATTATGCACTAAAGGGCTTCGTTATTGGTGCATCCTTCGGAGGAGGCATCCTCCTTCATCTTGATCTACTTGAGGGTCGTGAGTGACACACAGGAACTAATCACAGAGCTCTATTCAACGCTGTGCGTTCTACTTAGCATAGCGTTGCTGCTTCACTTAAGCAAGCGTCGTTTCTGAATACGGTTCTATTCTGCTTATTTTTTTGTTCCCGAAAACATTGATCCTACTTCACACACGTTTCCTGTGGCACCACATGCATAATTCGCCACAATTTTTGCCGGTGGCCATAAAGCGGGCGATTTTAAGCGCACTCCAAAGTTTTATTTGCGCAAGTTATTGTTGATTCCTCGCAGTCGCGGTTTTATCGTGGTTTTATCGCCGATTAAAATCGAATGAACGTTTTATCGCGTACGTGCCGTAACCGCGGGTTAACGATCCGCTCCAATGTTACAACGTATAGGATTGTGTCTTGATAAATATTTGCTTGAGAGGCAGGATAACATGCTACGTGATTCTAGATAACAGAAAATAATATCCTAACAATTTTCTCAATGTTAATTGCGAGATTCATGAAAAATAGCTAATATTTTTGAGCAAATAATGCATTTCATTTGTACCTACGTACTCGTACATTATACCTATTTTTTATTCAAATACTCTACTTTTAACGAAATGTCGAAACAACAAACATACTATTAATTTTGACAGAGCAAATAGTTATAAATCTGTTGCACCATCTTACTTTAACTTTCCGCAAAAGTCCGAAAAAGTCTATCAAACTCCATACAAAAAACACCGGTCATTGTTATAGTTGCGGTTAAAGTAAGATGGACTCAATGAAGAATGGATTAATTAAATTATCGCCGGGCAATCTTTAACACTGTCCACCGTGCCTCGTTAAACACTCGACATTGGCGAAACCAGTGTGCTTCAAATACGCACCATTGAAGCCATTAAACAGAAAAATAAAGTACTCAGCCTTAAACTTACCAATCCCTTTTCGGTATGTGTTTACTCATACCAATCGGCGTCGTCTGTACTGCAATTTATTGGAAACGTCTTCAGAAGTCTTCTCTTAATTAATTTGAGATCTGAACGAGTCGCTGCACTATATTGTCTTCGTCTGGAGTGCCCACATTTTTCCCCCCTAAAATAATTAAATTCCTGCGACGAATGAGTTCTGATAAAACGGAACGTTTCGTCAGTTGATTAGGCGAGGATCAAAGGTTTAGCGATCTTTAGTCGTAAGCGAGTTAGCGATCGTTAAAGACGCTAACTTCGGACGCTGCGGGGCAGACGTCAATCTTGAAGTTACATTTCTATATTGGCTGTATATTTATATCTTTAACATTTCCGTGTCTATTTACATCCACTGGATAGGGCCCAAAAGATAAGGAGACGTCACAAAGTGCCCCTTACGGCTACCTTTTTTAAAAATTATTTGTGACGTTCATAAGTGCCAAAATACTGGTAAAAAAAATGATTTGATTTGTTTTGAGAATTTGATATTACTCAATATTATGACTTAAGCTGGAATTCATCAATAGATAATTAATTTTAGTGCCCACTACAGAAATGAATACTTACCTTTATTTAATTTTACAAAAGACACCACAAGATAAAACTTCTTGGTCATCTTATTGCACATTTATGGTACGATGTTGCAACAGAAATGTACTATTGATCGTACTACAACGGTGCTACAAAAATTTACATGTGTAAAATGATTTTAATTAAAAACTTTTAGTAACGTATTAGTCCGTAATAATTAAAAGACAAGAGCTTAATAGCAGAAAGACGATACGGCGTCGGCGCCGACATTTAGCGGTACATTTTCTGGTCGTTTCAAGTGAAAATTGCTCGAAAATTGATACGTCTCTTGCGGAAAACAATTAGAGATTCTGGGGAAGTAATGACGCAATAATCCGAGGGGCCTTTGACCGAGGGAGGGTTTTTTGAGGGTACCCTACGATTAACATGCGATTTAAATCGCCTACATGATACAGGATATACGAGTAGCTACCCTAACATAATCTACGCACGAATAATATCTTTTTAATAAGCTCGACTGCCATCCAACTTATTCATTGATTTCATGGTGATAGCTGGTGCATGTGAGCTCATCTTCTATCGAGGGTGTAGCATCGTATCAAAAATGGTACTAATTCTGGGACTTTGATCTGGATATTTTCTTTAATTTTTGTCATTAAAGCGTATACGATGGAACTTTTACAGTAGGTAACAAGGCTGGCAAAACCTTATAAATAAGTGTTTAATTTGAACTCTTATTTTAAGATTGCATGAGCTTACTTTCTATTTTCATAATGAAGTGAGTATAACATAAACATACATTTGTCGTATATTACATGTACATCTAAAAACCTTTACTTCTATTATCACCTCAGTATCGCCATTTTAGCGCATCCTTTCATCTAAACCCCGACCACATCCAACGGCTATTTTTAATAAAATCAAAACGGTCATTGTTGGCGCCATTTCTATCATCGGGCCCATTCAGAGCGTTTTGTGTAAAAATATGTAAAGTGAGTGAAAAATGGAAACATCACAAACACTGCCCTCCCCTCCCGACGCATTGTCACACTACCTCCCTAGAGCGGGAAAACGACAAATGACATAGAATAGTTATGGTCGCAGAGAAGACGAATGATAGCGATCCTCTGTTGATCCACTAATAGCAGCCTGTGGAAATACACGTAGGTTTTAGAGAGTGTAGGGACTGGCCAGTAGTATTCTTGATTAGGGAATGCCATATAACCTGCTTCAGTGGTAGAGATACTGAAGTTACACGTAAATTGTACTGACAGGCTTAAAGTACTAGTAGTAAATTGTACTGAAACATGTTCCAACGCGTAAAAAAAGGTAAAATAATCAAATATGTTGCAGTTTATCACATTTGTGATAAATATTTAATCTGTGAGATTCGACTTGCATAAAAAATTAACAAAAATCCCTGGGACTCTTCATATTTCGTGGAAAGAAGCTATTGGTTAATTAAAACATTTAATCAGTTCATTTACCTAAGGGCTGATTTTTCAATAGTCGGATAACTTTATACTTGAGAATAAGTTTGGCACATTGACAGTTTCAGTATGGAAAATATGTCAAAATGACAAGTTTATTCTTCAGATAAAAGATATCTGACGATTGAAAAATCGGCTCTAAGTCTATCTTAACAGCTAAACCATCCTAAACTAGATTAGGCTTGAAGACTACTCCAATTACTTTAAGACTAAGTTGTACCATCTTACTTTAACATTAACAAACGTCACCCAAAAGCCAAAACTTCAAATAAATATCTGATAGGGTTATAGTCACGGTTAAAATAAGGTGGTACAACTCAGCCTCAGAGATTATGTCAATCCAGTCTGGAACTGGGTTGTTCTGACCCTGTATGATCTTTGCCGGCTTATAAAGGCCGGATATGGCGGAAATTTTTCAAAAGTTGCTGCTTCCTGCCTGCTGATTGTATGCATCCAAGTGAGAGAGCGATTTTTATCGCGGCCCTTCTTCAAAAGGATAGCAAGCTGAAATATGTACAAACTATATTTTGCAAAATGAAGAAAACACAAACATATCGTATTTACACACTGATACAAAATTCCTTTGTGCCTGATGAACTCTGATTCTGATTTTCCCTTTTTGTCTGCATATTTTTTGTTATGTACCTACTTGTCTACAAAAACTTGGGTAATAGACTTCAGGTGCTTTTGTAGGCATCTGAATGTTACTGAAACAAGTAATCTTCAAACCTTAAAATAAATAATAACTTTTATAGTAAAATTTCCTTTTTTCCCTCTCATGGACTTATCTTTTTCATACCGAATATTGTCATGTTCCAAGGTCCAATCAGCCTAAATCTAAAACAAGACTTATAAACGATTTAGCGATTTAGGCCCCAAAACGTAAAAAATACACCAGTCATTTTCGCGTTGATTGATTGAATTCTATAGAAACTGTTGACAAAATATATTGACACCAAACATGATGTATTTCCAAGAGAAAAACCGTAGATCAGTGGAAGGGACGTCTTCGAGTCGACAGACAAATGAAATGGGAAAATTGAGTGTTTTTCCGTGTCAGTCTCACGGTTCATAACACCGTGCCCCGTTCATGGGATTGGCCATGGAACTCAGTAAGTAATGTAAAATACGTTTTTTAATACTTGAAATAACTCTGCAGTCCAATAAAGTTTTATCTTTTAATGCATTTTCTCGTGAATTTTCACAAAGCCTTTAACTCAATTCATTAAGCTCTGACATACAAGGTGCTAATTTAATTGGGCTCTTCATTTGTACGAGCGCAGTTTCATTATTACGAATAACATTTACTGTAAGGAAAATACCTACTCAATTTTTTTTCAAAACTATTGTTTTCTTTTTGTTGTAAAACATTAATAGCGGTTAGCAGAAATATTTTAAAATCAATAAAAATCAATGCTTTTTTTCTCTCATTTAAGTAAGTATCTTTGTAAAATATAAACCACAATCAAAGGTTTGATTCAACTCTTTTGATTTCGAAACATTTTTTGACATGTATTTAATGATGAGCACCTACAATATGAGTAACATGATTATCTTAACTCAAGGCTAACATCCAAATATGATATTTACATCTCTTACAATTGGAAACATAATCGTAAAGACCTTTAGAAAAGGTATTTTTGTTGAAGATCAAGAGACATCGTTAGTGATGCACCACGAAACGCGATACGGATCTCGTTATATCAATCTCGCTTGACAACTTAATGGATTATATAAAACGTTTCAGGGGCCCAACTAGAACGCGGCCTTAGGAGGTAAGGCTGGGTTCAGACGGTGAACGAAGATTTAAAAGGTAAGTGCAGTTGACAACTGATAAGTGATATTAAGGCAATGCATAATGTGTAATCTTTGATTTGTTTAACATCATATCAGCTAAGTGCATCTCACTGATGTCATATACATATTTGGCCCAATTAATTAAATAAGGAAATTATTTTTCTGTTTTATTCTTTGGAATCAGATTTTTTTAATTATTAATGTATGAGTAAATGGGTATTATAAAAAAAATTTAGGGGTCAAGATTTTCCAGCAAAATGTTACATGGAAATCCGTGTATGTTATAAAACTAGCATATCCAAAGTTTTTTCATTGGCAAATATTGAAAAAAAAAATGTTTTAAAAATTGTATCCTCGTGTGCACTAAGCCTTAGAACTAAAGCTGTCTTCACGTTACTTGACTTCGATAATAATGATTGGCGTTCGACTTTTGTTGATGGAATCGCAAATGGAATAACTTTGTTTTTTCAGCGACCATTTATTTTTCCCTCGTTTGCATGTCTTTTCATTTATCACTGCAATTTTCTCGTTAAAGCCACGCTTGAAACAAATATTGTTTTGTGTTTAAAAACAACACAAAACCTATTGGTAATTCAAATTAAACTTTTTAATTCATACTAATATTAAAATAAAACTAATGTGGGATTCTGTGGAGAGATTTAAAGCAGGCAGTGTGCGCAGTAAAGTAAAATACAATGACATGAAATGTTATAATATTACCTATTCGTAATATTAGGTATTTTTAGGTGGTAAGGTTGATTAGATGAAAACAAAATATTGACTACATTTTTATTAGCACTCTTCATCCTCATCAATCTTTAAGGCACCCATACTCAGAGCCTATTATTAAATAAAGAGATGGTAAAAGTCCCATAGGTGCCCTCGCCAAGTCGACGCTGAATCAATCCCTTGGATTTACTGTAGAAATCACAGAGGGATAAAAGCATGGGCCAAACAGGGCTGCTCTGTAACAGTTTACGTAGTTTCGAGCCTATCTGTCACTGTCGCTTATGCTGGCATCTCCTTTGCATGAGAGAGATGGAAACATTCGAAACTTCGGATAACATTGTTGAGAGTTAGTATAGTGTACGTACTCGTATAGTCTTGTCGCAATCAGAGCTCAGATAGTTACCCAAAATATTTTTAAAGGTTTATAAAGGACCACCTATAGAAAATAGGATTACTGTATACTTAGCCTAAATACGTCACGGTTTGCGGATAAGTAAGATGTTTTTCGCAATTTAAACAAAGTAAATATTCACCGTGTCATGTATCCCCGCTCCATCGAACCTGATAAGAAAAAGGTAGTTATTTAACCATTTACTCGTAGGTACATGCTGCATAATTTTTCATATATCACTCTTACCGTATAAACTCGTAATAACACATTAAAACCGGGATCTAAGAACGTCGCCCGTTTATTATGTATGAACAGTTATGTCAACAAGGAATTCAAATGAGCGAAAATATTTTTTTATGCGTTTCATGTTACCCAAAGCTGGGAGCAGGGTAAAGTCAACACACATCAAACTATACAGTTTTGTTGCAAAACAGCACCTGTTACAACGACTTAAGATGCCCCAGTGTCAAGCTTGACGTGACACTGGTACATAAAAGTTAACCGCCGCGTGACGCCGCGGTGTCCTAAGAAATGGGCGTAATAAGAATTTACTAGCCTGTTTAGGCTATAGTGGACAATGTGGACATAGCAAGGCTTTGTAAGAAAATGCGTGAATATAAAACCTTGGACTAGATACTTCGGGTTTATGTAGTACAAAATACAAAGAAGAGTTTCGGAACATGTGAGCAGTAGAGCTATAAGTATTTAAGTTTCGTTATTTTCAATGTTTTTATATTTTTAACTTAAATCCATGAAAAAAAGAAGTATAATAACTTTTTTGAGCTTGTAGAAACTAGTTACTCGTAAGTACAAAAACAATATATCAATTAAACAACCAAAGATAAAATGTAACATTTTCAACACTTATTTTTATTCTATTACGGTTTGATTTAAAAATTAATTGATATGTTTGCTTAAAAGATGAAAATGTAGAGTTAATATTTTGGTTTCAACGGGAGGAGAGGAGGCCATTATAACCCAAGTTCGCTATCAAAATTAACTCACCTAAAATGGCGCATTTATTGAAATGCTTGGTTCGGGTCGAGTCAATGACTATCGGTGAAGTTGGATATTAACATAAAACATCAGAACTCGCATTAAAGTGTCCAAATTCCCCCGGTCCCCCTCGTGTTCCGCCCCTGCCGCCTCCGAGATCGGGGAAGCGCGGGACAGCGGGACTTAGAGAGAGTGGTCCAAGATGGATAATTGTAGTAACAGATAATTGTGAGTGACAGTATGAAATTATCTGACACATTTCGGGCTTTATCGTGCATCAATCAATGAAGAAAGTTTTTCTGGCTCAGGATTTTTCTTTATTTTCCTATTTTTTTTCTTGTACCTGTAGGTATATGTATGTGATTGGTATCTAATCTGTAATACGTGTTACCTGAAACTCTTGTAAGTAGGTAGGCTTAGCTTATAGTAATTAATTTATTACTCTTCTATCATATGGGTTGTTATGACTGAGATCACTACCAGGCCTGTTCATCTCCGCGAGTTTACATTGAAAACAAAACACGCACGATGGCCCACCTACAGGATACTATTCGACAAGGCCTCACATACGAGCGAACATTGACTCACGCACGCGTATTCTTGTGTATGATGGAAGAAAATAAAGAAAATGGTGTACTAAATACTGTGCAGTATTTAAATGCCTAAATAATAATAAAAACACAGAATGTACTTTTATAAGTTGCCTCAAGACACTGAGAGATAAATAAGTAGTTAATATTATTCATGATAATTCATGCTAAATCATGTATTTCCTCCGCCATTTTCCGCAGTTTGGCACCTCACGTCACATCATTTTACCGAAGTCAGCCCTATAGCTTCGGCGCAGTGCCGATCACTGACGTTTGTCAACAAAATGGTGCTTGAATCTTGAGACAGGCTAAATTACACCATATTGTTAATGACATTGAGCATACATTTTTTTTAAATACCTTCGCGAAGTAAAACTTCTGTACGTAGTACTTATTATTATTCACTTCTTTATAATATACGATCAAATCTTTCATGTTTTTAATATTAGTGTAGATTTTATCATCAACTTAATAGCATTCTGATTTGAGTCAACGATTCTTCTTATAACATACGCAATCATTTCTGATTTACACCTCAATATTTAAACATAATATATTTTTACACTATTTGTGCCATCTAGAAATTAAACCCGTTCAGGGTTAGAGATTATTTCTTGTTCGAGAGTTTATCACATTGTTTTGATTTTACAAATCGTCCGCCTATCACTTACCCCGCCGCCCAATATTACAGCAATATCTATATTTTATTCAGCTACACCGAAACAGTTGAACAATAAAATAATTATCATCTATCGCCAAGTTTTATGTGCTGGAAGGATCGGGGGACAACTTTTGGTGCTTCGTATTGACGATCAAAGAAAAAGTTGTCATCGGCCAGTCGAGCGGAAAGAAAGTTAAGCGATTAGTAGTTGATACGAATTTAAAGAGAGAATAGTTAGTGTACACGACAACTTACTCGACTAGACTTGTTGTGTTCTATAACCTGTAGCCATCATGAAAAGTTACTATTTCTAGAACAAAGTTTTTCACCTGCTGAAAAATTTTGATTTCGCTGATGTAACGAAAAGCGACAGAAAACGCCTATATTTTTAAGCACTGTCTACTACTGGATTCTACAAAAAGGATTTACCTAGGACCTACGTAAATCCGTTTTATAGAATTTTTACCTAAGTTATATTGAATGTAGCTTACACAAGAGTCACAAACAATAACACCATTTCTTCCAGTTCTTCATGAAGTTTTAAGAAAAAATAAGAGTTCAGTTTAGCTGTGCCATTTTGAAACATTGTTTATTGTTTTGGCAATTCCGCATTAATGTTTAAAAACCCTGCCACCTCCCACGTCATCGCTTAGCTTCCTGCGGGATCCCATGATAGGGACGTCACCGAATCGCCCTTCGTCTCATCACAGCCCTTCGGAAGCGACGCATGACGTCACCTTTGTCTGACAGCCGACGACGCGGAAACCTGCAGATTTGTTGCGCGACGGGATGCAAGGAATGCACTATGTAGCAATGTAGAAATACATATAGGTACATATACGAGTATGTACATGCGTTTCCTGCAAGGTTCCTTTCTTCCAGTGAATGGTAGAGGCGTTTTTTGAAGCGTGGAATGACGAAAATTTTTTGGCAATGTAACGTGAAGATTTAAAAGGGTTACAGTTAGGTATGTAGAGTCAGTTATTTGCAACAAGAACGACAAAATAGTAAAAGATACGAAAGGTTAGAGGTCTCGGGTACTTTGTGTTTGCTAGAAGATACTTTCTTTGATACGGTGGTCGGTATAATTGGAGTCTTAACTATAAAGTGTTATTTCATTTCGTCTTGTTATTTGCCTACAAATTAATTAGTATTTTCAATTTCAATAAGTAGGTTAAGACCTACATTATTTTTGAAATTAACTTGGAATCGATCTTTCATCAACACAAAAATAGAAACTTAATGACGGTTTATCAATGAAGAATCAATATTTGATTTTCCCCGAAACAACTTATTCGAACAAGAACAAAATCAGGAACAGAACAATACTAAATAATGACTAATGCTTCCACCGTTCGCTCGATAAAGTATTTCGCAATCAGTGACTTTTTATGGTATAACCTTCCGTAAGCACCCTAAGTGTGTGGTAAGTGGCGTGATGAGCCATTCAGGGACGAAACAATCTGCAATCAACCGCAAACAAGGGCTGTTTGGCTCAAATCCCCAGAATTAGGGACAATTTGTTCGTTAACAAAATGTGAGTTAAATGGGAGATATTTTTTTTTATATGGCCTGAGCCAAAAGTCTAGGTTTACGTGTTTTTATTTTTTGGGCTGTAATTTTTCTTAATAAAACAAAACAACAAAAATGCGGTAAAATTGGACCACTTTTGTCTTGTGAAATCGTTATTTTGACATTTTACCTTGTTTACCTTAACAAAAACAAAAACTGTGTCAACATGTAAACCGATAAAACATCAGCTCCAAATCAGATGTTAAAATATTAAGGTTCATAATCAAAGTGCCAGATAGACATCTAGTTCAGTCGGACCTACACAAAGTGATTTTACACTTTTTTAAAAATATACTTACCTTCATCACCACTTGGTTGACGATATTATAGCCCACCATTTAGAAAATGAAAATGACCCCATGTTTCTGAAAATACTAAACATTTTGCTAAATTATGACTGCGTAAGTTGATAAAAATATTGAAAGCTTTCATTAAGTACGTACTTACTTAAAATTCTATTTATCATCGCGAATTTCTTAACTTCGAAAGTTTAAATGTGGTTATTAAAATTGGCCTGAATATGCCGTAAATACTTTTCGAAGTTCATAAATCAAGACTTAACCCTTAAAAGGAGTTTGGAACTTATTAAAAAATTCCGCAAATACCGAAAAGCACTCACTTAGATTAAGAAAAATACATTACCGTCTTCGCGAAGTTTTCGGGCCGTCTAAGTATGTTGTTAAGAGGTTTTTAAATTTATTCACCCTTCGATTTTGCGAGTTTCTTCGCAAGTTGCGGAAATTCGAGCGATTAAGTCGGCTGGGTGCGAAGTACTAGCAACTTAAGGGTTATATTACCATAACGGTCGTCGGGCGTTGTTTAGTCGACTGCTCCTCAGCCTATACATTTTTGTAGCAAAATGACACCTATTCCAACGATATAAGATGCCTCAGTGTTAGCTTGAAGTGCCGTCGTTCATCTAAGTGAATTCAGTTGCCAACTTGTGGGATGCTAAACAGACTCCAAGATGTGAAACTTGTCCGTTTAGTATATTCAATTTGTATCCCAAGTTGGAAAAATAATAAAGTTGGTAACGTTCTGATATTAGGGAGATGTTTACAAAACCAGATGCCATAAATTAAGCCATTAAAAATAGATGGTGGCTGATGAGTAATGGCCATGGTTTCTGTGATTTATTGCTTAGCTTTAGCTTTTACATACTATAATATATAGATAGTAGTATTTATTTTAAACTAAAGAAAAGTTAGGGGAGACCGAGGAGAGTTGTGACATTGTCGATTTTTTGGAACTTAACTAGCGAGCTCGTAAAAGCTCGAGCTAACAAATACACGCTGTTGTCCAAAAATCGACAATGTCACATGAGAATTGCGACACTGTCGATTTTTGGAAACAACTGTCTCAACTTTCCTCGGTCTCCCCTACAGACACTTGAAACATATTAATTTTAAAAAGGCGCAATTAAAGAGACATTATTTAAAATAACCTAAGGAAATATAGTCGTAACCTAAACATTGCAAGCGCAGCTGGCGGAGAATAGGTATTTAACTAACAAAATAACACCATAAAAACTTTAGCAAGAACTTCTGCTTAATGTTTTTCATAAGGAAAGCAGGGTGCACCTAATTGTTTAATTTTAAAAATGTATGAAGCTATTAACTAATTTATTAAACGTTTGTGTCGAAACCAAGCTAAAATAATAATCCAAACTTAAAAATTAAAACTAAAGGAAGCAAAATGTTAAATTGAAGAACTTTTCTTATTTATAAATATTATTTTATACATTTTACACGGCCATATTTAGTTTTAAACATAGTAAAGTTAGTGTTATGGGCACCATTCAACTTATAGAGCTACTTAAATAAGTATATTCTGTAAACTCATACATATGTATAGTACCTATACCATCAAATATATGCCATCATTACAACCCATCGGATGCAATCTGCGTCACCGCACGCGCCGGTGATCTGATGACGTCATAAATCAGGGCGAAACAATAGCCCTCAGAAGCGTTGCGGTAAAAGCACTATTTGTTACTCTTTGTGTGCCCGCACTAGCGGTCTGAGTGTGTTCTTGCGGTGTTGCCACTGTTAAAATTTATTCCGTAGGGTCTATTAGAACCAAATGTTAAATCTTGGTTTAACACGCATGTCAGAGTCCTCCGACAGTCTGTTTTCAAGTTTGTAACTTCAAATGGTAGATATTTTACATAGAGCTATCTTGTCCCCAATTAAGCAAAATTTTTAAACATGAGTTTTCCACAAAAGCACTTAATCTATTTTTTTTACTTACACATGTGCAGAGAACACCCGGAACACACAAATGTTTTAGTGTGCATGACCTCTGGCGTAGGCGATGATTTTATTACCCTTGCGCTAAATAGTTACCTTTTCATCAACAAGAATCTAAATAAAGATGATTTGTACGTATATGAACAGACAGTTATCTAACACGATTAACAATGCGTAGGTATAGGATAAGTTTAGGTGTAAACCTTCTGAACTTGAGTTTATTATGTCATGTGATATGACCGTCATTCCACAGTGTTAAAGCATGTTCTGTTGTGGAAAGGGAATAAATGTGTTAAAGTGTTCCCTAAGGTGGAGGTACTCATACATTTGTAAAAAGTATCAAACACTTATAGCAGGTGCAATTCCGTTCCCTCTAAAAGAACCTTGATTCAGTAAATTGCACGTCATTTGAAGACAAATAAACATCACATTTTAGCAACGTTTGATATTACACTACACTGCAAGTGCTGCTACGAAATATACACATTATCACAAGCATAGCTGGGCACCGTTAATCAAATAGTTAACTTCGTTAATCGTTAAACCGTTACTAAAAAAATTAACTTCGTTAAACGTTAAAACGTTACATTTCGGAAGATTTAACGCAAGTTAACGTTAATCGTTAATCCGTTAACACGTGATAATAAAACAAACAAAAAAATTGTATGCAAAGTTCAAATAATAGAGATGATGACTGGGTAATGAAATCGAAATTCTATGTAGTCCGTCAGACAGATAATAAAAAAAATTTTGACACATATTTTTGAATTTTTTTCATATTCGAATAATTACAGTGAAATGTCACGTGACGTCACTTTTGAGTATAAAAATTCTACTCAAGCGTGTGACGTTTCACGCCATTTCAACTCGATGTAGCATGAAAGAAAATAAAAAATGTCCTTAATATTAATATTTTTTTCGTTCTAGTATAACTGCATTTCAGAATAAAAGCTAGTTTTAAAAAAAAGTTTTTATTATTATAGTTGTATTAGTTGTATCTCAATCTCAGCCTTGGTACAATTACAATATATTTTAGCACCAATGTGCTCAAATAAAAAAGACAAATCCAACAAACCTAAACTTGATAAGTTTCCACCGTTTCGTTTAGGAATTCCTATAGCCACCTCCTGACTCCATCATCAGGACCCTGGACATCATCTAGTACTAAAGTGCTCAAAAAGACAAATCCAACGAAGCCAAATTCGATACGATTCCGCCGTTTCATTTAGGAGTTTCTATGGCCACCTCCTGACTCGCATCATCAGACCAGCTCAATGGTACCATAACATTGCATTGTCATCGTATTTACATAAGTATACCAAAGGACAATGACCAAAAGTGGTCCAATTGTCCACCACCAATGAGACCTATATTGGCTTATAGTCCATTAAATAGAGATTAACTTTCAGTATGGGACGAAAAAAAAAAGCTGTCAGTAAAAAGTTATGACTGTTTGAAAAAATGTAGTAGTTTACGCGCTAATCTCAGGAACTACTGGTCCGATTTGAAAAATTATTTTTGTTATGGATAGCCCATTTATCAAGGATGGTTTTAACATCACCCAACAACCAATAGGGGCGGAGCAGTAAAGACAAATGTTGTAAAAATGGGAAACATTATTCTAACAATCCTCACGCTTACAAAGTCGTAGGCACAGCTAGTATAATATTTACTAAAATTCATCTATAACCCCGCGCCACATGCGACATGACATAACATACGTAGATTAGTCCAAAATGTGCAATGGAAAGAATGATATCAAGAACATTTTTCGGATGAAAAGGTAAAAAACTGACTTTTCATTCAGTCATAACTTTTTACTGACAGCATATTTTTGATTGCGGTTTGGTTATTAATGAATCAGTATTTAGTAGACTATTTTACTACATTGGTCTCGTTAGTGGTGGACATTTGGACCACACTTCATACATTTTTGGTCATTGTCCTTTCAGCTCAATCGGTTGAGGAGAACTGGTCTTGAATTCAGTTGCATTTTTTATATCGTTGCGTTGGTTACAAAAACTGATGTTTTGGGTTCTGGAAGTTTTGGAAGCCCGAACGTACTTGTCAGAACGCGTTTTTCAGCGTGCTTGCTGTATCTTTTTGGTAAATAGTAGGTACTGGATTAACGATTAACGGACTTAGGATAATTTAACGGAAGTTAACGAGTCCGTTAACATTTTTTAAAGTTAACTTAAAAGTTAATCCGTTAATAGAAATGTTAACTTCGTTAATTAACGATTAACGGATTAACGAGTTAATGCCCAGCTATGATCACAAGTTATTATGTGTAAAATATGTAACATTTAAGATATAAAACATATAACTTGCATGCGTCAGTAAACCTAGAAACATCATCGAAAAATGACTATCCTCAATAAAAAAAAAGCTACAACCCTATGCCAGTCATCAAGATAAACACCATTCGACCGTAAACCCTTTTACAAATGAACCCCACCGCCATCTCTGGCTCAAGAGAGAACTTAGCTTTCAGCTATGAGCGTGTTTTTCGCAAGACACGACCGAGAGCCTTTGAGGTAAGTGCCCTCCAATTAGGGCTCACCCTTATGGCCTAGGTATGGATACGAAAAATGTATAGAAGCAACTCATACGAAGTAATAAACTTGCCGTTCCAAACTTCTGCAAGCGCAAAATTGGTAGAGCTTCTTTTAACACTATCTAAACTACGAGTAGACTATCTAACATAGACTTTCTGTATTAAAATAATACTATTACAAAATATACATCATGTCGTGTACTAGATCGTGGACTGTTAAACTGATAAATCACTAATATAATACACATAATATTCCAACATAAAGTTTTTTTGCTAATGGGAAAATATACGACAGGCTTAAGTCTTAAGCAGGAGGATTAGTTTGTCTTCAGATAGGGTGTAAGTCTATGAAGTGCCACGAAAAGGCTCTGGGACAGTAACTCTACTAGATCAAGTGATATTTCAAACCAAGATCAACGGAAGTAAAGGACATAGAAATTATTGCGAACCACTAGCGGCGCGGTCCGCCCCGCCAAGCATCAGGGGTGACAACAGTCGCGTAAATTAGTACTCGCTGGAGCATCTGCATTCATTATTCGTACATCTTTCATCTTCGAATCGGTACCAAAAAAATCCTGAGGGGCACACCAGATCATTCTGGGGTGCCTTAGCCCCCCGCTATAAATGTATACTAAACTGGACTTATGACGGGGGGAAGGGAGGGGGATTGACCGCCCCGGGTGCCAACCCATGCTACGCCGCCACTGTTGCGAACCTACACTATAATACTTGGTAAGAAGAATACTGTTACATATCTAAACTTTTCGTTCACTCATTACCTCGGAAGCGTTTACCGCAGTCTACGTTTACCCCGGCTTACATGATACTGTTTCAGCTTCAATACTTTGGGGAAAGTTACTTCAACCCGCATGAAAGGGCCCCAGACAAAATGATTATGCAAAACTTCTGACACATCAATTTCGCATGTCTACACTGTCAAGGAAGAATACTCGTAAAGATGAATTGTTGAGAAAAATGCTATTTTTGGCTCTTTCAACTGTTAGGGTGATACTGAAGTTTAATTTTTAGCATTTTGTGAGATTGTGATCGTTTATTGATACTTAATAAAAATTGAGACTTCAAGTACGGGACTATTTCCACCTAACGTCCCACCGCTGCAACTCCTGTGTAGCCAGGATGTGCACCCAACCAGTGAAGGTCATGTTTGTCCCGGGGAAAGTTATTTTACAAGTAATAAATGCTATATTGTTATCAAAGCCCCTCTTGCCCTCTGTAATAATTTTATACATATGTGTAAGATGTATGTAACATTGTTAGAACCCTTCTGAACAACCAATTTCCTCTTTTGCCTTTGTATTTTGTATGCCTTTGACCGTAAACCATGACACAGGAAATCCTGGCTGCCAACCATTTGGTCAAAATTGCTACTTTATTTGTCATTAATAAAATGCCTCAGGCGTACAATCTAACTTAGGATGTAAAACATATCGCCCGCCAAAAGACTACCTAATAGACGCAGGACTCGAAGGCGAACTGGAAGAAATATAATGGCGATCACAATATATCGATACCGGTTACAGTGCAATAAGTACTAGGACATCATTGAACTAGAATAGTCGCTAAGCAAAAAAAAAGAAGAATTCGTCAACATAGTACGTGAATCCAAACATTAGAATTTTTTTCACAAATTATCATGAGTATGAGAGAGTCTGGTACTAAATGATGTATCTTTCCCTCGCTCCCTTTTTGTTCCATTTCAAAGAGAAATCTTGACATAAACCTTTCCACACTTCCTCCTTATGTTAAGAGTAGAGGCCCAAAACTGTTCCTGTAAATAAAAGATGGCTCGGCATTCCTGGCTGACTTGAAGTAATAGTAACAAAATTTGAAACACCCACATACACCTTCATCTTTATTAAGGGGTTTCTTTAACAGAATGAATGGAAACTCGTGGAATTCTAGAGTGTGGTGCAAGTCAAAAACTGAAAGCTACCATGATTTTAAAGGTGATTTGAAGAGCCTTTTTAAATACATTTATCTGTACCTACACTGTATGGTGGATTAAGGTCGATTTACATGTACTCGTATCAGTAAAGTGACCTTTAACATTCTATTTTTTCGCTTTTTTGTTTAATTTTTGCTTCTTGATTTTACAATCAAGAAGCGAAAATTAAACAAACGCATTTACATGTGTTGTTTGTAAATGTTGCAAAATGATTGGAAGTTTTTGGAATACTACTCATTAGGACATTTTTTTTTTATTAGAAAACTTGTAGATCATGCGGTGAGCTGTATCTGCCACTACATCCGACGTAAACGCCTCAACGTGACCACGACCGCTCTGCCAAGAGCAGAACGAATAAGAATAAGATCTAGATAGATACAAGTGTCATTATTTTGTTACCTTCTTTTTCTTGCGACCTTATTTGAAAGCTATCTACGCTAGCTCTACCTCTCGCCGCCCATCCCTTGGCCCTTTTCAATATAGAGTACGTAGGAACGTGGTCTCAATTATTAAACAATGCAATCGTCTGCGCGCCTCAACCCTAACGTTAATACTTGAACACCCTGTATGTGGGTCAGAACCGTGGGAACGTTATAGCGTGTCGTGGCGCACTAACAAATTATTTACAAGCGACATCATGGCTTGAATGTTTGATTGCGATATGATTTATACGCCTCGGATTTTAGGAGGTTGTTTTTGTTAATAGAGGTTTGACAAACAATGTTTTGGCCTTGCTGCATTTTTTTAAAGTAGTCATTGGCCGGTTGCATGTAATCCAGGCGTGTCCAAGAAGGAAATGGTGTTGATGTAAAGTTTGATTTTGTGGTTCATAACTTCTGCCGATAACGGTCTCAAGCAGCGCCTTATAATACTTATCTAATATCTCCCATTTTTATCAGCCAACCATTGTCAGCTTCCTTCCTGAGGTCGTCGTTCCATTGAGTATAGATGTCCTGTACTAACTTATCTTACTTGGAAGATTTCACATATCGACACTGAATCTAACTGTACTTGTTTAATACAAGCTATTTATCGGCTTTATGGGCATTTCTACTGTACGGTGTATTTTTTCTCAATTCGGTGCTAAAATTTATATTTAGTTTTTTAAGTAGTTTCAATACAAAAAAATAAATGTTACTCCATTCTGAACGTAAAAATAGCATTGTCACTAAATATTGTGAAGTGGTTTATGAGAAATGTTAAGCATCGAATTGAGAGAGCACCGAATTGAGAAAATGAATCACGGAATTGAGAAATGAATCTCCAAATATAAAAATCGCTCCGCAAACTTAGAATTGATGACATTATGAAGAAATACCTAATGTATTTTAATAATTAATTTAATAAATACTCAAAACGTTTTGATATCTGATTGCTGGTCTGTTAGTTAGATGGTTCATTTTAGATTTGTGTCTGAAATACCAATGGAATAAAACAAAAATCCTAATCAATATGTTTAATTTTTTAATAGGGAACTATAATAAATACTTAATTTTTATACATTATTTTAATTTTATTTAAATAAAACAAATAAAATACATAACACAGGATCTCTTTGTTTATTTATTCTTAACCTTAAACATAAAACAAATATTGCAAAACCCAAGAGCTAGATTGACCTGACACTATACCGAAGATATTATATCTAGTTTATGGGAATCAGGCGTGGGTGTTCGTATTGTGCGTTGTTAGTGATATAGGAGCACAAAAGTAAAAATCACGGAATTGAGGCACACACGTCGGACAAAATTTAAATGTGTTACTGTATTAAAACCCAAGGACTTGCAATAGAGAAACTCATTTATATGGCTTTATTAACTATCCCTTGTTCTGTGAATCCACATTCATAATGGGGAAGTTATTATTTCAAAAGTTATGAAGCAAAAACGAGTAAATTCTGGAAACCGGACACTCCATTTTAGGCCAAATTTCTCCCGTTTTTGAACTTTCGGATTTTTTCAAGGCGAGATGTAAAACCTGGCGGTCTTCTAAATATGCTCTCCATCAAGTCAAGAGTCCTTTAAATACTTGTGATTTCTTTCAAGTCCGTACTTCAATTTTAAAGGTACTTTTTTCGCCCCAGTAGGTCGATCGGTCGTCGCCGTAGAAATGCCCTTATACATATAAACAGTAGCGAGAGAATTCGTTTTATCAGTTTCTAAATGGACGAACTCGATTTTCAGAAACACGCTGTGGCGTTCCAGATAAGTTGTCAAGTATGTTAGTGCTAAAATAAACTAGACCTGGCACTGCGAACTGCGACGTCAGTATTGACAATCTGCCTTCTATTTCTCCCGTTTCAGTCGAACGTGATGACATATCTGGTACATTTTACGTTCCACAAATTAGACGGAAGTGTTGGAACGTAGAACAAATGCATTTCGGCGGTGAAATGTTCCAATATTTTGTGAATGATCAAAATATATTTGTGCCGTTCCTTATCACGTACTATGAACAGTCAGTATCGACTGTTCCGAGAATTCTTGAGGTTCTTTCTACATAAGAGATCAGGTAAGAACTCTATTCTGATGTATTTACGGTTTGCTTTGCTGTACTTACGTACTTGATACTCCCTAACTACACTATATTTTAGATTAATTACATTTGAACTTGAATTACAAAAATGACGATACTTACCGAGAGTCAATCAGTCATACTTTACTTCATAGAATACTTACTCTCGGCCAACAGATTTCCATCAAACAATTTGCTAACACCTCTCATTATGAGTGATGGCGTGTTGTGCGTAGCTAAAGTTAATATTAAGTACCTATTCATAATCATTAGTGCATGACGTAGCAAATAATATAGAAAGGGTTATTTTTCATAAATGCAATCACCACTAGATAGCAGCAACATACAGGGTGTTCAGTAAACTTAGAGACTGCTGATATAATAAGAACTATTATAAGAATAACCACCATTACATATTCTAATAACGTTGTTTTGAGGACTATGCTCTTTATTCTGAACAATATATTATTTCTGGAATGTATCCCAAACCAAGGAAACTCTATCAAAACTAATATACATTCTCCCCACGTGCATGGCACAAATAAAACAATGCATTTAGCTCGAAATATTTACTTTAATCAAAAGTTTAGAACCACTACCTTAAACATACTATCTCTTAACTAAACAATACAATATTTTCCTTTTTGGTTCACATTTTATATACAGCCTAATAATGTTTTTAAAACATACTTCTCTAAAGTTTTAAGCACTTCGTTATGTTTAACTGACTAGAAATAGAAATTAATACAAAAATTGAAAACGGTGTAAAATCTATCATAATTTGTGAATTCTTCGGTGAATGAATCTTAATAATGAACTACTAAAATAAATTAATCAAACAGTATTAATTAATTGGGAAAACATCTTCTTTCCACGACAGTAGCGCAATCGACCCTAGACATTTCCCTGAAAATCCTCGACAGATTAACTAACATATTAACGTCGTTATGTCTACACAACCAAAGGTTCAAAATGTTTTCAGTCGGTGAACAAGTGTTGGAAAAATAATAGTAATATGAAGAGATTTTCAATTTCTCAGCTAACAACCTCCAATCGTTGCCTTTCGATGTCTGAGAGTCTAAAAGCTTACAAAGTATCACCCTATCAGATTTAGTCAACACATTAGTTCGGTAGTTATTGTCGGCACTAAAGTTACTCCTATACATAGCACTGTTTTTATAGATGAAGTCGTAGCGACCCTCTTTCTTTGTTAAAGACGAGTAGCTAAAAGGATTTTCAACGATGTTCACGGAGTACCCCATATCGATACTAGAGCAACTAAAGCGTTTACAATTGAAATTCGAGTTTAGATCGTTAGTCTTAAGGTTGAAATTGACAGAATGTGACTGCTTCTGTTTTTGATGGATAGACAGATTGAGCTCTAAGCAATTGATGGCGTCAGTCTGGAGCAAATCGAAGGCGCAATGCATCGATCTGGAATTCATGTTCCATAATTGAGAATACGGGAGCTCCTGGTAGTTCCCACCCTGTATTTTCCAGCCCACGCCGACGTCTCTAAGGTTAAAGCACAAATCGGAGCAGTTCTCTTGGAAGTAAATTGTCTTTGGTTCGCAGAGTAAAGTGCCGCCGGTGCGTTTTTCGTTTTCGAGACATTCATTAAAAGAGTGCGGTGTGTCGTTGAATACGTGAACCTTCACGGTGTAAAAATTCCCGTCAGTTCTCTTGTAGATAAAGATCGCGGACTTTAGCAACTTGGCGTCTAGACCGCTGAAACTTCGGCCAACTAAAACAAAGTCGCTTAGAAATTCGCACACGAGGTAAACTTTGTACGGGTCGACTTGTGCGAAGATTGGGGTCCCGGGGGTTTCCTGACCGAGAGTGAGGACCTTCCTCCACTCCCTGGTGTTGATCTCCTCGGGCTTCTGGAGGATGGAGAGCAGCCAGCTGGTGTTCTTTAGGGCTCCACAGTGCGGGAATGTGAGGACCACGCCTTTTCGGAAGTGCATGTTCTTGGGGCCGCAGCGGATCACTGGACTGAGTTGGGTCTCACCTGGTGTGTGAAAAATCATAGTTGAGTGACAAAATTATAGAAATTTAACTCTAATTAAGAATGGAAACAAGATCGGTTTATTATTCTAGAAAGGTTTGACTAAACTAACGCTTTCTGCCCGCGAGCACGATGGCGATGCAACTGATTTCTACTGATCACCATCGCGCACGACCTTAAGATTGGTCGAACCTTAAGATCAATCTGTACAGGCTATAAATCCTTCAAAATCTCAGTAGAACCAGTAGAACTAAAAACACCAACAGAAAATCTTGAAAATCAACTTTGTTTATAATAACTATTCAACGATTATGATAATACTAAGACTGAATAAATTGCCACTGCTGCCACCTGCATATAGCTTCGTTTTAATGCTATGAAATATTCATAAAAGCCCCTAAACTAAAAGTCCGCGCTTTAACTCTCGACAAAATAAGTTACTTCCCGTAACTAGCCATATCAGGTGACGGTCCAAAGAATAGTCCAAACTTGTTTGTTTCTTTTGGACTAAGTATCTCAAGTTACCTACCTACTCGTAGTTTTGGTTTGCTCTACTTTTTACTACGACAAAAGAATAGAAGCATGTTTTAGGAAACTGGGACCTTTCCAAACTTACTTCATAATACTTAATGATTAAAGTTTATAAAAAATATAATAGGCTAGATGACAAAATTTCTATTATTAGTCCGTCAGACAGATAATTAGAAAATATTAGTCATATTTTTTTTATTTTCTTTCATAATTAAATAATAACAGTGCTACATCAAGTTGAAATGGCGCGATACGCCACGCTTGAGTAGAATTTTTACTCAAAAGTGACGTCACGCGACATTTCAATTTCAAAAAATTAAAAAATATTAGTCTAATATTTTCTAATTATCTGTCTTACGGACTAAATAGAATTTCGATTTCATTACCCAGTCATCATTCTTATTAACTACTTGGCCTAGGCCCATGAGCCAGTCGACAATACCGAAGAATGTTTAATAAAATGTATAACAATAATAATGCACAATGTGTTTTTAATCAACTTGAAAACTTCAGTTAATAATTGTGTATCTACAAGTTCTTTTTGAGGCTAACGGAAAAATACCACATTCAAAGCGAAAAAATAAAGAAGAAACAATAAACCCGGACTCGAAATATGTTCCTCTATAGGTACTCCTTTCATGAAGTCTTTTTCTGAAACGTGCTAAACTGAGTTTCAAGTTTCAGGTGAAGGCATTTGGATTTAGGTCGGCGCGGCGCTAATCCCATTTCTGGATTTACCCGGCTTACGATGTTGGGTTAACCCGCCGGGTCGGTTTAGCTTTGGGTTCAAATTGACAATGTTGGGTAAATAGAGACACTCGAGTTCTAAGTCGATTATAAGTTTAACTAGTAGATTTGATAACTGTGCCTTAATCTTGATAAAATGTCTTACAATATTTACCTAATTTTTTTACTAGTCTTTATCCCTTTTATCCCTTTAGGTAATCAATCAAATAACAAACTTAGCCAAAATCTCTACCTTTATTTACTTCTGAACAGTAAATTACGTAAGGGGTGAGTCAGACGACACAGATGTTATTTTTATTTGTTCTAGATCTTCTTAGCCTAGGCTAAACTAGGCATTTTAATCTGAGCTATCTAAAAGCGCAACAGTCGCTTGGTTATCTAACCTAGACAGTTTTATCTAGAACAAATCTGCGACCTCAAATAGCCTAACCTGCCTAAATAAGAATAGCTTTCAGCCTCTTGGTATCGACCAATCCCCAGACGGGCTAATTTTGTAAGTCCAAGGTTGAATTATTTATGGGATGCTTTAATTTACTTACAGCACTTTTTATTTGTATTTTGAACGCTGTTGTGTTCAAGTTCGGAGAGCACTTGAAGTATCTTTCATGTAGCACGAGAAAAAAAATGATATTAAAAAAATACTGATATCTTACTAAACATTTTCAGACTCATTATGGAGGTGGACGACGTGTACCTATTATGTATGTATATGCGCTCTGAAAAAACTCACATAACAGTGTACCTACCATGAGTTTACGTTAGGTGTGCTCGCTAGCGAGTACGTCAAAATTCTCTATGAAGATTTTGTTTCTTGAAAGTAGCCGCTAGGGGCGCTGCACAATATGTCATACGATTAATGTCATCTTTTTTACGCAGTCGCTAGCGAGCACACCTAACGTAAACTCATGGTAAGCACACAGTACTCGAACTGCATTCGTATTCACTGATGGAGTTGACTAACGTGATAGTCACTTGTTTTTAAAATTAAATTAACAGGTTTGCCGCCTTTCCACTCTTCTTGATTCCAAGATTCTTGACTTCTTGATTTCCATAAAGTCCGCCACCAACCGGCCAGTGTGGAAATCATTGGGCCTATATTCAGCAGTGGACGTTCTATGACTGAAATGATGATGATGAAAAAGTTTTGACAATTACCTTCTTGCAGCGTTGGCCTGTTCCACTCGTCATCGCTGACTTCAATCGAGAACAGCTCCTCGCCATCCAACACCCCGTCTGGCACGAACAAACTGACGCCACACTTGCTCAAGCCCAGCCACCCCCCTTCAGCAGTCATGATCTTGGACGCTGCTGTCTCCATCTTGGAAGTTTCTAGATGGTGCGAGAACTTGGAGTCGACTGACGCGTTGTTCCGTAGTGACGGGGACATCTCTACACTCTCGTTGCCGTAAGACGAACCCGCTGTAAAAAGGGAATTTTTGAAGTTTGTTACATTGCTATGCTACTAAACAGGCTGTTCCTGTGATAAAAATATTTAAGTTGCTATATGTGTCAACGTCGTCTTTGCTTGCATTACGAAAAATATGATACTGTCAATAAATTGTGCCTTACAAATAAGCAACAGCATAATATCAGACTACATTATAAGATGACATAGAGCTTAGTATGATCTGCCGTCATGTAACTCTTTTTAAACAAGGTTATTTCCAAAGTGCGCTTAGTCTAAGGATTGCGTTGAGAGTTGATTGAGTGAAACAATGCGCTAGTTTCCTTAAAAACTATTTTAGTCCGTCAAATACATTATCAAAAAATATTGGACACGTATATTTTTATTTTTTAATCAAAGAAGTAATTACGAAGTTATGAATATGATGCGTTGAAGTTCCGCGTGACGTCACAAACTTCCATACTTTTAAGTACGCCTTAACGTCACGGGCCTCTTATTTTGAACTTTGGCGCGCTTTATCTCTTTCAATTTTCATTACTTTAAAAAAGTGAAAAATACGTGTCGAGTATTTTTTGATAAGTTAACCGACGGACTAATTCAAACTCTAGCTTTTTTACCCAGGAAAGATCCCTATTGGCTAAAGAAAGCCTTCTTCCAAAGATATAGATTGGTTGAAGCAACACAAAGCATGCAAAGGCTCACAGAAGCAGCAGTGACAGAACTCACAGCTCAAAAAGCAACTCGAGTCGGAGCGGTCTGAGCGGAGCGTGTCCTTGGCGCGCGCGCGGCTGTTTCTTACCTCGTGGTCTATGGGCGAGATGTAGCTGCAAGAGAAGGCATCGATTAAGAAGAATAAGTAAAGATCGATTATAATTTGAAATCCGTTAATCGGTATAACGCCTGTATTAAAACTAGAGAGTATGTAGGATAGGTGCTCGATACGAAAGAATATGAGTACCAGTCAGCGTCAAATCCGTGATACCCAAAGTGGCCAAAAAACTGACAATACAATCTTATTGGAACTTTTTGGCTAATTTGGGTGTCACGAATTATTTGACGCTGACTGTAAAAGGCCTCAGATTTTTAAATAAGTCGAACGAAAGTATGGGGGAAGAATCAATAATTTTCATACAATTTAAAAATTATAAAAATGTAAATCCCATTGTCACATTACTTGGAATAAACCACCCAATTTATGACTAATAAGAGGCTGCAAAATTAATTAAAAATTCAAATAGAAAGAAACTATTCCGAGTTTCCGAGACAAAAGAAAAATGGCAGACATAGTATACCTTGCTCAGTATTCTGGCGTCAAGATAAACATTATGCAAATCTCACGAAAACTCGCGCTATTCACAAACTTTTGCTTTCTTTATTACAGCAGTGTCTCGAAAACCACTGCTTCTATTTAGTAATAACAGCAATGAAGGAAAAATAGGAAAACTTAAAGCCGGAGTTTATAAAACTTTCATTATTCAAAGTGCATTTGAATATTTTACCATCAGGGGCTTCTTTAATAATGCACTTTGCCGTCTTGCTGGGTTCGGGCAGCGTTCATAACAATTATAGTTATTAACATGATAGCTCTATTGCTGGGGGAGTATTTAAAATCACTAAAGTACAACATGGTAGCACTTTCATTTCCAGTAATAAACAAAAGTTTGCCAAATGGGACTAAATTACTTGCGTCACTTTTTTATGTGCTATGGTAAGATTACTAGTCACATATTTGGAAAGTGAATAAGTGTCTTGAGAAATCTACACAAAAGAAGTCAACCCACCCTGGAGTAACTTTCAGATGAAACATAAAATGGTAAAACGGCAAATAACAAATTCTGTCCCAGAAAATACCCAAAGAAATAAAATCAAAGATGGAAAGATAGTGATTTGATTGTGTAATTAAATTACTTACTTTATTCATTAGCATTACCTGATTCTTACCAATAAACTAAAGAGACAAAGCAAATTGTAGCCACTTTCAATTTGCGAGCGCATTCCATAAAGGTCATAGCAGACTTATCAATCCGGAAAGGGATCAACCGTATCGCTTTTCGCGCGCTGTCATGTCATCGCCTTTCGCGTGCTGTCAACCGCGCGTTTACATTACGGTGCGGATAAGTGTGCGTTACAGTACGAAGTTTCATACAAAGAATACTGACCGCCTCGTTGATGGTTGATGCGGTTACGATCCGTTTCCAAGTTGATAAGTGTGTTTCGTCCGTTAATCTCCCTCTAGAAAAGTGTCACGTCTAGTAGTTGGTAGAGAACCGTTCGGGACGTGCGCGACGTACCGATGAGATAAACGTATTAGCTAATTGCACTGCATCTGGTAGCGATAGCAATTAGTATAATAGAACCCTAAATTAGAGGTGTTTTTATAGTTTTTTGAATGAAATAAACTGGGAATTATGCAAAGAAACATGTTTATTTCTTTAGTATGTTGTTTAAATTTAGTTGGTCTAATCTAAACCTGGTGCAGGTTAATCTTATGATAGGACCTACTTACTTAATAAAAATCTGTAGGGAGTCAATCAGTAAAAAAAACACGCCACATTGCTTGCATTGTACTTCTTCTGGGTTGCAGTAAATTAACTCACAACACTGGCAGGTACCTACTCGATTCTGATTTCTCATACTACCTCGTTTTTATTATTACTGACGGGATTGCTACCTTACTTTTGAATTTTCGATATTCCGATACTCAAAATTAAGGCACATGGTAGCAATCCCGTCAGTAATAATAATTATGTTAGTGACTGTTAGTGACCATGAAAGTTTAAAACAATAAGTACCTATACCTACCTCGTTTTTATTTGTTAGGTAAGTAGTTTTCTCGTTCACATTTTCATGCAAAGTCCACACCTCCTCAAATGTATGAAACACTAAACGCACCTGTTAGCCAGTTGAGGCACTTCATACAAATGCTCGTTCCTACTAATATTAGAAGTGTTTGTGTGTCGATGAGTACGTCTGGAGTCGATGGTGTGGAACTCCTCGTGGATGGTCAGGTCTGGTTGGTTTGTGAGGGTCCTCTTTATCACATTTCCGAAGTAATTCGACCCTGTTTGAGGAAAAGAGACTTAAAATCTAACACATTATGAGTACAGTTCTTTTACGTGATTGACATAATTATAAATAGAGGAATATGTGAAAAGAACTTGCCTGAAGGCGGTTTCACGTAAGGAGAGTTTTCAGTCATCTTAAATTTCATATACTTAATTCCCAATATAACAACAACAACAAATATCAGGAATGCAATTGACAATGCTATCAGGAGTGGCCAGTACGACGAACCTGCAAAGAATGGCCGGACTAAAATTTTTGAGATGAGAAAATGATCATTAAGCAGGATATTGGGTTTTGTGATCTCACCGTCGTTGATAAGTGCTGACTTTGATGTTCTCACGCATACGGGACACTGAGCGACCTGGTAATCAGTGCCAGTACAAGGTTTCCGTATGCTGCTAAGGCACCGCCGTCGTCGGGTCTTCAGACAGTCTGTGTCACATTCTGACCACTCCGACCATTGCGACCAGCGATCTGGAAACAAATGACTGATGTAGAAATCCTGATGAAACAATTGATGAATAACTAACCAGGTTAACCACTTTTAAAGCAATATTTACCTAGTAAAATATCCGTGGATTCGTCGGCTAGTCCATCCATACCATCAACGTACATATCTGAAAGAAAGACCTTAGTTAAACAGGTTTTTAAGGTGATGACACCCTGCTCAATTGCAATAAATTCCACTCTTTGCATCTCGCTTATTCACTTGACAATGGTGACATTAGTGAAAATAATGGATATCGCAGTCGTTCTGTTAAGCCTTTGCAATGGTGAATCCCCTATCATAGTCTGTTGCAGCTTATCTGTGGTCTACTCCTGACATAACCAAAGGTTAACTAAATCACAATCCAAGCAGTCCTTAGTCTTCTGCACCTCCTGCCCGCTGCAGGGCTGCCCCCCATGCAGCGGGGGAGGCGCGGTGCAAGACCTCTCCCTCCGCCGGCACTCTCTCCTCTCCCGGTCCTCCTGGCTGATACAATAACTGTCACTCTAACCTTCTGACGCAACCAACAAGTTACCTAAATCACAATCCAAGCAGTCCTTAGTCTTCTGCATCTCTTGGCTGATGCAGTAACAGTGACCTTCTGACGTAACCAACAAGTTACCTAAATCACAATCCAAGCAGTCCTTAGTCTTCTGCAGCTCCTGCCCGCTGCAGGGCTGCCCGCCATGCAGCGGAGGAGGCGCGGTGCAAGACCTCTCCCTCCGCCGGCCTCCTCTCCTCTCCCAGCCCTCCTGATACAATAGCTGTCACTGCAACCTTCTGATGCAACCAACAAGTTACCTAAATCACAATCCAAGCAGTCCTTAGTCTTCTGCACCTCCTGCCCGCTGCAGGGCTGCGCCCCATGCAGCGGGGGAGGCGCGGTGCAAGACCTCTCCCTAAGCCGGCCCCCTCTCCTATCCCAGCCCTCCTGATACAATAGCTGCCACTCTAACCTTCTGATGCAAGCAACAAGTTACCTAAATCACAATCCAAGCAGTCCTTAGTCTTCTGCACCTCCTGCCCGCCATGCAGCGGGGGAGGCGCGGTGCAAGACCTCTCCCTCCGTCGGCCCCCTCTCCTCTCCCGATCCTCCTGACTGATACAATAGCTGTCACTCTAACCTTTTGATGTAACCAACAAGTTACCTAAATCACAATCCAAGCAGTCCTTAGTCTTCTGCACCTCCTGCCCGCTGCAGGGCTGCCCCCCATGCAGCGGGGGAGGCGCGGTGCAAGACCTCTCCCTCCGTCGCCCCCCTCTCCTCTCGCGGCCCTCCTGGCTGATGCAGTAGCAGTCACTCCAGCCTGACCAGGACGTCCATCCTCCGTTTACTGTTGGGGATTAGAAAAGCGAATGTGTTAAAGCCATAATTTTATTATTTTAAGAAGTTCTTGGTAGTTAGGTCTGGTCAAGTAAGTAGGTAAATGCAAATCTTAAGATTTACATTGATTATCCCTGATAAAACGATTAATATGTATGTATAGTGAAAAACCATCTACAAATATCTGAATGTAATAATAAAGTAGGTACAAAAATATTACGGTTTATTTGGGATCCAAAATCACTAAATACGGAACAAGTTTTGCGGTGTTGTGCTTCTAAGTAGAATAAGGTAATGCATTCTTTAGAAAATAATAACGGATTAGAACGTGTAAGCACCTACATACGTACGTGAGAATATTAACGAATTATTTTTATTTGACAAAGGTTTATGAAGTTCAAACGAAGTCCCTTACATCTCTAACACAAAATAGAAACGAACAACGAAAAGCAGCGTCTTAAGACAATTTGTAGTTCTTAAAGTAGTTACTGTCAGTCAGCTCTGAGCTTAAGCACTCTTAACGACTTGGAACATAACAGTTCAACTCACCGATAACTTTTAACTGGGCTGGCTCCGATATTCTTTTTCCCGCCAAGTTTTCTGCCACACATGTGTAGTTCGCCATGTCCTAGAAAACACTGTGTATTATTTGAAGTATTTAATAAAGATTGAATTAACGATATGGTTGACTGAGTTGCTCATTATTGTAAGGTGTAGTAGAGTCTATATTAGGACGTGTAAAAAAGTTTTTGTAAGGCCAAATATTGTTTAATAATTACGTTTTATAAACAAAGTTATTAATATTGAACACTTCATATTGCTTATCACTTCACAGTAAAAAGAAAAACTATTATACTGTATTTTCAAAATAGTTAAATCATGTTTAATTTACGTAGTAGGTATCACGTATATTTTCTACGCGCAATATTAACGTTTCATCTGCATAATTAGCATATTATTTCCACGTTAAATTTTAATTATAATCAAAAGTATTATTCTCGAAATAAATCTATAATTTCACTTACCACCAAAGAAACCTGCTTGATTACCAAATACCCCTCCTTGGTCAACTGCACGTTATCATCTGCCACCACCGGGGCGCCATTCTTCAGCCAGTACAGTTGGGCAAACGGCGCCGCCGGGGGTGGCTCGCAGCGAAAGGTGGCGGTTGCGTACTGCTTTATCAGTTGGGTTTGGGGGGCGATTGGGAAGTGCTTCTTTATGTCTGAAAGTGTGGATTGAATTAGCAATGTTCATCATTATCAACAAGGCATTTGGTCTGCATTGCAGAAGGACAACCTCCTCTAAGTTACCACCAAAGTTAGGTGGCAGTGGACGGGGTGCATATCTCATAGAACTGGGGGCTTAGTGTGAGTTTACATAAAACGTCATCACTAGTAAAAATATATGAAAATTGTGAAAAAAAGTGGACCGACGATCTGGTGATGGTCGCGGGCAGTACCTGAATGTGGATACGAATCTTGGGTGAGGACTTTATAGTTACAACAATGGACGTCTTATGGTTTAACGAACGCGTATCAACGATTAATTAATTTCTAGAGCACGACTTCTCTTACAAAACTTATCAAGAGAAGTTACTCTGTCGCAACAACGTCTATACATATAATAAGAAGTATTCACTGTTAAGTGGAAAATTATTTTCAAGATAAAATAAACTTTATCATTACCAGCAACAAGATGGCAAATGAAACAGTTTCTTAGATGTAGAAATTTTCGTAAAAATATGATTTCCAGTTCCAACTAATTGTAGCTAAGTTCTTTAAAACTCAGCAGTTGCCATGAATAGGATATTTAGAAATAATATTTTTTAGTTACTAAAAAGCACTTGTTACAACTACAGACAAATAAATTGTAAATTAGAAAAAAAACGTCTTTTGCTTTCATTATAAACTAGTTAGTTTTAATTTTCCCTCGATGGTTTCATAGATTTTAGACGGCCTAGTCTCTTGCGATTGACAGTCAAATGCGATAAAGTTAACTGGAAATTGACGCGAGATAACGTTTGGCCGTATTCTGTTGAAAGCAATATTATTCTGATATCACTTTGAACCTTTGATAGAATAAACCTTTGGCAATACGGATGCGATGTGACAAAACACCCGCTTCGGTGAATAGAGATAGCAGCTTGGATTCAACGTATGCTAAAGGTTATTCAGAATATACGGGACTAATCCCACCTCTCTGTCCCATCACTGCAACTCTTGTATAGCCAGGATCTACAGCTTGGCCTTAAATTAAGAAGCCCAACCTATGAATATTGACTAGTCCCGGAGGATAGCTAACTTTCTTGGAACCCGCAAAATTTTTTTATCGTTTAAGTTACGGTCAAAGTTAAGTGGTGCAACTCAGCTTTAGACTTTAAGCAACTTTGATAATGCGCCACTTTTATGAAGTAAGTAATAAGTACCTAAATTTACATTATAGTAATGCCAAATTACTTTAAAAAAATCATTCTATACATTACATACGGAACCCAAAAGGAAATAATTGATTTTTTCCTCATTTCACCAGCATGTTTAGTTAAGTAACGAAAAAATTTCAAACTTTATTACACAATCAGACTCTTTGTAAAGTGGAAGGGTTACTAACAATAAATAAGCAAAATTACCATCAAAAAGACTTACTTACAGGCTAGTTCTATAGTCGCGGGCTGGCTCCGAATATGCCCTCTGCTCGTCCAAGCAAAGCACGAGCACTGATAGTTCTCGCTACCAAAGTACTCATCGACGTTTTCCCTTGTCACTTTGTACTCCCCCTCTATAATTCGCACCCCCGTTTGCGGATCGACGAATTCAGAGTTGACAGCCTCTGTCTTCACGCCATTGCATTTGAAATATACCTACGGAGATTTGTTACGAGTTATGGTTATGGTTATACAAGTCAAAAGTTATGCCCCTTTGTGGCAAATGAACAAGCGTTTTGAGGGTGGATGTTATTGATTGGTACTTAATTAAAAGATATCTTGGAAGTCAATGTCGTCATTAATTGATCCTTGAAACCGATGTAATTGTTTAATCGTCTAGTAATTAGACTGTTACCTTTAATAAGGTACGAGTACTTAATTGCTGTCTCATTGATATTAGCTACTATAAATAAGATATTGAAACTTGAAACTTTGATTATTGGTCGTTAACTCGTTCCCGGTTCTTTAAAGATCGTGAGAACGATTTTTTCCTGCCTGGCCAAAGGTTAACTTGCAGAGAATTCCCAATGGCATTAGCTTTCCCTTATGTACCAACTCATAGGTATGGCTATAATACTTAAATAAATAAATAGGTATACCTATTTATGATTTTAGCAACAACATCCTCCCGTTACAAACTTACATACATACATCCTCCTGATACATACGGCTTAAAATGCCATTAAAACTTTTATAACTCCATAATAGAATCTGTAACTTACTTCCAAAGCATTGGCGGCTCTACACTTCAACGTCGCTGGTTTATTCCTGACGACATAAGTATTTTCGGGCTCCAACAAAAATATCGGTAAATTATCTGTAGTAGTATGAAGAGGGATTTTATCATCTATGGGAATGACGTCATGGTCGTTTCTTTGTGTGACTAAATCAGGGGAGTCTTTATAGTTTAGTTCTTTGTCGTAATAATCTAAGTAGGTTGTGTCATCGTCACCATCATCTTCTTCAACCTCCTCGTTGTGAGGGAAAACCGGTAGCAAATAGTCGTGTGCGTCATTCTTATGATGATTCACGAGGAACTCGAGCGGTTTAGAATCGAGCCCTTTTAGGTTGGTTTCTATGTTATCTTCTGTGTGTGAACCTACAAAGAATTATTGCGATAGATACAGATCGAAAAAATTGGTAAAAATTTCATTGGTAACTAACTACAGGTTATTTTTTCTAAAGTTAATGATAAGTAAAATTGTGGCTAGAGTTAATATTTATTACATTCACCTGTAACATGTAAATTGTAAACAAAGCTATAGTTTCCAAGTAAGAACTTTTGCTTATGTAATACAGATATTTTATAGTAAGTTAAAAGCAGTAAATTTTACAGCCGGCTCGTAACCACAACTCATGCGGCCTGAATAGTCGGTAAACAATGAATTTATGTGTAAGTATTATAAAAACAACTGGGTACAACATGCAACCCTGCAATAAGATTCAAAAATATATCTTCATGGTAATTAAGAAATTGATGACAAACAAAAATTTAAAAAGTTTGTTCTTAGAGATCTATTCAAAGTTCTGTTAAAATATTGCAACACATAAATTTGTTAAACTAGATAAACATAGTGTCACAAAAGTTGAATAAAACTAAAACATTTGAAGCTATTGGCTGTAAATAAACATTAACTTAATAAACTATCACTTTACCTATACGAAATATACCTTAACACTCGTTATGTCAACAATAAATACCTAGTTAAAAGATAATAATTTGTTTAAAAATACTCCTTACCTTTTACAGTTTTTTCTCCTCTCGTCTGAAAAGCCAGGTGCAGTTGTACCAAAAAGAAGAAACTCCAAAAATTCACTTCCATTTATAACTTTTTCCAAGATTTTTAAAATATCAACATACGCATCGGAATCATTGCGTTCCATTACTACATTCACTATTTTTAATTTAAATTAATTCTTCCAAAGCTACATCACGTTTTGAATCAACAAAAGTTCACTACAGAATCATTAAGTTCGTTCTACATTAAACACAGCACTTTCCCAAATCAAAATTATTTTGTCGCACTATCGTAAAAGTTTTTCCGTTCGCGCTGGGACAGGGTGAGGTGTAGTCCCGGCGACAACTGAACGTCTACTAGGACTCTAGGGGATGAATGAAAACGTCCCGAACCGGGCATCCCCTCTGCGCATGTCAGGAATTTACCAACTTCTTAGGCAAACTTTTGATGGCGCTTTGGTGGCAATTGGTTTAAAGTATCTCGAATGTTGAGGCTTTTTGAGAGTGATTAAAGGGTGAGTTAGTCTAGTGGTAGAGTAACTTGTGTATTTGGAAACTTAACATGTTGATCATGATTTTATTATGATTACGAATACCTACTGGTTACTATCTGTACAGTACGTTTTACACAAGAGTAACTAATACAGTGTGAGTCACGTTAAAGTGTATATATGAAAATATATGAAACTAGACCTATTTTTATCGACAAATAAGAGGTCAAATTTTTTTTGAGATTTTTTTTTATTTTTTTATAGAATTTTTTTTCTTCCAATTACTTATTGTAAAGAAAACGTAATAACTTTTAAACTAAGCGGTATGTCCTGATAAAATAAAAACAGAAATAATGCTAAATAACAGGCGATACTAAAAAAATACATAAACAACACAAAAATGCCAACAAATAATAAAAAATGATACTTTTTGAAAAAAAAAACTGCTTTTAAATTCGTGTTTTTTTGGTTATTTGATAAATTTCTCCAAAAAATGCCCCAATAACAGGTGGTTTTTATTACTTTGTATTATTTTCTATCGTATTATCTTTGTAAAACCGAAAATCGCATGGCTCTATCCCTATCACAACATTTACTATGATCGTTTGAACAAAGGCCTGCCACAACATTATTCTCCTTTATACAATTTAGGTAGAGACAATTTTAATTTTAACTAAAATGCTTATTTTACTTCGAAATCTTTTGTTTTTATTTGAAATCTAACTTGACTTTATCAAAATTACAAATCTAGAGCCATTTTCAGTTTCGTTGTTAACGAAGCGTTGAATGGCGCGCCCGGAGAGGCTTAGTTCAAACGATCATTGCAAACGTTGTGATAGGGATAGAGACATGCGATTTTTGGTTTTACGAAGGTAATACGATAGGAAATAATACAAAGTAATAAAAACCACCGGTTATAGGGGCATTTTTTGGAGAAATTTATCAAATAACCAAAAAAACACGAATTTAAAAGCAGATTTTTTTCAAAAAGTAACATTTTTTATAATTTGTTGGCCTTTTTTTGTGTATTTTATGTATTTTTTTAGTATTGCCTGTTATTTAGCATTATTACTGTTTTTATTTTATCAAATATACCGCTTAGTTTAAAAGTTATTACGTTTTCTTTACAATAAGTAATTGGAAGAAAAAAAATTCTTTAAAAAATAAAAAATAAATCTCAAAAAAATTTTGACTTCTTTTTTGTCGACAAAAATAGATCTAGTTTCATCTATTTTCATATGTACACTTTAACGTGACTCACACTGTATAGTGTTAGCTAGTGGAAAGTACGCAGAATATTGATTGTGTAAATTGTACAGGTGGTTTATGTATAACCTTACTTTCACCTGAAAGTGTGTGTAGGTAAATAAAACTTCTGAATTCATCAAAATAATGTATAATTATTTGGGTAATTAGAGAAAAAGAAAACATTTTTAAAACAAATAAATTTAATAACTAAAAATATTAAAAAATATTGGTTTCTTCATGCGCCGGTAAAGATGCCTGCAAACCCAGCCTCGTCGTTTAGTTTTATGAAGAACAAAAATGGATGGTTAACCAGGCATTTTATTGGTTCTGCTATACTTAATTTACTTGTGATTAGAGCTGAAAAAAGTAATCACTGTAGTCATTCGAAGATGAACTAGATAAAAACTTTCAACTTCGAATTGTTTGGGTATTCGATTCACCATCAAAAGGTTTAGAATGAAAACTTAAACAGCGCCCTGTGAACGTGACGTAAAGTGAACTTTGTATGAGAAATGGTAGCACGAAACTAATTTTGACAATCGATCGCCACGTTATCGTTGAATTCGAAAGCTGGGTATGGAATTTTGTCGAATACGCAAACGATTCGAAGTCGAAAGTTTTATGCTAGAGGTACTAGATGAGCACAAAACGCGACTCTCCATAGAATTTTGTATGACAAAGGGCTCATCAAGTCGTGAACTCAATTGCCCGTCAATTTATTGATTTCAAAGCTACTAAAAATCTAATTTTATAAGTCGCCAATTGAAAACTAACTCGGACTAAAATGAAACGTTTTTTTAAAGTTGTGTAGTACCCCATTATTAAGTTAAATAGATATGGGGCTAGAGTCTATTAAAATAAACGATGAAAGGCTTGGAAAAATTAGAACGTGGTGCGATATTTGACGTTGGTTCTTGGTCTGTCGAGTACTTTAAAAGGGCCGTTATTAATTCTCAAATTGAATTATTCTCATTCCAAACTTCGCTAAAACCTTGCTAACATTGCGAACTTCGCAGTCCTACTTAAGCTCGGTAAAATATTAACGTGGAAACTTTAATAAATGGCCTTCATTTTAAGACTCCACTGAAATCTTAACGTTACGTATTAATTAATGTCTGTTTTATTTAAAGAAATTAATAGCTCTTGATTTTAGTTCTATTTAATTTTGTTGACACGTAATTTTTTTAATAAAAAACTTTCATGTGAGATCTCAAGTTACGTTAGTTAAAAATTACAATTTAAGCAAAGTACTTCTAAAATAGGGAAACACGAGTCTCAACGTGATATTTTTATATGAGTTTCAAGGTAACTGTTATAGTTTTTAGTTGAAATGGAACGCGAAAGTTTAAAATCTTATAAAGTACTAAACAATTACTTTAATCGTTGGTGAAGATCCCTGCAAACAACTGTTCTTCGTCTCTTTTTATATAAAACAAGAAAGGGTGATCAGCCTTGAAATCATCCTCTTCCAATAAAGACTCCGCTACCATATGGATCGCTGAAACCATGATTGATAAATAGGTTTCAATCTTTTCGCAGGAGAACCAAAGTGACTGACATAGCCCGCAGAATCGCTAAAATCAAGTGGCAGTGGGCGGGGCACATAGCTCGTAGAGCTGATGGCCGCTGGGGCAGAAAAGTTCTCGAGTGGCGACCACGAGCCGGAAGACGTAGGGTGGACAGGCCTCCCACTAGATGGACTGACAATCTGGTGAAGGTAGCGGGAGGTGCCTGGATGCGGATGGTGCAGGACCGGTCTTTGTGGAAAACCTTGGGGGAGGCCTTTGTCCAGCAGTGGACGTCTTTCGGCTGAAACGAACGAGATTTCAATCTTACTTTAAACATTGGTAAAGATCCCCGTGAACAATTGTTCTTCATTTATCTTTATGTAAAACAGAAATGGCCGGTCAGCTTTGACACTGATGAGTCGTTCCTGCAATGACGTTGGTTTAATTTGGAACGCTGAAACCGATTATGGCTATTTCTCATCGCCACGGTTCTCATCGTCACCTTCGTGGCGAATTTTATTTCTAACTTATTTCAACTTTTTGTAAACAAAAATTGTAGCGCTTGATGTGAAGATTGTATTCTCAGTAAATCAGTCAAATAGTGAGTCTCGTTTGGAAACTTTAACGTTTTGAATTTTTTGATGCCACGAAAGTGATTCTGTACTTCACAGCAATATTTTTTTCAAACTTTACTACTGTAAATGACTCTTAAGTATTTATAAAACATATATTTTGTCTTATTTTCATAGATAAATAGCAATAACATAATATAAATATATCTCACCTCCCCAATGGTAGAAGCGCGACTGACGTTAATGGAATAGAACGCTGTGATTGGTTGCTGGTGTTCGGTTTAACGGCAATGTTGTATTATTACTCAAAATTTTAGGTACCTAAAATCGTGTGACCAACGTATTTCGCTTTCGCAATTCAAAATAATTATAAAAAGATATTTTTTTGATTATTGTGTGGAAAGTATATTTAATTACGATGATTTTAGTATATGCTACACACAAATTGAATGAAAATTGTGAATGCAGTAACCAAATGTTTCATTGCAACCGAAGGTGTGACACGATGAGAACGCAAAAAATGACCCCGTTTTTTATCGTTTCATGTGATTTTTTCATTTTATTTTTGCTTCTATTACGATAAAATTTATTTTTTATGTAGCTAAATAGATATTTTATCATCTGATTTCAAAGTTATTGTTCTAACTTAAACCGTTTATGAACTATTATTGTGTGACCATCAAATTTGAGTGTAAATGAGAAGTACCCTTATAAATAAATTTTAATGTTTGTTTTTGATGATATAATTGTTATTCTTATAGTAACCAAAAATACACAAAAAAGGTATAGTCCGGCATCGGCAATTTTATAGGTAGAGAAACGGCCTATTTTTATTATTATGTACCTAAACTTTGGACGATACTAAACTGTGTGAGAGGTGGGGCTTATCTTAGTTAGGCATCATTTATTTACTTATCCATGTATTTAAAATATTTACCAGAAGCTGCCGCAGCCTCGGAACCTTTCTCGTTGACTTCTATAAAACACTTTTGCACGGCCTTGGAAACCATAACAGTTTGGTTGTGAACTATTTGCGACAACCCTGAGTTCCGGTTGGAGAATATGTGCTTGACGCCTATCTAGAAATGGAGTTACTGGTTAATATTAAGAACAATGGTACTATTTGGACAACCGTGTTGATAGAATGCCATCTGTCTCTTTCCTGCTTCCAAGGATTATTGAGGAAGTCATATAGAGACGGTTATATCCAAAAACTTTTGCAGAGTGGAGTTTTACAAGCATTTTTTGTAATCACCAACAAAAGTGACTGTAAACTACAGATAATATTACCGTATATTACTAATTTACAAGAGCTGCTTGTGAACAAACTATAGTATTTTTAAACGTTTTAATTAATTTAAGTATCTAAATAAACAAATCAAGCCACCAATGCATGGTTGAATCCCACTGGCCGTCGTTGTGTTACTGTGATGTGATGACTATAGTGCAAAACACTTTATGTATCTTCTCCATGTCTATTAAAGAGTCTAAGTCCCGTTTTCACCATCAATCCCTATTTTATAAGTAACCCCTATTGTAACACATAACAGGAATTTTGTTTTCAAGGGTCACTTAAAAATTAGGGTTTGATGATGAAAACGGGCAAAGTCCTTACCTTCTCGTACAAAGCTTGGAGATCCAAGCTCGTCTCTATCCTGAACTTAGGCATGGTAAGATTGACTCGGAGCATATTCATCTTGGAAATGGCGTCGTTGAGCAGGCCTGGTGCCAACTTTAACTGCCTTAAGAGAAGGGTCAGGCCCTTCTGTGCCACGGGAAGCACTATGACGAACGACGCATTCTCTCCTTCGTATGGTAATTCTATTATCTGAATTAGAATGTAGTGTTATAAATACGAGAAACAAAAGACGATATTTATTTATAATTATTATCTTCTTCTTCATCAGTTTATTTAGGCGATTATCGCACTGCGCCGCGCTCCGCCGCGGTACGCGAGACGACAGACTAAATCATTGTATGCAAGTACCTCAGTTTGTATAGAACACACTGACAACGTGTCTGCGCGCGGGATTTTTTATATGAAATCACGCGGACCGCGGCGGAGCGCGGCGCAGTGTGATAATCGCCTTAGTCTCCTCCACAGGAGCATGTCCATATTCTCTATCTCTAATTTACCAGAAGCTAATGAAGGATTTGGCCTTCAATCCCTAGATTTGACCTAGACGGGTTGGAGAAACCTGATGTTTGGTGGTGATGATGATGTTAAATAATATCTCTATCACAATAAAGTATCGTATTCGTTTGTTCAATTCGTCAAGTAGAATACCAAAGATGATTTATTTTATTAGTCCTTAGTATTTTAAATTTGACTACCTTGCTTCTTAATTAGCTCCTTAAAGCTTAAAATATTTTCATGATCTCATAAGGATCTTATATTTTTCCTCTAAGATCTTCAACTAAAAATATGTATAATCAAGTTACATAGCAAATTAGGCCTTGAGCCCAGTAGGCTAGCTAATGAGGGTAGACGTTATTGGATTGCGCTTCATTTGGGCTACAATCTGATTCGATCTTATCCTCCTGATGTAATGATTAGATTATGAAAAATGTAGCAATTTGCTTCTCTCAGATTAGGCTGTACTTCCTAAGACTTTAGTAGTAACAGGCGTAGAAGTAATATGGTTTTGGCGGTTTTTATAGCAATACTTATTTACAAAGATTTTGTTCATTTTGTACTGTGCTTACCTGGGCATCCAGAACAGTGTTTTTAGTATATTTATAATTTCCTACACGCCTCATCATGGGCAGTTTCCTTTCACCGTAGGGCGAATGGAAGGAATCTACTGTGACTTCTTTAAAAGGAAATTTCCAATGACCCTGAAAGAAATAATAATAATAGTTGGCAGTTCGTACTTTGATCACCTCTAGTGATCTCTCTTCCTCTGTATGATTTGAGACTGATCCGAATCAGCGGTGCACGGTAAAACCAAAACATTTTGTGACATCATCAACAATTAGGCTGGTTAGTGTCACGCGGACTGTCAGTGCGGATCGCTCCGCACAGCCGATTTGTATGAACTGCTAGGGAGCGGAGCGGTACCTCCGGACGGCATTACTCTAAAACGCTCCCTAGAAGTTCATACAGATTGGCCGTGCGGAGCGGGTCCGCACCGGACGGTCCGCGTGACTCTAAAACCAGCCTTATTATTCGTAAATATTTAAAAATGTTATGTTACTCGTTTTAAATAAATTAAGCATCAATTTTAAAGTATAGTTATAAGTCATCTCTACGAGTTCAGCACAATACTATGTACCTAATTAGTTACTTACCAAGAAATAAATAGCGTTAACAATTACGAGGGACGTGTCGGCAGATATATCTGCCGGTGTAAGAATTTCTGAGATCCGGCCCTTGGTGTTTTCATATACCTAGAAAGGTAACATCAGATTGTAGTTTAATGCCCGTTTTCACCATCAATCCCTAATTTTTAAGTGACCCCTATGGTAACACATAACAGGAATTTTGTTTTCATAGGGATCACTTAAAAATTAGAGCTTGATGAATGAAACCGAATGATTTTAAGTGCTGGATTCATCAACATTGATTATTTCAGCCACAATGACCGAATTAGAAAACAACGCCAAATACTCAAACTAAGCAAGTTTTTTAAGTAAACTTTTGTAGAGTTAAAATATTTGGAAAAATCGAATCGCCTAAGATGGGAATCGAACCCACGACCTTTTTCGCTTGCGGGGTGACTGCTTTCACCATCTGAGTTACTGAGATATGGAAATGGTTCGATTCCAACGACCATTTTTAAGTCATTTTGAAACACAGAATTTTTTAATTGGTCAGACTATGATACTGGAAACCATTTATTTAACACAAATTTTAAGATTTGGAGTGACGCGAAATACTGCAAAGACATTTTAAAGCGCAGAAAGTAAACATGGTATTTACATTTTCAGCATCCTTCTATCAAATTTTGGTTTTGAATTCAGGAAGAGGTCCGGATTTAGGCCTGCTCCAGTAATATTAAAAGGGCTTCATAAATAAATTTGCATTTTCATTAAAGGAATATTAATTCCGCGAGTCGCTTTCTGTTTTGATGTAAGTCTCGCCGATCGTAATTTTACATAATATTCAATTTGAGTATCTCATCAACCGGGAGCTAGATACCGATTTAGGTAATAATTATGCATTTTAAATTTCAGATCTAAGGGTTTAATTTACGAACATTTTACTGAATAACAAATATCGTTATCTCCAATTATAATGTAAGATGACTTTACGCTGCTCATGCTCAGCTACGGTTTCGCTACGGCAAATATTGTTACACCTTAGTCGTTGTACAGGACTTAACTTTCGTAGTATGGGACATGCTACGAGATTACGATCGTAGCGTGTGCCGTACTACGAAACTTATAAGTCCAGTGATTTAGTAGCAGTTAGTGTGTGTGTTGTAGTACTAAAATTTAAATTAACACCCAAATCGCTCATTCTCTCAGCTCAAGAGACTGAGAGATACTGTAACCTGTAATTTTTCGAACGAATCACTTGTGAAGGGCATATACGTCACACAATGGCATGTTCTATATAGTCTCATCTAGGAATATGTTTTAAATTGAAACGTACCTAAAAGTATAGTTACTTACCATGTTATTAATATGAGCCGCCGCCGCCTTGGGTTTATGAAAATCTACTTTCTGTACCGATGATTTGAATACTGAGTACGTATCATCGCTGTATTTTCTAATCAATTTCACATTTTTAGATACGAAGAGAGTGCTTGCGATTGATAGAGTCACTCCTGGGAGGTAGTTGAGGGTTTTGATGATGGCTCGAAGGCGCCGCTTCACCTTAAAATCAAAGAAATCAATTTTTTTTTGATAGTGGTCTTCCTCCTTACCTTTTTTGGTTAGAGACTATTTTCAACGATTTTTTTTCAGCAGCACAAAGCAGGTATCTATATTTTTGGACTCTTAAAGGATCTCAATCGTTGTATCTTCACAGCAAAGTTCAAATTGATGTGGGCACTATAGCCACCAAAGTCTGGTTAAAGAGCTTCAAAATGTTCTTCTGTCTATCTAGGTATACCTTCTTTTTGTCGTGTTGACAAAAACCTATACAGTGTCAACCTAAAACTCCGCTACAAGAGTCATCGTCAGTAGCATTTATTAAATATTCCTGCGTGCAGTTGTTCATGTGCTTCATCTTGTGGCGTTCGGAAATAAGTGATTTCCGAACGCACATTTACTCTAGGCATAGACAAGTGCTTTTTAATCTGTGGTTTGGCAACAAAACTTTTCACTTGTCAGACAGAGGCCTCAACTTTTTACCGCGCGCATCGCGATTATAATTTGTCTTTAAATAATGTGAAATGTACATAGTTCATGTAGTGTTAACTGTGTGTGCTACTTTATTATCATTGTACCCACGCCTGATTCTGCGCAAAGTGCGTCAATACACGCAGTTCTTTGTCAAAACGACTACGGAGTTTCATTCCGGCATGGGAGACGCCGACTCACCAAAGCCTCCCAAAATCTACTATACCTACACAATACTTGCCTTTATCTTACGGTACCCGATAGCGTTCAGCAGCTCGGTCCGGCTGGCGCCCCTGCTGGTGCCGAGTACCAGCTTGCCCAGCGGCAGCAGCGCCGATAAGGGGGAGCAGATGAGGTTGCGATTCGGGTCTGCTAGTGCTGCGTGCTGTTGTTGGAAATTCTTACTTAAATTATTTGTTGTAAGGCCCATTTTCCTCGAAAAGAGGAGAGTTACGCCCGTACTCACAAACGTGTTTGCTTTAGTGACGCAGCAAATTAAACACGTTGAATAGAACTCTGTGATTGGTTCATGTGTCACCCTGTGCGTCCACGCGCACTGTAAGACCTCATAGTAATGTTTGTGAATACGGGCGAGAGATGTGTATGTGACCGGCATCAAAATAACGGCGTAAAGTTATTTTTTTTATTTGCCTGCTCTATCCAAAGACGCTTCTTTCTTCAACAAAGTGTTTAACTAGCTAGTATTTATTTTGTGTTACTGTTAATACACTAGATATGCAATTAATAAAAGTTGCTTAACATTTCAGTTCAGCACAAGCTGATAGAGGTCTCTGGCTCTACTGCTTACTGTCGCTATACAATTCCTACGTACTTAGGCACAAAAGGCGCAGGCAACCGACTTTTAGTTGGGCGTTAGTTGGGTCGGGCTGTTAATAAGTACGGACAATAAGTATAAAAGTGCGCACTTACTCCAATTTGGTATCGCCGATTCTTCTGCATACAAATTAAAATCGGACCCAACTATCGGCCAACTAAACGTCGGTGGTTTGCGCCTAGGCTAAAACAATTTAGTGTATAAAAAATATTACCAAAGCAAAAGACTGTCGTAAAGTGCCATTCAAATTAAACGGCACCGTGCCGCGGTAAAATGACTCAATCCAATTCCTATCTTCTGCTGACACACTGTTATCTTCTACAGAATCCCAATAATCATCTTCATGTCTTAGTTTCCTTGCTGTTATAACCGCTAGTGATGTAATGAAAACTAAAAAAGAAAGTGGAAAATATTAAGTTACTTGAAATTTTATGACGTTGGCCATAAGTTTCATAAAGTACTTACCCAAAACTTACAAATAACTTTTTAGTTAACAACTATAGTGTGGAATTTCAATCCTTGGCATCCTTTTAAAACAAAACTCTACTCTTGATACACTCTACGCACTTATTACATCATCTTATCTTATTAAAATATTTAAATGAAGAAAAAGAGAGATCCATGGAAACTGTTACATTAAAAAATACCTTTCATGTTTTAGTATTTAATGCTATTTGAAGCCTTTAATAAAATGTAAACTTGCCTCCCGACAGCAATTAAGAAGAGTATGTACTTACGAACAATGCGCTTCATGGTTAAATTAATTAAAATTATTGAAAATATTTTCGCGCCGAAATTAAAAAAAACTTTATTCAACAGCCAGACACTTGTAACAAAAAAATGTTAAACAACTTTTTAATTGAATTTTCATGTTAATCGATCGCGTACAGCATAGTAAATTGATTTTATCTTCATTTCATCCTGTCTATTATGTAGTAGGTAAACTATCTAATGAATTAACGCAGCTAACATACTTAGCTTTATGCGCTGCTCCATTAAAAATCGGCTTCTTCAAATCAAAACCTTGGTAATTCTGTTAATTTGGGGTAACTTTATTTTTAATTACGCATTACAAAGCAATAACGTTTCAAAGTACCTGAAGTTTCAAAAATTCGGTGCAGTCCTGTTGTCCCCCCTGCTTGGCCCCCCTGGGGGAGCCAACAGGATTTCGAAATCCTGTTGTCCCCCCTGGCTAGGGGAGACAGCAGGACTTGATTTTTAATCAATGATTTGAGGACTGTTGTCCCCCCTGGCAAACATTATTAAAAAGCCATATATTTTTATAACATTAAGAAGGACTAGAGTACCTGAATGAAAGCCAAATTGTCAAACTGAATACCTATTGAGGTAATTATTTTGCTGTGCAATCAGTATTTTAGCTTAGAATTCGGATTTTTTTAGTATGCAAAAAGATGATTTTATCTAGACGTTTGTCAAATAATAATTATTATTAACATTTTGATAACGAAAATATATAAGTTCTTGGTACCGCTTCATAGCGATAAGACCGCCTAATTGTACCTTATGTGTTCCTTTTCTTTCTGTTTCTTTTTATGTGGTGTACAATAAAGAGTATTTATTATTATCTCTTTATTCAATTTCCTTCTTATTTTTAATATTTTTTTTACAATGTAAATTCTGTACCCCCAGTGAAAAGGGAGCTAAGTCGAAAATGGTGATTTTTGGGAAATCGCATTTGAAGTTAAAAAAAATCCTGCTTCGTCGCTATTAGAGATAACTGGGTGAAATATTTTATAGGTGAAAGGTAATATTAGATATGATTAGGCAGTGTGCCAGTTTGGGAAATATAGCATGTGGTTTTTTCGTAATTAAATAAAAACCTAGTTATATCACCATGCACGACAACTTTACATTCGTGTAAAGTGATATAATGGGACATAAATCATTTTACACCAGACTGAATTGACCACTCGCTAACAAGTGTAAAGTGATACATTTTACGCCATTTCTGTTGATATTTTTTTGTTTCTTCAATTTTAGAAAAAGTTGTAAAACAAACATAAGTAATTACACTATGAGGAATCATTATTTCAGGTCATTTAGGGTAAATAGTCCAAAAAAAATTACTTATATCAATAAACACCAATTTTGTGGTGAGAAATAAAATGTGTAAACTGATCTAACTTACATAATAGTGATCTAAGTATCCTAATAATTTTGTGTAAAGTGATATAAGTGGCGACTGTAAAGGAATAAGGCTAGAATTTGAGACTGAATTCTAATTATTTGCTCCTTAAATGTTTATTCTGATCTGAAACTCTACCGATATACCTAACGATTCTGACATACCAAGATACTTATAGGTCTCAGTTTCGGAGAGAGATTTGAGTGTCATTGTCTCAGAAAGTTGTAAATTCGGAGAATTCACAACTTTTCCCCGCTCTACATGTAAGACCGCACACTTGTCTACACCGAACTCCATCCTGATGGCGTTGCTAAATACCTGTGTGGTTTTTAGCAACTTCACCAGGTCTTGTCGTTTTGGTGCAAACAACTTGAGATCATCCATGTAGAGCAGGTGACTAATGACCTCACCCCCTCTTCGAAGCCGATAACCAAGCCCTGAATCCTTTAACAGAGTGCTAAGAGGATTCAGTGCTAGGCAGAACCATAAGGGACTCAAACTGTCACCCTGGAAAATGCCTCGCTCAATCCTTATGAAGTTCAATGGATCAGGAGACCTCTCACCACCACCTGGCTGCCGAAGGACTGTAGTCCACTGCCCCATGCATGAGCGTAAAAAGGATCTCAGAGTTGCATCAACCTTATACAACTCCAAAATCCTCTCCAGCCATGAATGAGGCACCGAATCATAGGCCTTCTTATAGTCAATCCAGGCAGCAGAGAGAGCTTTCCTGCTCCGCCGAACTTGTTGGCTAATGGTCATGTCTATGAGGAGGAGTTTTTTATTACCACGAGACCCAACCTTACATCCATTCTGAGCAGGGGCCAAAATATTGTTCGCGACAATATGTGTGTTAATTTTTGTGGTCAGAATAGATGTAAGGAGTCAGAATAGATGTAATATCTAATATCTTTATTATTATTATTATTACCGGTACTTACTATTTCTGAATATTCCAAAATCTGCTTTACTTGCTTTTAACAGATCGTTATGAATTATCCCTACTAAATAATATTATGCGAAAGTAACTTTATCTGCCTGTTTGTTACGAATTCACGCCTTAACCATTGAACCGATTTTGATATTTGGTTATGAGATAGTTTTGAGTCCTGGAAAAGGAATCAGTACAGTTTTTGAAACAGGGATGCACTCTATATTTTTTTCTGTGACAGATAAAATTTTACGCGGACAAAGCCGTAGGCAAAAGCTAAGTAGGTACCCTCAGATCATAGAATGGATGATCTTCTATGATCTGAGTAAGTAGGTACCTCTATTATGCTATTCTCATGTATAAAAAATATTATCTACTGTAAAGTTTATCAAGTGTAAGTAAAAATCCGTTTAGTAGTTTTTACGTGAAAGAGTATATAACATCCATACTCACAATCTTCCGCATTTTACCCCCTTATGTATCCTTCGTATTATTTCCTATCCCTAAATAAATAAATCCCGTTCTTAGCGGATGTCTAACTACACCCTTTAAGGAACCTACCTGCCAAACTTCAAGTTTGTAGGTGTTAATGTGTTAATAATACCGGCACCAACACCTATCAAAATGGTAATTATTATTTGACAAACGTTTAGGTATTCAGTATGGCAATTTCGCATTCAGTCAAATACTTCAGTTTTTCATAAATTATGCTCTAAAAATATTGGGCTTTTAAATAATGTTTGCCAGGGGGGACAACAGTCTTCAAATCATTGATTAAAAATTAAGTCCTGTTGTCTCCCCTAGCCAGGGGGGACAACAGGATTTCGAAATCCTGTTGGCTCCCCCAGGGGGGCCAAGCAGGGGGGACAACAGGACTGCACCAAAAATTCAAACCAAAAATATTTTCAGTCTGTTACTAAGTGCAAGGGGACTATAACAGCGCCATCTATCATTGTGTGACCAAAACTAACACGACACTCTGTGGCCATTATCAGTTTCTCAACATACCGGTAGAGAGCGTTACTTCTGACGTAATAACTTTTGTTTGAGCAAGATAATCACTTTAGCCACGATAATACAGGGCTTTAGCTAATGAGTTTGAGTTTAGAAAATTTTAGAGATTATTTTCTTTCCCATTTTAAAGATTGTTACAATTTTTTCCAATTTATTGTTTAATTGTAACACTACGTGCGTGCATTGGAAATTTAAATTGTCAATGTCAGATTGACAGCTCATTAGTGTCACTGTCAGTGTCAGTTTACCGCGGTCCGCCGCGATCAATCCACAAAAAGGAAACTTTGTTTTTTGTTGAGCGATCTTTTACGAATTTTTGAATTAATTAACCCTATTCATTGCAACATAAATGTAGGATGTAATGTGTATGTTGTGCCTGTGGTAGCAGATAGCCTCGTATTGATCTTAGATTTTGAATTGTATCATCGCGTAAGTTGTTCAAATTATTGATCCGCTGCAAATATGATTCCAAACGAGATTTTTGCTGAAGATCTGATGAGTACTGTAATAAGATACGGCTTGTATATTGGAGCGGCGTTCCAGTTAGTCTGCCTCCTCGCTTGTGCCGCCATTGTAGATGACCAGTGCGAGCCCCATGCGTATGAAAAGGTATAATATAAAATAGTACTTTAATGAGCCCTAAAAACAAAATTTTACGATTTGCATGAGTAATTTAGTCAAACCAAGACACTTGATTTTGAATGGAATGAACTCAGTTCAGACAATCTCTAAAAAGGCAGACTGCTCTACGTTTATTTAACTAGAGAGCAATAAACAAAGATCTAAATAAAATATTAAATCTTATTTTAGACCGATTAACTAGCAATAAATTACTTGCTAACATTTCCAACTAATCAACCTGGTAGTTAGAGCCAAGACATTAGGTATATCAGAGCTATATTTATCTTATTGCAGACGTACACAGACAGTGATGAATGCAGCTCAGAGCAATCCTCGCCCGGTCACCGTGCTACTATGTCCAGAGCGCGACGGCATGACAAGAAAAAGAGGCGTTAGCCAAAATGGAAACCTTTGAAATGAAACCGACTCCAATAACCAATATGGTTATTTTTATTTCAGATATTTTCAAAATAGTATTAGAGATCTGTATTTTTATTTCCTTAAATGTGATAATTTTGATAGTAACAATTTTGATCAATGTATTTAATGTTTTAAACTTTTTTTACTTAGATTTAAGTAAGCATTTACTTGTTTATTGAAAGTTTGTTAGATTTATTATTGATAAGTATAAAAATAACTTTATTTAATGACAAAGATTTTGAGACATATTTTATCCATGTCAGAATAGGTTTTTTTAGCTAATTGCTTGCCATTAAATTCAGGGTGTAACAATAAGTTTGTGAAAAACATGAAATTCAAATCTGACCTTGATTTTAAATCAGAAAAAAATTGGTAATATTTTTTTTACAAACTTCTTGTTGAGATTCTGTATAATGTTAATAAAATATACCTAATCACTCATATACTCATTAGTAATTTACTTATGTAACTTGTAGGATGTGATTATTGCAGTATTCCAATGACGAGAATATCTAATGCCAAATCAAAATAGTAAATACACAATGTAGATTTGTCACAAATTCCCTTGAACCTTATGGAAGGTGGTTTTACTTAAAGGTAACTTTTGTATTTAAAAAAGCCAGCTGCTAAGAATAAATAACAAGGCCTATAGGACATAGAATGTAGCATTGATGTTTTGTATAAACTAGAATGTCACAATGTGGTTTTCAATACTGTCTAATATTTAAATAAAACATGCTACATTTTAATAAAGCTTTTATTTGTGAAACGGACTAGAATTCTTACAAAATAGTGATTATTGCTTGTGTATTACATCACAACTAGTAAATAGAAATCTCATTATAAAATTATTCAACACTTTGTACAATTTAAGCACATCATAAGTACATTTAATTAACAACATTTAAGGCATTGCTTGTGAATATAAACAGTAGCACCAATTCCTTGATAATAGTTGTAATTGAACAATAAATTCATCACAATTCATTAACAATATGGCACAATTTAGTAAAAATATCCTAGAAGCTATTTTTTTAAATCTTTACAATAATAATATATTTTTAACTAAAAATACTAATAAATAATTCATCAATATAATATCTACAAATTGTTATTTGCAATCTACTAATAACGCCAATGTAAGAAATAGTTTATTTGTACGTAATTAATACATATATAAATGCAATAACTAAAGCAACTACAAGCGTTTAAAAAGTAGTAGAAAAATTCTGCGATTTCAACGCAGTCAATAAATCGTTTTCGGTCAAAAACTGCTTAAATGCATCAAATTTCTTAAAACATATCGTAACACAACAGGACTTTGAGCCTCCTGTTTTGCTGCAACAGGAACCCTGCTCCTTGGGAGTGCTATTTTTGGACCCAGAGTTACAGCATGTCTCCGGTCCCTCACTGATATGACAAGAGCATTTTAGGTGATCAATGATATCTGTAGAAGGCGATTCCTCTTCACATTCATGTAATGTAAAAACACCCAAGTCCTCCAAATTAGTATTGTTGTGTCTTCGATGATAGTGTAGAAACGTGTTGTGATTTGTGTCCGTAGCTCGACCACAGCCAACCGCACACTTCATAGCTGCATGATCACACTTGCAGTCAACACATGAACATTTATCTTCCGTACAGCACTTATCCTTTTTAGGGGTCTCTTCTTCAGGATTGCAGTTTCTACATTCCCCACCAGAGGGGTCACATTTGCAATCTTTACATGAACAGATGCCTGCATCTGCTGCTAATTGTTCCAATGCATTCCTTTTAGCTATTTCTTTCCCAAAAATATTCTCGGTCCTCACAACATACATGTCTGAAGGAGGCTCATTGTCAAATAACAGTGTATCTTCTAAATCGAGTTCTGTGTTGAAGAGAACAGAGTTAGCTGGATTTATTTCAATGTTTTGCTGCACTTTTGATGGTGGCGGAGTATTCAGAGATCTATCATCAATAGGATCTTTTAAAAAAGAATCAATATCACTTTCAAGTTTAGTAGCGTCTAAATTCGTAACTAGTTCGGAGTCGTTGAAAACTTTATCGCCGATATCCAGTATGTTAGGGGTGTCCAATTCAAAGGAATCTTGAGATATAATGTTAGCTGTGGGTGCGTTATTCGAATTGAGGTCAATGTAACTTTGCATGTGAGTCGGGACGAAGGTTGCAAGAGTGAAAATGCTTTCTGGAGCTTTTTCTTTGATACTCACTGGGGTTTCCGATATTGAGGCTGCTAGGGCGCTGACGTCAACCCAAGGTGCTTGGACTTCTACCTCATTCGCCATAGCTAATTGCATTGCCTTCGGTTTGATATCCATTTTTATAGGATCCTCGATAGAAGTCAAACCGATTGGCTGAAGATCGCAAACGTCGACCCAAGCATCTTTTTTGGGTTTTTCAACATCGTAAGGCGAAACGGCAACATCGATATTCAAGTCGTAGTCGATAGGTTTAGGTATGTTAGTCGCGTTATCGAACAGCAATTCCGTTATATCTACACTTGTACTTGTGAGGGGGTTCACTGCAGTAATATCCTCGAGACTGCCATCCGTCGAGTTAGATTCTGTTGTTATTCTTCCGAAGGATTCTAAGAGGCTTTCCCAGTTCATAGGGTCGGTTGTGGGCTTAGATGTTTCGATGATGGTAACTGTTGGTGCTTCAGGTTCCTGTAACGAAATATTAACATTTTTAAAAATAATGAATTTAAGAGGAATACTTACATAAGAGTTTAATGTAGGTACAGTTTAGATCGAACATTATTGAAACACACATGCCGACAGCTTTCGTCGCTGATATGAATAGGCACATATTGACCACATCCACCCATTATTTTTTTAAATGGTTAAGCATATTGCATCTCATACTCATTAACTCTATAACGAATTAAGAATAGGTTCAAGCCCATGATTGGTCTAGACCTATGTAGATACATATTGAAAATCGGTCAATCGCAAACAGCTGTAAACATTGAATTTTTGGATAGATCCAGTGTAATCTGTAACCTAGTTATTCATACAGTTTGAAAGAGCTCATTAAACACTTTCAGGATCAGTCTCCAATTTTTCGATATCTTGTATAGAGAGAGATTCGAGTGAGATCACTTATCGTTTCACCCTGTATAGTATTTGTAACACTAACCTGTCGTATTCGAACATGAGCGAAGACATTGGGTGCGGCGCGGTGGGTCCGGCCGTGTGCCTTGAGGTGGTGCGACGCCGTGAACGACTTGCCGCATCCTTCGGTCCTGCACCTGGAAGGATAGATAACGATAGATAGATCGTTTAGACGCAACTGGTCCAATTCGTAATTGGGCCAATCGTGAAAAATTCACAAATTCGCGATTAGTCCAATTCGCTATTGGTCCAATTCGCTTTTTTCTGCAATACTAGTAAAAGTTGAATAACCTCCTTAAATTATTTCTTTCATTTTGGATATCCTTTTATTTTGGACCAATTACGAATTGGACCAATAGCGAATTGGACCAATCGCGACTTGGACCAATCGCGAATTGGACCAATAGCGAATTGGACCAATAGCGAATTCGACTAATCGCGAATTTGTGAATTTTTCACGATTGGACCAATTGCGATTGGGATGACCTTTTATTGAGATGCACAATGCACATTACGGCTACAGCTTGCTGATCTCGGTAGTTAATGAGGACTACCGTATTTCTTCTTAAATCTTCTTATTCTGTTTATGGCCAGGTCTGAGATATTATAGCCCACAGAGTGGTCTCTCCAAGACTTATTTAAACTCAGGTCAGTAAGAAGGTTCGTCAATCGCTAGTGGATCAGGCATTGGAGCTAACTGGTAGGCGTAAATAAATACGATACTAATGAGTATCATTGCATTTGCATCTTTGTAGGTAGCGCTACTTTAAAGTATGACGACCGAGTGTGAGTCGATAGTGGCGCCAACTAGTGAGTAAAAATACTGTAGCCCATTGCAGCGCACGCAAATATAGGCCCATAAAATTCGGCAATATTAGGTACAGATTTTATTTATTTAATTAAGTATGTAACTAGCTGACCAAGAGATAAAATACTATAATCATTTACGGACGACCATTTTAACATCTACTAGACGCCGAAAAAATCGTATCTTCGGCAGGTAAAAAGCGCCAAAAAAAGTATTTATTTGAACCGCTTTCATTCAACCCCAACTATCATCAAACTTACTTATAAGGCCTCTCTTGTGTGTGCGTTCGGATATGTTTCTTCAGGTCGCTGAGGGTAGTGAAGAACTTTGTGCAGCCGTCAGCTTTGCAGTTGAATGTGTCCCCGCTGTGTAACCGTTGGTGCGCCCGGAGTCTGAGAATAAGCAGCACTAATTAGTATGATGCAATAAAAGTAAAATTATTTGAGTTACATCAAGATCTAAAGCCCACTTGTGTCATACTATGAAAATCTCGCTCTACCCCTAAAACTCAAAACTCATTTTAATTTTGCAAGTAGGCTTTTAAAAAGCACCTTTACACATCCCAATATTAACCCTACCACTGCTTCGGAACAATAAATGGACCAGTCACTGCTAAGAAGAAGCAGCGCAAGAAACAGCCTCTTTTTCAAGGGTTTAGTCTTTGAACCATTACCATTTTCCCTTGGTGGATTCTTGGTGATTAAGGCTGATTAAGGAAATATTTATGTAACACTAGTACTGCAGTGTAAATGTAAGTTAAATGAGTATTTCGACCATAACAGTATTTCCGGCGGAGGATGTGGCCGACCACAAATCTGTAGATAACTTCCATTATTAGTGAATATTAACAAAGAACTGGTGGTTACAATAAAAAAAAAAACAGATTTCTAATATGGTGTTATATTGATAGCGCAAAGAGAAAAAAAGTGTTTTACTTAAAAGTCTGGGACTTAAGGAACTTAAAGGAACGGCTGCTTAATTTTAAAAACTTTCGTAACATACGTGAACTGAACTGACTATTACAGATTTTTTTTATATCTAACTACATTCGTACATTATACACTTATTACATTCGTATATTATACATTATACACTTTCGGTTTAGGTACTAATGAAATGCTTTCTACTAAATAACAGTACTAACATTAAAAATTTAATGCAACGGTTTCAATCAAGTATGCATGGATTGGGGACGCATTACTTTCACTCATGTGTAAATTGTTATGTGAAAAAAGTTGACCTCTATTACATCCCTTTGTGGATTTCTAACAAACGATTAGGCTTTAAACTGACCCATATATCGTATCGTATACGCCAGATGTTTAGTAGGCTGGTAGCAGTTACATAACACTCTTGACATTATCGATATATCATCGTGAACATCATAAAATGATAACACTGATAGTGTAAAATGTAATATTTACTATTCATAACGTAATAGTACCAGTACAAAAACTGACTAAACTAGATAATATATTACGTTATCTGTTTAACTTGATCTTCAAGTGCTTTTCGGTGGTTATTTTTAATATCGTGCGGATTTTATCATCATTCCCCCACCCGTCGCGTGCGAATTCCACGCATTACAATTAATTCTTGTATGAAAAGGACACTTGCGGGTGTCACACATGCGGTGCAATTCCGCATCTGTGATGAAATCCGCACCATATTAAAAACACCCTAAGCCTAGGCGCAGACTGCAAACTTATTGACGGCCGATAGTTTAGTCGGACAGTTAATCAGTAAGAGCATTTGTATGGAAGTGCGCAAATTACACCGATTTATTAATATCGGCCGATTCTTTACTTTATACAAATTAAAATCGGGCCCAACTATCGGCCAACTAAAAGTCGGTGGTCTGCGCCTAGGCTCAACTTAAATGAGAAAGCATTTTAGTAGCCAAAGCATATTATTTATCACTCAAGACTGACCTGTACAGTGTATTGAATGCTTTCCTGCAGTTGCCAGTGTTACATGCAAACGGTTTCGCCTTTGTGTGGGCCCGTACATGGATTTTCAGACTGTATGATGTGAGAAATGCTTTGTCGCATGATTGCATTGGACATTTGAACCTATATTCACCTGAAATATCAAATATTAGTCAAATATTACATTATAGCAATTTACATTTTTCTTTTGTTTTACGTTCCTAAAGCTGTCAATTATAATTTAAATTATTACAATAACTTACATAGGCTGAATTGTACCACTTTGTACCATCTTACTTTAAAATTAACAAAAATCTGTCAAACTCCATACAAAAAACACCGGATATTGTTATAGGTGGTGCAACTCGGCCACAATAACTTTACTAGCTTTCAACTAGCAGCTAATGTTCTGTCCTATCTAACAAACCTAATGTATTGTGTAGCAGCCAAAAACATACCAACAAAACACTAAAATGAAACAGGTGTGTGCTGTTAATGATGCATGCTCAAGAAAGGCTACTGATATGTTGCCAAGTGTGTGTTAGTGAAGAACTTCATAAAAATAGTTCCGTGCAAAAATATGAAATTAACATTTTCATTGAACTTTGATCTGCAATTATTAAGGTTCATTTAACTGCCCGTTTCGGACCAACCTCACCATTTACACAAAAAATAAAAATTTTGGGTTTTTTACGTAATAAAACCAAATTCATATTTATTTATTGTTACATCTTTGAAATATTATAGGTGACGTTACCTTTATGTGTTTTCATGTGTGTTCGCAGATTACCAACTGTGCTGTAAGTGCGTTCGCAACCCTCATATTCACATTTATATCTTGCTCCGTTGTCCTCTGACTTTCTCTTACTGGTTTCCATATTTTTTGTACTATCATCGTTTTTTCCCATGTCTGATATTGGTTCATTCTGACTGAAAAAAGGTAAAGAAACTACAGAAATGTTTTAAATATTTATGTTCAAGTTGTATTTTAATAATAATAGGTCTTAAATTGGATAACTGAATTGTAATTTGATGAATAAAATTGATAGCCAAAATAAGATGATACATTGGTAGTCACCAATTCATCACTTGAACTATGTTACATTCATTTCTAAACCTTTTATAGCAACTTTGAGCTCAAATTACAAAACATTATCGAAATAGTAATTACCTCTTGAAAGTAACCTGAGGATACACTCGTTGGGAACACAAAATTAGGATATTCGCATCACATCATGATGGTAAAGTACCAAAATAGAATGCCCAAAAATGAAATAGACGAAGAAGACCACATACGTAGATTTTGATAAGTGTGAGCGAGATAGACTACTATTGACAAACAGCTGATTGAGTGAATTCTTTAGCGGCAATAAATACGGCGCCAATGGAAACTATCACTTAATTAACTCACTTGATACCTGTATTAATGTTAAATTCCACTTACAATCCCAAAGCATCTTCAACATCTAATACTACGTCGGATTCACGACTTGTAGTCACAATTTTATCACCATCATCCCGATTATAGCTTGTTTGAGAAGATTCTAACTTTTTGTTAACTTCACTATGTTTGCAGGCACTGTCATTATTTAAATTAAATTCCTCACTTAAAAAAATATTTAAATTGTTTTGTTTTTTATTCTCATTTCTACTGTCACCGAGCCATGCGGCGGCCATGATTTTTTAATGATGAAAAATTAGAGCTGTCCTTTATTTTATCTGTCAACGTAAAATCATAAACTGAAAACCGGTTATTGCACAGATATGGATTAGAGTAGATACAGCAAGTTGCTCGTCAAAGCGTGCCATTCCGATATGTCCAAATGGACATACATGGTCGAGTGATGTTCATGTAATCCGATTACAACAATCGGTTACGAAATTTTACGAGAACAGTAGTACGAACACGGTAGAAAGAAGAAATTATTTACGGATTGAGAATTGTAATTAACAGCACAAGTAACAAATAAATCAAAAAGTTAGGTCAGTGATCGCAGTATAAGTATAGACTTATACTGTTAATATAGACTTATACGTTAGTATACGACGGCACTGGATTTTGTCGTTTAGAAATATCTTCAAAACTAGGTACTATGAAAGAAAACGTATTGGCAAAACTACGCATTTTTACATTTGNTAGACATGTATTAATATACACGAAAGAAAACTCAAAATTGGTTCACAAAGCCTTACTTGTATCATTTGGCACAAAATTATTTTCTTTTCTATACGTCGTAGAAACATACCGATTAGATACAAAAATAGCTAATTTTTCAGAGATTCACATTATGTTATAAAGTCAATTTTGATCTAAGTCGAGTTAGATCCCTTTTCACTGGGGGTACAGAATTGAAACTTCAAAGCTTTGTCAACAGATGGCGCTAAATATGAAATTGGATAGTGAGTCAATGTTGCGGAACTATGTATGCGCCTGCGCTGGCTGAGAACTCCTGGCTGCTGAACTCCCGTTATAATGAACACCACTTGTTGTCTGCGCGGGCAGTGCGTCGACCGTCGACCGCACGCCCTTCCACTCACGCGAATGTATCATCTTCACACTCGAACATAATTTCGCGTGTATAAAAGTGTGCTGCACTAATTTCATAATATTACTCCTAGTTCAATAATTACAGTTTAATTAATAAAATGTGTTGGAGAAATTTATCAGTTTACATTCATCTGGTAAGTGAAAATATAATTTGCAGTTAATTTTATTGATGGCTCTGAAAAGTTTTATGAATTATTTATTTAAACACAGCGATTTAGTCATAGTTTCTTAAATAAATATTTATTGTTTATAGATGCATAACTTTAACACCTCTAAAATTGATTTCTCTTAGCACGATCAGACTGTATGATGGAAAATAATCTCTGTATAATTATTAATTATTTAAAATATGTTCAGTACTTAGACAATTTAAGTTGGTTTTTCAATTATGTAGGTGCGTGTAGGTATATTTATGTTTTTGTAATATAATAAATATCAGAAAAGAAATGAGTATCATCAAACGTTGTTATTGTTGTTTAAGTTTAAGTTTTCGATTATTTGAATAAAAATGTAATAATTTTCTAAATATTATTATTTAAATTGAGAAATGTAAATGCTGATGTTCGCTTGGAAATAATTGATTATGATTAGTGCTTTTCACTATTTTTGCCCTGGAAATAATGACTAAAAGCAATAATTATAAAAGATAACTTAACTCGTTTGTAGTATGCTTGACTGACTCATCGCGTATGCATTTAGAGCGAACAGACCGTGAGGAAGATAGGTAAAAAAGGCTTGAATCAGTGGGTGAAGCTTATCTTCAAGTTTACTGTTAACCGCGCACCCATTCGCCGTCTAAGCGCATTAACGTGTCATTAGTTAAAGGTTGCTGACCGACAACACGCCACATAATATTACCCATCTTCAACTCAATTATAATCTCATTATGACCAAAACTTTGAAATTACCAACAATGATCTAACAAGCCTAACAAGAACTGTTAAATTCCTTAAAAAGTAACACTAGTTTTTTGACACGAGCGCGTATCTAGAAGTGGTTTCGCAAAGAGAAACGGGTTGAATTGATACGTAACAGGATTTTTAACTGTCCTTTGCGTTCCTATTTCTTGTGTTTTCAATAGCCTCAAATTGCTACAGTTCTATCGTTAAGACATTTTCTAATATTATTTATTGACATAGCAGCATTGTTAATACACTATACCTACATTCTGCAATGTTTTAGTTACATCTACCCGCAGCTTTACATAGAAAGCTGTGTTTGTATTTGTTCATATTTAGAGAGCACTAAATTGGTACTATGCCAATAAAGTAGTGAAACTGTCGTTCAAATAAAGCTTTCGCTGGCTATTACTTAGAATGTTGATAGTGTTTATACCATGGCTGGTAGGTAATACTCGGAAATCAAGCATTAAAATGTCGTTCAAGAACGTGCGATCCATACAACTGAGTCAAGAGACCACTGAACACTTTCGCTACTTTTTCTTTATACATATAAATTTCACTTTTCTATCTATTTCCTTGGCTCGCCAAAAGTCCCAATGGAGTTCGTAATAATAGTAATCCATATTCATGGGAATAAGTATTGCATCAAAAGAAAATACTTATACCTACTTAACAGCCGGAGTGCTATTTAATGATGTATGATGCAATGGAAATACTACATAATGTAGTGAGGAAATATAATTATTAAGTAGTTACAGGTACTAAAACGGTAACCTGAGCTACAGTAGATAGATTAAAAGAGAAATTTGAAATTTCACCGGGCTAATCAACCTCGACACTCGAAGTATCATATGAAAAGGCCGTAAAATAAACCGGCGTATACACTTGACACCTGGTTGTACAAGCGGTTCAATGACATGTTACTTATACACAAATGACCTAGAAATCTTTTACTGACACTTTCTTCTTGAGGGTCTTTTCGATTCGCAGCACAACCAAGGTGGCTCCATTGTTTATAGTGCAACAAACACCGGACGTTCATGATGAGCTCACTACATATTGGTCAGCCCAAGTTAATTGCATTGCTCCAAAAACCATAAGGACTACCTACTTAAATTCACAACGTAGTAAACATTCCAATATTTCGGAAGAAAATAAACAAAACAATTATAGCCTGACCAGGAACATAAAAACCCTCGCCATGTTGCGGAAAATTAATGGTACTAATTTCTTTTAATGGCAACAGTAACTGAAAACTTCATTGACATGTCACCTTGCATGTCAGTCTATTGCTGTCAAAGTGTAAACAAACTTTATTTTAAATGTGCGCAATTGATTTTGTGAATTAAATTGCTAAAATCATTTTATAGTCGTGAAAGAAAAGTGGTTCACAATGTGTTAAAGTATTTGTTGAAGAGAAATACTAAGGGTTCGGACAATATTTTCATTGAATAATGTTTCCGACAAAGGTTGTCAAATTGACTGACATGTTTATCGTATAGTACAGTCAACTATGAAAATTAGCTGTGGTTTGTTTCAACTACCTATTTTCAAGTTTTTTGTCACTTTGTAAGTATTGAATTTTATGGAATTGGGAAAGAAGTACCGAGTTTGAAGCGTTCATGAGCAGACATCGTAGTTGAATATTCAAGTTCAGAATTTGATTATTGATGAATAATAATAAAATCCTACTTGCTCGATTGATGGTTTCATTTAATTTATTTAAACCAGTTTACCTATAGTATAATATTATTTGTTAATTTATAAAAATATTAAATTAGCCTATAATCCTGAATCCTGATACATACAGTTAGCCTATTAATTTAATACAGGTACGACTGTACCCAGTGTTGCACTATCAAATGCAATTGAAGCGCCTCTATGCCAGGGTTTTTATGTTCCTGGTCAGGCTATAAGTAAAATATTGTCGATAATACTTATTTAATTTGAATAAATTGAAAAAAGAAACAATATAAAAAATACAAAAATAAAAGTTACTTTCACCACAATTACTCATGGATGGAATTTATACGATAACTCCCTTTACCCCAATTACGATGCTCACGTTTTTAATAGTAGTGCAGCGGTATATTGTAAAAGAACAAGAAAAAGGACGGGTTTTGTTTGTCATAGTGGGTCTGAGCCATTGGTTGCGGGAACTGTGTCATTCGGCCACGGCATACATACCGTCCCGCGACTCACGCGCTGCCTGATATCGTGAGGCAGCCAATAGACTATAAAATATAACAATTAATAAACTGTTCAGAGTAATAAATAATAAGATTTCACACAAAACAATTTGAAGTTATAGTAAAACTACTATTGATTTAATAGAAATTTATCATAAGCGTAAATTGTATGTAAACAAACATTAAATGTAATTTATACTAATGAATGACACAGATAAATTAAGCGTGGAGATTATGGCAAAACCCTCCACTTTAGTGGAGGAGGCTCATAGTCCAGCAGTGGACTGTAAAGGGCTGTTGATGATGACACAGATAAACAACAATATTATTGATGACTGAAAATGATAGATTAAGGATATTTTTTCTAATGATTAAGTTAGTAGGTAAGTCCTCTTTGTAGCGTAAGTAAGTAGGTTATTAATTAATATTATTATGGAATGAAAGCACACTTTCATGATACATAATTTGGAGTGATTTGCCATTGCCGTTTCACATTAGCCACCTAACCAGTGTGCTTTTCTTCACCGTTAGGCCCGAGAAATAAGAGGTTAGTTTTTCTAGCTAGGATAGTATTCTAGCAAGTTAGTAGGTACCTACTTATAACATTATAGTTTGCATATTTATAATTTTTATAATATTTAAAATACCTATCTACCCAACCTAACCTTGAATATTTTAGAATTTATACAGTCAGTGGTATCTTTATAAAGATGCATAACATTTTAATGATATACCTATAATTTCATAAAGATTTAAAAGTAAACCTTTTGGTTCTTTACATAAACAAGGTAGCAAATTAATTACGAAAAAAATGCTTTTATTTTTATTACCCAATAACTTTCAGATTTACTTATTCATACAATTTTTCAAATCAAACTGTATTGTATTTTTTTAAACGTGTTATTATTTGTCCATAATTATTAATTTATTAAACATTTTATTCAGGCGCTGATAGCATGCTGTATAGCTGCAGACTGTGGTCCAAGATTGAAATATGCGTGGGGAGACGCATTACAAGGATCAGACTGTCCCGGCCCAGATGGCACCCCTTATCCAAGGTAAATACCGGTTAAACAATTACTTTAATAGCACAACCCTCTATTGTGTTACCGGTTTTTAATATTTACAAACATTCGGTCCGGATCCCAATTTTTATTTCAAAATTATTTTGGCGGGAAACACACAAAGTAGGTAGGTAAGTCAAAGGTAAGTACCTACATTAAATTAATAATGTAGTTGTGCGCACAAAGTTACTAATTATGTAGCCTTTGACAATACTTTATGGATTTTCAAACGAATACACGTTTTGCAAAATTATTATAATTTTGCTAATGGTAACTAAACTAGGTGTGTAACCTACCTAACCGAAGTGGGTTGAATTTAATTGAAACCTTTTATAAATTTTGTATGTTGTTACCTACATATTTGGTTATTACTAGAAAATTTCTCTTACACGGTTATTATAGGACCTATATCGTACATTGACCTTGGTACACCCGGCATGGAACCGGTTTGATCGGGTAAAGTGCGCTTCGACTGGGCGAAAGAGAGACTAGCCAATGCTCGGCTTTGTCCGATTCTCGATCGGGAAACTTCGGCATTAACGTAACGACCCCCGCCGACCTTCGCCAGTCAGTCTGGGTTTTGTGCATTATCGAGTTCAGTCTGTCATTCTAGCTCACAGTGATTATTTTCTAGACACACCTAATGGCTGAAAGTATAAACACAGATGACATAAAGGTGGCTGTTAAAGGCGGTACATCGAAATGTAAACAGAATATGGAATCAAACAACTGCGATGTAGACCGAGAAGAATTTTATCGGCGAATACAAGAAGCATATCGAAGCAAAAAGGCGCCAAACACGTTCCTGCTTACGCCAGAAAAGTATGCGCTTGTACTTCAACAGGTGAAAGCGGCGAGGATAAGTCCCAAAAAGACTGCGTCGGACTATCGCCGAATAAAGCGGTACGTGGTAGTCGATACCCCACTTGGTGAAAGATTGTTCGCGGCACCCAAAGACAATCAACCGCCTCAGCAAATGTTTGTCAACACGCAAGAGATTTACGATATTATCCGTGACTGCCATTTAAAATACAATCATGGTGGCAGAAATCGTTTGATGACGGCACTGAAACCAATCTACAGGAACATTACTACTGAAAGCATTTTAGTTTATCTGCAGATGTGTTTGCCATGTAAAAGTAAGCTCATTAGGCGAGGAAAAGGGGTACGGAAAGATATTGAAGAAACATTTAAGCCTGAAGCAAGTAAAATTGACGACATTTTTAACGAAGATGACGATCCACTGGAGACAGAAATTGATATGCAGTTAGAATTAGAACCAGAAACAAATCAAGAGCAAGGAATAATATATCCCGAACTGTATTCTAGAGGTCAGTTGGATATTTTAGATGTAACGACTGATCCGAATGAAGAATATAAATACATGATGGTGTACAGAGACTTTGTGAATCAGTATATTCATTTGAAGCCTTTGAAGGCTATAAGCGTTGACGAGACGGTCGATGTTTTGTTAGATATTTTCTTAGTTTTTGGAGCGCCAAATATTTTGCAGTCTAAGAACGGGATAGCTGTGATCACACCTATTTGTAGGCGAATATGCGCTGCATGTCCTGAAATGAGGACTGTTCCAGGTAATGCGGTGTTTTCTAAGAACGAGTTTAAAGGAAAGTCCAATGAGGATATATTGAAGCAGCTTAACAAGTGGTTGGAAGTGAGCCAGAGCACGAAGTGGCACCAAGGCTTGAAGTTTGTCCAGCATTCCTTAAACACTACTTTCCAATCGACTATTTGCAGGACGCCATCTCAGTTAGTTTTTGGTACAAACCCTCGGATGGGATTGGCATCATGTATGTCCAAAAATGAATATGAACTCATACTGTCAGAAAGCGACTTGAAGGCAGCGTTAGATCAGAAAGAAAATAATAGTCACAGATCCCGGAAACAGCTGAAATTAGAAGAATCTTTGGTGTTGCCATGTAATTTTATAAAAGATGAGGCTATAGAGGAAGAAGTTAATGAAGAAATCTTCGACGAAAGTTAAAATTTAAAAATACTTTTAATACGCGCGTAGGCTGTTATTGATTTGTGTTTACTTAATAATTATGTTATCTTCTCGAATTATTTTTCTGCTTTCAAAAAACTGATAAATTATATTAACAGACTGTTACTTCATTGAGTTTCATTCATTCATTTACTTTATTCATTCCAAAGGAGTGAACGTACTCCTCTTTTACGTTCCCTAAAAAGTTGTACCTACCTACCGTATGTCAAAATGATACTTTGCTGAGTTGCACCATCTTCCTTTAACCGTAAAACAATAACCGGAGTTTGCTGTCAAACTCCAGTTAATGTTTTACGGTTAAAGTAACGTCAAAAGTCTGTACTTTTGACGTTTGTTAAAGTCAAAGTAAGATGGAGCAACCCAGGCTTATACACAGCAATTATACCTACCTAATTAACAAAATAAATGAAGACAAAAAAGATGCGGGTAGGCATGCACTGCAACGCTATTTAGCTTATCTCTTAATTTGTAAAATATTTTGGTTAATGTAGGTTGCGTGCGAGTCTCTTTGGTTTCAGATAGGCACGTAGAAATTTTATATATATTTTTTTCCTGTGCCCTGAGCACGAATGAATCGTATGTATTCCTTTTTATACAACTGTAGTTAGCCCTGTTTTGTTTTTCGTTCGTTCATTTCAGCCGAAAGACGTCCACTGCTGGACAAAGGCCTCCCCCAAGGATTACCACAAAGACCGGTCCTGCGCCGCTCGCATCCAGGCATTTCGTACCTACAAAGAAACAATTACCATCCATCATACCGCACACTATAACGAGTACGATGTTTTATTCGTGCTCCGGGTACTGTATTCTTAAAGTTTGAGTCATCTACATTATGAAAACTATTACGGAAGCATTACAATAGCATTTCTAATGCTGGCATTACATTATGATTATCATTATGGAGACTAACGGACTCCATAAGTACCGTCGAATTGAGATTATTCATCATATTCAGTTTTTATTCCTTACAACGCGCTAGATCAAGAAAATGAGTGAAGAAGAGCTATCATGCATACAGCGCCATCTCTTGTGGTACCTATTAAGCACATCACAATGAGTGGCATGCAATTTTTTTTACTCAGTAGTCAGTTTAGGCAGAGCCACAGATTAATAATAAAATTATGTAGAGCATAAATTTAGTTCTGGAACACATTTATAGATGACGCTTAAACCGAATTGTGCTTTAAAGCATTAACTTAGTTCTAGAGCAAACTTATAGATGACGCTTAAAACGAATTGTGCTTTAAAGCGTTAACTTAGTTCTAGAGCAAACTTAGAGATGGCGCTTATAATGAATTTTGGTATAAAGCGAGATTAAAAATGTGAAAGTAAATAAATTAAAACAATAATGAATAAAATGTGCGGCAATTTTAATGCGTTTAAGGATGTCTAGTACGTTGTTTTTAACATTCACAACTTGCAATAATAGATTACGTTTTGAATCGAAATGGAGGTCCTATTTTTACACCTTTAGCCCAACATCCTGGGGTGGGCATTAGACCATAGATGGGCAAGGTCCACCCGGCCCCCTTCCCCCATTGTGAACTTGGTGCTACATTCTTCGCCCAACAGTCATTTTCATTTCTAACTCTTACCATTCCAGGCACCTAATAAACAGAGCAGTCAAGACCGGTCCGTGGGGCCAGACGCGGCAGGGCCGGGCCGCCCGGACCCTGGACCCCGCGCTGATGAGGCGGGCTCTCCTGGACGCGCATCAAGGCTACTCCGAAGGCCTGGCCAAGGTCGAGAACGGCAATAGAACAGGTAGCTTTGTTATACGTTTTTTCTCCGCGTAGTTTTTTTACAAAGTAGATTGATCCATTGCTGGACAAAGACCTCCCCCAAGGATTTCCACAAGACCGGTCCTGCGCCGCCCGCATCCAGGCAACGCGACCTTCACCAGATCGTCCATCTTGACTCTTAATGATCCTCAAAAATCCAGACCCAAAAGACGTCGTAAGAAAATGGTAATAGCTGAGATCTCAAAATCTGAGGTCACAAAAAACCTGAATTCTAGTTTTACGAAAGAAAATACCTACTATCCCAATTAGCTAAATATTGGCAGCGTTGACGTTTTCTGAGTAGAAATTATTCAATTTGGAAAATAAGTGAATTTAATAAATATTATTTCATTAATTCAACTGCAGTCAGAGAATACATGGAAAGTTTAGTTAACACTGTTTTAAAGCCGATGAACAACAAGTTATTCGAAATAATTCCTGGCAGTTCAACTAAAAATAGCGTGATGGCGCGTTATCCCTTCAACTAGGTACGAGTAGCTCGCTAGCTCTGGTTCGAACTCATGATTAAATTCGTTGCGGGTTCTATGACAGTTAAATTGCCACGGGAGAAACTTGACCTTTACTGGTTGGGTTTTTATTGGCGGTAAAGCTCCCCCTGTATAGCCAGGATCTACTCCAGTTTAAAATAATAGGCAGTAATGTATGAAGAAAGAGCTTCTATTCTGTATCTACCTATGCCCGTGTATTTTTGATCGGTGTCAAATCGGAGTTTTTGGTGCGGGGTAGGTACGCGGGTGTTGCTCGCGGCGTGAAGGTCAAACGCCCAAGGTCATTGAGGACTCTAATCGCCTTAAATATAATATTCAAACCTTGCTCTCAATGTTCCAGGCCGTGGCATCAGCATGCCGAACATCACTCCATCACAGACCAGCGCTTGCGGCGGCGCGCGGCTGTGCCGATCGCGGTACAACACCACAGCACCCATGTACGGAGTCTCTCTGACGTCAGGGCAGCCCGTCACCATCGTCCAGAAGTTCCCTGATTTACTACAGCAGGTCGTGTTTGAGGTTTGCGAGTAAGTATTACACTTTGACGTGTTTTGATAGAGTAGGATAGGACCACATACAGACTCATTCTTCTTGTAGATATCATAAAGGAAGACTGTTTATGGGATAAATTGGGAAGACGAGATGGAGGTGAATGTTGAACTCCATTTTTATAGAGTATACCTACCTACCGCTGGGTAGAGGTTGAAACATTTGCCTAAATTAGAGAGGGTCGTGATTATTCGGTCAAGATTTTGACCTTTTGATGATGATAACAAAACGATGGTTAAGTAGAGTGGCTATGATACGCGCCACAATAATATTTTTTTACTTTCTAATCGACTTTAGGCGACAGATGTATGAGAGCTTATCGCCTAGAACCGATAAAATGCCTCTATGATTAAATCGTGGCGCACAATCCTAAGCTAGCTGGCAATGCTTCTGAAAAAACATCGGCTAAAGTTTCGGTAAGGCTGGACCATGCGGTAAATCTGTGACGTCACTGTAGGTATTTTTATTTATCACTGTATTTTCGGTCAAGTTGACACAATCGCGCTGAAGTCAATTACCACACCTTCCATTGTTGCCAAATCACACGTGAGAACGAATGCCATTGAGGTCAAGTATGACTAATCTGACTTTCCACAAACGCACAACAAAAGACAGTAAAATGTGGCTATTTGATAAGACGTTACTTGTCTTTGTTACCAATGAAATAGTTATTGATGTCCCTTACTGAACGCTTGTCTACTTAATGCGTTATTAGTTTCTACTCTCTATTTTTTTTATCCACAACGATTTAATTTCTTTTATTCTTATTTATCGCTTAGTTTCTAATCATTCACACCGAAACGTGTACCTAACACTGTTACTCGTCAGGGCTGGTTCAGATGTGTACCAGTAACAGTGTGACTCGTTGGGAAAAAGCAATCCCAGAAAATTACCCGTTAGAACTTCTTTCTTTGTTATTTCCCAAGGGTTTTATTTATGTTCATACCAATAAAATTCCTAGACACATTGTTCCTTGTGTTCTATTCTCGTAGTCGCATAATCGATTCTTATCTCGGATTACAATCATAAAGACATTTTTTATTTGTTTCAGATCAAGCGAGTGTTCTCTGGTCCGTGGATCCTGCACGCAAACCTACATCCCCTACTTATTCTTGGTTCTCCCCCTAGGCCCGGTTACCCTCACCGGTCAAGACTACGTGCTAGTCGAGTCTGGTTGTGTATGCAGACCTGACCCCATGCCATAGAACTGTCCAAAATTAGGTATCAACAAAGCACCTTCCGAAATTACGAGTAGTTCCGTGAAATAAGTATTATTTGGACTTTCTAAAAACAGGTATAATTTTATTGAAACCTAAGATTGAAACAATATTTCGTAGTTATGGTATCACTGGCTATAGTTGAATTTAGTCTTGCAACTCTGGGGTGATGTGTTGCTTCAATTTTCAGGACTACCACCTTTTTATCAAATTTATAATCGTATTCAATACCATCAGTATTAACCTTATCAATTTCATCATCATCATCGTCATTATTATTGAACTAAGTATTATTATTTCGTCGAACATTGGTGCAAGCTTGGACATTGGACAAGTGACTCGAGAATTTATCAACGAGAATTTTCTCAGTGAACAGATACGAATTACTAGTTGCATTTATAGATAAGATATTTAAACTAATATTACAGTGTTCATTGAATGGAAAGTTGACCAAGTAGGTATGTTGGTGTTTTGTAAAAAATATTTGAGAGCAATTAGATGCTTGTTGTACGAATTTCAATGATTGTGTGCTTGTGAAAACTAGGAAAATAATGTGGGGGCAGATATTTTGAATTGTATTTTTACTGTAAAATTGCCGAAAAATTGTCTCAATTGGTTTTATAGGATTTGATTTGACGGCCATTTTGCGGTTCATGAAATTATTTAAATTCTTATATAGACTGATTTTATTATTGTTAATTTTATTTAAATATTTATGCTTCATAATGATGTTATTGACTGGACGGAGTATTTAACTAGCAGCGTGAGAGATTAAAATGGTATTTAATAATTTATATTATACAATTATGTTAATGCCTTTGTGAGAAGATCTGTTTATAGCGAATTGCGAACAACGAATGTATGAAAACTAATATAAATTCAATATGAAAATATTGTTTTCTTTTGCACATTCCTCAGCAATCATCTGTCCATCAAAATGAAATAACATTTGCAGTCGGTAGAAAATTTATTTTTTATCTATTTACAAACATATTACTTAAATCTAATTACCATCTATAACACTCACTTTCACCGATCATTATCACAAAGTTATTTTTTTCGGAAATTTCAAGATTTTTTTAATATAAAATTATAAAAAGTAACAAAAATCTGCCGTTGGTCTAACCGTTGGTTAAATTGTGTATCAAAATAAAACGATGGTAAAATGACCACTAAACTTAACGACTTAAGTAATCTTAACGATAAAGTCGTGGAATAATCACAACTAAGAATTTAAATAAGACTGAGGAACAGTTAGATATGCAAGCTAACAAAAATAAAATGAACACTAATGATTGTATTCTAGAAGAAGCTAATAGCGAGCCAAGGACTTTTGGAAGTAGGCCATTAAGTAGATGAAAAGGAGAAAGATGAAACATTTGAATGAGTACTCAAGAAAAAGTAAGATCCAGGACTAGATACAGGACAAGTAAAAAATTCTAGATTACAATCAATATTATTTTTTTGACTTTGCGGTGGATCCAGAGAAAGGAAATTTACCTAATGCCATTTTTGACTGATGACTGTTTTTCGAAATTAGTCCGTTTCAATATACGTAAAATTTAGCTTAAAGTATAGGGGCTTGTTACACCACTTTCTAGTAAAGTCCTTGAATAAGATTAAGAATGACTTTTGATTTAACAAATCTCGAATGTTCAAATTATTTATAATTTTCAAGTTATTTATAATTTTCAAATCTCGATGGCAGAAAATCACTGGTTAACCAGTAACCTTTTTGTTTTTTTAGTTTTTAAGTTAGAACTTATCAAGAACCGATGAAATTGACCCTAAATTATCACCGCGAATAGATTTGGAAGTTAAGTTTTGCGTAATCTTATTATTCCCAAACTGCTCTCTCCGGATCCGCCTCTCCTTTTACTTATATCTATTGCTGCTCATATCGGTAGTATTGAGGAGGGGCCTGCTGCCTGTGGGCTTGCTGGGGCTGGTGTTGCGGCTGCGGCTGATGGACCTGCGGCTGGTGGACCTGGGGTTGCTGGAACTGGGGCTTGGGAGTCGGGATCTTGACCACGATGTCGGTGGGCTGCCTGGAGACCTGTGATGGATTGTTTTGTTAGTGAACTGATTTATTTCAAAGAAAGGGAACATGATTGGAGATGCGGCAATGGATCATTTTGTAAGTGGTATAATTTGGCCACGTAGAGCTTAAGGGCTATGTTTTCTTGTTTTTATGTGCCAAAAATTAGTTAAATTTTAATTAAAATGATCTCATCCATTCAAAGATACTAATACAAGGCTATTCAATTTGATTTTAGAAGCTTATGAATGTTATCGAATAAAAAAAAATGAAATGTAGAGCTTTTTATAAATATTCTGAACAGTGCTAACTAGTTGCTATGTATTTGGTAAGTTTCGATGAGTAAATTCTGGAGTGCATGGATTTATGAGTATGACTATAACGAGATATAGAAAACAATCTCCTAAAAAAGCACCTCAAATATCGAGAAATTGAAACTTAAATACAAACCTCAGCCCTGAAGCCCTCTTTAGGGTCAGCGGTGTAGGTGACGGTTCTGACGAAGCCATCGCTGTCGACGACGGAGTAGGAGCCCTTGATGACGTCACCGTCCCTCTGCTCCTTGCGGTTCTGGTAGTTGGTGTACTGGTCGTCGTTCACGTCGAAGCCGAACTGGTAGGAAGGATGAGGCTGGGAACAAATAATTTGAAATTAAAAGGCGGCTCTAAGAAACTTTCAAAAATCCTTCAATGGGAAGCATGTTTTAAGTTTATTCTAGGAGTAATATCTTATTCATTAATTACTGTACCGATTTAGGCGTCGAATTCTCTATTGGAGAGATTCCCGAGAGTTAGATTTCCGTTGACCGCTGAATTCTTAGTGAATCCAACTCTACAACTTAAGGCATTTTCTTGGATTCTGTTTCGGCTATTCCTTAATATTTTGTATCTTACGTCAGAAAAACTTTTTCAAATAAATTGGTCCGCATTTTGCACTTAAATTATGAAAATTCCAGAAAAATCTGTTCTGGGCAGTTATTGTTTCAGTACCTCTTTATGTATTTTTAGACTTCTTGCGAGTTATATTTTCACAATCTGATTGCTAAAATGTTTAGTAAAAATAATAGCATAATAATAATTCGCTGTTAACATTGTCTTCCTGGGCGGTGGTGGGCGGGGCACATAGCTCGAAGAGCTGATGGCCGCTGGGGCAGGAAAGTTCTTGAGTGGCGACCACGAGCTGGAAGACGTAGCGTGGGCAGGCCTCCCACTAGGTGGACCGACGATCTGGTGAAGGTCGCGGGAAGTACCTGGATGCAAGCGGCGCAGGACCGGTCTTTGTGGAAATCCTTGGGGGAGGCCTTTGTCCAGCAGTGGACGTCTTTCGGCTGAAACGAACGAACGAACGATTGTCTTCCTGCCGCTTTCAACTTGGTCAACCCTGCATACGCGCAATTCCGACATCGTGGTCGCAGTGAAAGTGGCGCGGGCACCGTCCGATCTGATCCATCCGCATTACTGGCCGAGCCACATTGTCGTTCCGGGCATTGTAAGTGAAGTATCTAAGTTACTATTTACTTAGATTTGAACAGAAGGGTGTATATACCCGGTGCTAGTCTAAAACAATTCCGTTGTATTTTATTAGCCATGAAAAGCTGTCTCATTTTCGTATATACGATGTAAAATCAATTATTCAGTTGACTTTGAAAATACAGCGATCTGTATTCAAGACGTCCAACGTGAGAGAATTGCATATTAATGAAAATCGTATAATGATAATTATAATTTAACATAATACTCGTAATTTAGTTAGTAATTGTTTTAGAACACTTTCTGATTTATTAATGTAGTAGCAAATAAATTTTTTGCTAGATAATAAATTGATCGGAAGTACGAGTATGTTAGAGTTTTTATAAGCATGAGGTGATAATGTCAGGAAGTCACATTAAGAACTGGTAATTGCTATACTTCCGATAAGTGCATATTTTTTGTGGCACATTCATAATTCAATTACGCCTGTATTCTTGCTTCAGCAAAAAGAAGGTACAGCGTTGAATAGAGCTCTGTGATTGGTTCATGTGTCACCCTGTGCGTCCACGCACAATGTGATGAGACCTCATAGTAATGTTAGTGAATACGGGCGTTAGCATCATTACAACAATAGTAATCATCACCATAAATTCCGGTATGATCTGTTAGAACTTAGAAAAGCTTAAGCTCTTCTCTTATTTTATGGCGAAGACTTAGACATTGGCAATGCTGGCTGGGCTTGATACTGTGCTGCTGGTACTGGTATTGGTATTGAAGGTGTAAATGTATCTGTCTACTTACGTCATAGTCCTCCAGCTCCTACTGCCTCTGTGGCTGTTACTGAGGCCTGTACTGGGGCTGGGGTCACGGCTGGGTTTGATACTAAGACTGAGGCTGATACTGGTGATCATATTGAAGGTGAAATGGCCTTTGTCTACTTACGTCATAGTCCTCGGGTTCACGCTGCTCTTGCTGCCTCTGCGGCTGTTACTGAGGCCTGTACTGGAGCTGGGGTTACGGCTGGGTTTGATACTAAAGCTGATACTGATACTGGTGATCGGATTGAAGGGTGGAAAGGTATCTGACTACTTACGTCTTAGTCCTCAGGTTCTCGCTGCTCCTATTGCCTCTGCGGATGTTACTGAGACCTGTACTGGGGCTGGCGTTGTGGCGTAGTCTGATACTGCGGCTACTGTTATTGGTACTGGTGTTAAAGGTGAAAAAGTATCTGTCTACTTACGTCATAGTCCTCGGGTTCGCGCTGTTCTTGCTGCCTCTGCGGCTGGTACTGAGGCCTGTACTGGGGCTGGGGCTGAGGCTGCGGAGCTGGCTGGGCCTGGTACTGGGGCTGTGGTTGGTACTGGTGTTGGTATTGACCTTCGCTCTGGGCTGAGTAGGGCTGTGGAAGAAAAGTTTGATGAGTTAATGGTGAGCAGTGGTTGAACAAACTGGTGAAAGTGTTGTAGAAACAAAAACAGAAAATATCGTTAAGAGTAATTAAATTGTCTTCTAATTAACTTCTTTGCGGGATTAATGTTTCTTCCGGAAGAAACATGTCTTTAAGGTTGTCTTAGTTAGCAAGCTGTATAGATCTTGCCTAACACGTAGGAGTTCAGCAGTGAGAATAGTCTCGTCAAAGAAAGTTAAAAATTAACATACAAAACTTCTTTAGATTTTAGGCTGGGTAGCTGAATAAATTCATCTTTGAATAGTTGGTTTTAAGTCAGGTCAGTCAGGTTTAAGTCAAGTTTTAATATTTTGCATTTTACGTGTGTTTTATAAAAAGCTCTTTTTTTCAAGGGCCCTAGGTGATAGAAGATGCTGCTGCTAAGTTGAAAAGTGTCAGCTCCATACTAACCAGTCTAGCGGGGGCGGCGGCGGCGGCAGGCCGGGGGATGACCTGCGTCTGTTGCGCTTGCTGCTGTTGTCCGATGTACTGCCTCAGTAGGTGAGGGGGGATGCCTTCTACGCCCTGCTGAATTAAAAAATATGCTTTAGCTATAAATAAATAAGTCACGGGAATTGGTAGACAATTAGGTCGAAGAAGTCTTATACCGTTGACAGTCTACCTATAACATTCCTCGCGCAAGTTAAATGCAGAACGCAGGAAGTGAAATGCTCCAAAAAGTTTGAAATCAACTTGCGAGTGAAGTATGAGTTAGTTGTGGGAATTTCCATGTTCCCGAACTCTTACATTCCTAATGCCTTCAAGGCACGTGTATTGAGATCGTTCATCATTAGAGATCGAACACCATCCCTTGAGTGAGATAGTTACCAAGAGCAAGACCATAAATAAAGCTTTAAGCTGTAAATGATCCAGAGTCGCACCCTATGGCGTTCTTAGAGTAGGCCTATATCCAGCAGTGACTTCTAAAGGCGAAAGAAGAAGATTGAAATTCCAGATATAGTGAAACGATTTTATTATTTTGTTAATTATTTGATCGGTTACACACTATCGAGGATATAGAACACATCCTATCTTCAAATCATTAAATTGAAATGTTTACACAGGAAAAATTATGATGAAACATTATAAAAGAAAAACCTAATTAAAAAATACTGGATTATTTGGTCAAGCACGCATCAGAGCATTAAATGATCCTGACATAATGTTTAATGGAGTGTAATTGAGCCCAGAAAAGACCAATTAAACAATAAAGTCAGGTCACCGATTACCGGTTACCGGATAACCGCTCTGCTCAATCATCGGTTATGTAACCAGTTACTAGTTCGGATTAACTGGTACAGAGCAACTAGTCCGAATAAACGGCGCGTTTCGAAACGGTAACTGTAACACCGCTAGGGTTGCCAAATTAACCTCACTCAAGTAAGAGCGTGTAAAAATGTAAATAATTAATACAATAAACATGCACTATGTCTTTGGGTAAACAGTGTGTTTGTATGAAAAGGGCCTACAACAATGTTCAAACTATCTAAATCACTCTTAATTTTAACTAGGTATCTTATTGTAAATAATGTTTAAAAACAAATATTAGGTCTTTTTCAACATAAAGCTAAGTGTGTGATTTTGCTAAAAAATGCTATCAAACAAGCGAAGTAGAGCTGTATCATTCGTTCGTTTCTTCAACCTAATATTGTCCATTGCTGGACCAAGATCTTTAATTTATAGTTAAACGTTATAATTGCAATACAATACAATATCTTATTCATTAATATGTTTTCACTGTTGCCGCTCTTTTAAAGATGGTTTCTACAGAATACCAGCATTCATGTTCTAAATGGAACATGATACAAGCTGAGTAGGAGCCATTTTGGTTCAATATTTTAAGTATGTAATTTACCAATAAACCAAATAAACCATTTTTCTTTCTTTCTTTCTTTTTTTCTATCCAGCTATAAAAATAAAATCACCAACCCTAATCACCGGCCGGCCAGCTGGTTGCTCGATCACCATTTACAGACAATGGCTCACGTGTTATTGTGTTATTTGTAAAACATTGTGGTGGTTAACATCACACTTATAAGGTTTTGGGCAAAGACTTACATTTACATGGAATTCAATGGGTTTTATGGTGGATATGTTTAATGTATTTAACAAACATATTGCGCAAAAAATATAATACAATTCATAAATCTAAACGTGCAAGAAAATCATGAAAGTATAATTTTTGTATTATTACTGTATAGTTAATATAAATATGTATTTGTTTGTCTCGGTATTTGTTACCTATGTATTTAAAAACGTAGTTAAAATAATTTTGTTTGATACCTAACACATTACCAAAATTAAAATCATTTTTATGATAAAGTCAATTACTCAAGTCAGAAAATAATGAGGCATCTAGCCAAAAACTACCCGCAGAATATGACTATGTACCAATACCTAGATCATCATCATTACGAATCAACATTGTTTTATTTACTTCAGTTACAAAAGATGGTCCATTATTTCAGTAAGTTGCAAACGTGCGATAGCCGACATTGTGTAAATATTTCAAAAAACATTTCAACCACGGCCACCAGTCACTAATTGGGCTTTTGTTATGTTATTAGTTGCTGTATGAATGGTGTGACAAATATTGTACAGTGTCACACAATTACACATGGTGTCTCAAAACTAACGCAATACACTGTTGTTATTTTAATTCACTCCTAATGCTTCACCTAGCATGTAATGTTACAATGGAAGATTAGATTTTGAGCTTCACATCGAATTATTGTATGTAACATACGTATTTCAAGTAAAGCAAGTAAAGGGCAGTTGAATAGAAAACTGCTTAGGTGTTAAATTATAATAAAGATTAAGGCTGAGTTGAACCACCTAACTTTGACTGTAACTATGACGATAACTGGTGCTTTTCCGATGGAATTTGACAGATTTTTGACGTTTGTCAAAGTTAAAGTAAGATGGTGCAACCCACCCTAAGATATAACAAATCTTAACATATGTACACAGAAATTGAAAATTAAAATTAATATTTTAGGGCGTTCAGAAAGCTCAAGGTACTATAGTAGAGTTCAGAGGTTAAATTATTTACATGCAATTAATTAGTTACCTAAATTAAAATTTTAGGTTCATAAGATAGTTTTAATAACAAAGAAAATAATTATTAGTCACATAATGTTATTTTAAAATATGTTCCTTAAAAACTGAGCTTATTTATGTATACCTGGTTATGCGCCATTAACGTATTAAGAGAAACAATTTTAGTTAAAGTACCAGTGATTGTAGTTTTACAAAATTATGACTTACAAATTCATCGTACAATAATTAGGTAAGTGCAATAAAACTGAATTTACAATTACAAGTTAAATAAGTAGGTATTTGCTTCAATAACAGCAACGAAATAAAATTGTGTATAATAATTCTATTTGTAATTGATGTAATGCTTAAAAATAACGCTAACGAAAATAAAACGCAATTCAATATTTGTTAATAAAATGATTATGTCCTCGTAATGTAGCTTTTTACCACTTTTCGATAATCACAACACTTCAACTCATGCAATGAAGTTCACAATTTAATTATCCTTTGATGTAATTAATTGTAATTATAATCACTGTTAAACTATTAAATAATTACTAACTTGTTGGTACTGATGCTGAGGCCTAGCCAAAGTGCACCCCAGGATCGCTATCGAAACACAAAGTCGCAACATTTTCACACACTAGTAAAATCAATAAAAAATAAGGCCCACAACACACTCGCGGAGAATTACGTATGCGGTGCGTGTAAGCTACTCTCACTTTATATACAGGCACCCCTTCTCGTGTGGGTGGAGGGAGTGGGACAACCACCACTGACATGTGGCCCCAAAACGAATGTACTGTGTGCACTTGGGGTTACTGTGGCAGTTGACACTGGCTGAAAAGAAAAGTGTCGAGAGAAAAAAGAAAAACTTTTTTTCTTAATGGCAGCCAGCTGAAGAGATGAATATCGATGAGGAAAAAGTTTTCATACTCCTTGACCTAGCCAGTGACCTTCAAAGGTGTACATGTGTAAGTAGAAATAATATTTTGAGGGCTTCAACAACTTTCTTATCCCAGGATATCTAAGCTCTACCATTTTATAGAGACGAAAAAATGTAAATCTCATTTATCTAAATGACCTTTACATGAAGTGTTTTGCATTATTAGAAAAGAAATCTCGTACATACAATATATCCTTAACTACACTTATTCTGTGCCATTAGTATAGTTTTGCATTAATTATTATGTAAGGAAAGCTTATAAAAGTGACCACATTTACGCAATGTGAATGTCAATGGGACAAATAGAAATTGCACGGTTTAGTACTGAGATAAAAAGCCAGCCAGAATTCTAATTGTCCGATTGTTAAAGCGATCTGATCTTGACTCTATGTATTGCGTTATTTAGCATATCTCTTTAGATCATCTAAGCTCGTGACTTAGTGGTAAAAATAATCAAGTTTAGGCTTAGAAAGGTTCTATTGTCATATCATCAAGCTACCTTTAGATGCAAAATAGGTATCGCAGATATCTACATTTCCATCGTTTGAAGTTATTTCTTTTCAATCTAGTAAGGCCTTTGGTTTTAAGCTCGTAATGGTTATATCGTCTTCTTAAACTTTGAAGACGAATATGGTATGTAAATGACCATTATTGGCATCAGGTATTACGAAAATATTGGATTCACGAAGGTTATAAAACACATGACAACTCACAAAAAGCCTGCAAAACTAAAAAAAAACTAGGGATAGTAGAGTAAAACCCAAAACGCTAAGCATAAATATACTGGCAGTTTTGACATGAAAATCTTTTTAAAACAAGTGAATAAAGCGATATTCTAAAGAATAATATTAAAACCTTAGAACAGACAAAAGCGTTATTCCAAATTTAAATTGCCAGTACGTATGTAATTACTCGAACTCTAGCATTTGTTTTCATATCACGGGTTGGCATCGGCGAGCACGATTCGCCTCACCTTGCGAATCTTCGAACCACGCAAGACCTGCATGATGCATGCCTGCAACTCTGTGACTAATTGTCTGTAACGGATTTTTGCATAATGAGCTAGACAGTGGCAAAATGTGTTTGTTAATAGTGATTTATGAGTTTAAAATAACGCTAATGCTACTTTTCAAGCTATTTATATAGAAAAATCGTTAAAAATAGTTATTAAATGGTCGTAATTTATTCTCGCAGACATAATCGGGTAGTAACTAATTAGTTATATTTCTTTTCTTTAATTTGATTTAATAAAACTTTATAAGGAACAGACAAAGTAACTGCGTCTTAGCAAGTTTAGGAACGCAAAAGAATATGAGCTTTCCACTTTTTCATCCAACTTACTTTCAGTCACCTTTCTGAAGCCATCCATCAGTCCATCGAGCTGCTTAGGGTGGGGTTCACTAAACTTTTCGAAACTTGACCTCCACTTTTCATCAGTTCTGCGACGGATATGGTAGATTTGTCTTCACTGAATGTCCTTGTTCCTAATTTTTTACCTTATTTAATTAAAAATTACATAATATCTGAAAAAAGATCTTTGAGGTGGTCATTTATTGTGACTGTCACTGTTTGGGTTAGCGGTTAAGCTGTAGGTCCTGGCTACACAGGAGTTGCAGCGGTGGGAGTAGTCCTGTGTATTGTGACTGTCAGGGAGTGTTCGTAGTGAGGTTAAGTTAATATTAGTGAGATCAAATACTTGCCTTGTTATGCATAAAAAATATTTCATTCTTCATCATCATCAACAGCCCTTTACAGACCACTGCTGGACTAGGAGCCTCCTCCACTATAGTGGGGGGTTTTGCCATAATTCCCACGCTTTTCAGGCGGGTTGGAGATGGCAGTTTAAAAGATTGATGATTTTCAAAAAGTACTGCTGCCCGTTCTCTGTTTGATGTGTAGTCCCTTAGTCGCCTCTTACGACTTTGTTAGGTTAAATTAACACGTTGGACGCCACGCGGCTCACCGGTGAGCCTCGAACAATACAATCCCATCAAAAACAATACTTGTCAAAAAAAGCAAGTCTCGCAACTCAGTTGTTCTACGGTAAAAAGTTGTGAGATCCATGTAATACCAAGTCCAGGCCAGGAAATCTTTAACGTTTTACATAAATTATTGACTTGGCCATCGCACTAAATAATTTTATTTACACGTGTTTTCATGCGTCCTGTACCAAGTCCTGGCCTGGACTTGGTATTACATGGATCTCACAACTTTTTACCGTAGAACAACTGAGTTGCGAGACTTGGTTTTTTTGACAAGTATTGTTTTTGATGGGATCTCATTTCTTTGTGTATTTTGTAGACAGCAGTTATGTATCCAGAAAACTGGACCGAAATTGAAAAATTTCACTCGACTTGGCGGTTGCACTACCGTGCCCTCAAATATTTTAGTTTTTCCTTGATTCATACACCAAAGACTACTTATATTCCAAATTTGAAGCTTCTAGGTCTGCTAGAAGTGCCTTAGAATTTTGATGATCGGTGAGTCAGTCAGTCAGTCAGTGAGTGACAAAATTAAGTAACTTTGACCCGTTATAATTCTTAAACTACTGGTTCAAATTGAATGAAATTTTAAATATACCGTCTTTACAATGCCTGCATAGCTAATGAAAATTCAGCCTTCTAGTTTTATCCATAACGAAGTTACAGGCGGTCGAAAATGGCCTGAGCCCCGATTACGGTAACTTTTAACGTTTCCAATCCAGACACGCTTCATCGGTTCTGCGATACGATTGGTCAAAACAGCTGACGTACGCTATTGAACGACCAATCGTATCGCAGAATCGAGAAGCGTGTCTGGATTGGAGACGTTAAAAATTACCGTAATCGGGGCTCTGAATTGCTTCGAGAAAAGGATGGTACGGCCGTGCCGCTTTTTTGCTCGACTTGGTGGGGGCACTGCCGTGCCCCCAGATTTCCATTGTGTCTAGCGTCTCGGCGTTCAATGACTTAAAAAAAATCATGTTTCTCCAAATTACCTCAAATTGTTTAAGGGCTGTGTAAGGCACACATCCTTATACAGTCTCTCAGTGATAGTAGATTCAAGCTCATTCAAAATGCCGCACTCGCTTTCGTCTAGCGGCTGACATTTTGTCATATTACTGCATATTGCAATTCACGACCGGTCCACATGTTAGCTTTCAGCGCACGTGTGCTTACTCTGGTCGCGTGACCTGGTTTTTAGGACAAAGCTTATTTCTCTATTGAAAGGCCTTTGAGATTGCCGATAGATCTCAATATTTTCTACGTTAGGTTTAAAAATGATGAAGGTATGATAATTTAAAGCTATTCGTACGTTGTCTGTAAGGGTTTGAATACTTAAACGACAGCATTATATTTATGAACTAAAAGCATAATGATTTACACTTCAGGACATTGTAAAGAGCACCTGAATAGTGTATGTGAATTAGGTGTATCATTAGTTTTTTTATGGGCACTGTTTAAAGTTTTACCAAATTTTCTTTTGCACCTCGTAATTACTTTCATTCTATCTGTTTTATAAGATACTCTTCTGGTGAAATTTTCCTGAGTACGGAAGGACTTACAGTAATCTGTTAATTGAGCAATTAATCTGTACCCAGCTCTGCATAAACTTAAGGTTTAATACTAACTTACTTACTATCAAGTTAAATCATACCTTAGTGAAAGTTGGACATCAAAATTACAAGCAGTTTTGCCTTAGTACGTAACATGTAAATGTGTAACTTCCTCCTATATATTTCTGGATTCTACAGTTTTAGGTCCTATTCAAGTCAAGGTATAAGTAGCCTTATATTTTTGCATACATTTTAGATTCCAAAAGCCTAAGACGGACTTCTACGACCAATGTGTTTTACGGAATAGAATCCTGAGGCAGCAAATCAATCAACTTAAAAAACTTTAAAGAAGTATCACCTTCGTCATTATATCAAGTGCTGCTATAGTACCGATAAACACTACACTAGACCAGTTAACAAAAATTCCCATCAAGGCCTGCTAGTACAAAAAAAATATTTTTTAATTGATGCTATCCTGCCAAGTAGCTATATTTAATATAAGAGTTATGTAATTATTTCTTTATTATTATTGAGTATTATTAAATATGAATTTTAAAATAAAAAAGAAGCGTAAATAACTATTAATCTATTGATTGCAACCTCAGATTTGCAACCGACTGGTAATTTTAAAAACTAACCTACTTTTTTTCGTTAGTTTCCCCGAATTAGTTAATTAATATACGGAACCGATTAAGGCCATTTAACTACAATTTGCGGTAATTGGTAACGCACCAAAAAGTAATAGAGAAAGTGTGAAAAACTATCATCCTTATTGTCTCGACACTTGATAAATATTCTTTTTTTCATTATTTTTTATGCTGTTGATAAATCATTAAAGCCAGTCGTAATTCACTACTGGCCGTATGCCTCTCATAGGGAGGGCCAAAGAGCCACACAATCTTCCACTTTTAAAGGTCACTTTGTCAATGGTAGAGTTCAATCAAGTTAGGATTCTGATAAAGTCTAGGTTTACTTGATTGCGGTGTTGTACGAATAGAAGTTCTATGTAGATCATCATAATCAACAGACTGTCAATCATAGACTGGTAACCTAGTCTTGACAATTCTTCTTGGCCTTTCCCATTCCCAGGGTCGGCCCTCCGTATCATGCGTCTCCAGGCGGCTCGATCCAGGGTCCTATCACTGTTGACTTGGGCCTCTTTAAGGTCCTTATTTACAAACAATGTTTTAACATGATACTCGCTATTCACAAGACAATTACAGGGAAAGAGTTCAATCAAACCTACATTAGGCTACACGCAAAAACTGTACTGTCATTGATTGACATAGCAACAGTCCATTCATTATGACATTACGTTCCACGCATGCGCGACACTTGCTCCACATGTTGCAAGCGCGTGAGCGGGCGTGGTAGCCGCGCCCGCGAAAGGTGAGAATTCCGTTCAGGATTACCCTGACCTTGAACTATTGTTTCAGCAGCTAACTAGGTATATCTGTCTGCTGACCTATTCTGGTATTCACTAAGATCTCACACAAATCACACAATCTAAGACCGGATCTTAGACAACCGGACCGGATCTTTGCTGAACAACATTCAAATCTTGATTGAACTTTGAACTTAGAAAAAATCTTATAGAATCTATGACTGATTGAGTAGAGTTTTAAGCGTTGTGTTATAGTATGAACTTACAAGTATCATTTAGGTTATGGAGCCAGAAAAATATTAATATCAAAATAAATATAAATAAATAAATAAATATCCTTAGACATTTTAAACTGCGCATCTAGTCCCAAACTAAGCAAAGCTTGTACTATGGGTACTAGACAACGGATATAAACATACTTTTTTGTAAATACATACTTATTATACATAGAAAACACCCAGTCCAATACAAACAAATATGTTCATGCACACAAATGTTTGTATTGTGCGGGAATCGAACCCGCTACCTCTGGAATAATAGTAGTCCGTTTCCAACCACTACACCAAACGGCCGACAAAAGTAAAACAACCTAAGAAAAGTTTTCAGTAGGTGAAAACGATGTTTCTCTATCTATTTTACTAAAAAGAACGAGTATGAAAATAAAGGTTACTGACGTCATTGCTTTTCAAGTCAACTGCCTGAATAATTTATGACTAGCTATTGAAAATAAACATTACTAAATCAAATTGGTTTGGGTTTTCTTCCAATGATACTTTCTTTGGAATAAGTAATAGGTCTATTACCACTCCTATTTACGTATTTATTTAGATAATGCCTCGAGACGACAAATGAAATGCAAACTTTTTCTTGAGACTTGAGTATTTATTACAAGAAGTACGAAGTCTAAATATTTACTAGAGAAAGTTGAGGTCTGATCAGTAAGGTTAAGAAGAGTAGCGTCTATTTTGGAAAACTACTTCGTAGTCGACTCTATCTCTCTCTGTCACTATTGTAGCTTTCTTAACACCTTTGCTGCGGCAGTAACTTTCTAATACTTTCCATTCCTTCGGTACAAGGTCAGTAAACCTGGTATTAAAACTTACATTGTGGCGGCACAAGGCTTAAAGACCTTGTAATATTTAAGATATATTAATTTTATTTTTGGCTTCATGTTAATAGATATTGTGTTTTTTTTCTTTGAATATTAATAATAATGCATTTATTGACATACACCTGAAGGCGTTCGTGAATAACTTGTTTAGTATAAAAATTATAGCTATATTCAAAATACAAGGCTTATGCACCCTGTGCCGCACTGAAGTAGGGAAGTCTGGTGGGTATTCTAGGGATGTGAAATACAAATATCGATAGTTTAAATTAAGTTTTAATAAAAATTTAAAAAAGTAACAAACAAAGATGTTTTAATAATTTAGTCTAAATATTTTACAAATAAGATGCACGAAGCTAGCGTGTGGTGCGGTACCAGGTGCGCAGGGTACAAGGTGCTTCGACCTGGTTTCGCATTGTGAAGACATTTTATTACTTCCGTGCGGTACCAGGTCTAAAAACCTGGTATTAAGGTAGGTACATCATTGGATTCTATTTTAAGAATACATCATAGATATATATTCATCACTTTCCTACACCGAACCCAATTGAAGTTATGCCTTTCGCACGACAAGGAAGACTATAACTTTCTTAGCCGCACGGTAAGCGAGACGTACACAAGGTCTATAGACCTGGTTTCGCACTCAACGTGTTAAGGCATGTGACAGAAATGAAAAGAGCTTGTATATCGATGTAATAGTTAACATGATGCAGTAGCGTCTCTCAGCATTACCAAAGCAAATATGTGAAACCTTATTACAGAAATAATAGGTTTTGCGACCACTTATGAAGAAAACTGACCATCTGTTGAAACTGTCGACATTTTCTTATGTGAAACTAATAACGACATCGTGGTAGTCAATTTTGATTGATGGAAATGATGGATTGGTTTTAAAGTTAGATCGATCTTACAAATTGGTCTAAAAGCATTAGAAATCTGAGTAAACAATGGGAGTAGGTAACTAGATTCTGTAAAATCAAAGAAATCTAGTGCTAGCTTTAACTAGAGAGTGTGACCAATTTGGTCATTGTTTGATACGAAAACTCAAATGGATGTTGTGAAATCATCGTCATCATTTGAAGGAAATATGTCATTCTATCAGGCATGATGCAAGGTAGAGCGTCCTCTAACAAGTTGATTGACCATACTAAGGCTGGGTTTCACCATCTTACTTTAACTTTGACAAACGTCAAATATCTGTCAAACTCCATACAAAAAGCACCGGTTATCGTCATAGTTACCGTCAAATTTAGTTGGTGCAACTCAGCCTAAGATACGAAAAAGATAAGAAGTTGGCATGTGAAGTAGCGGTAAGAAAATAACAAGTGAAGATCGTGACAGATTGTACACATTGACATTATTAATTTATATTGTTTGCATTGTACCTATAACTTGTTACCGCTTTGGTATCTCTTTGAGCCTTCAAGCAGCTTTTTATTATAAATAAATAAATCGATGAAGCCTTGGACTCAGTATCGTTTTTACTGTGTCTCTATCTCTATATCTCTATAGTCATAGCTAAAAGGATAAAAAAAAATCCTTTTTTTCCGGCGGCCCTAAGGATGGTCTTGGGGTAGTTTATGTCCAACAATGATAAACAATTCAATATTAACTTAACAAACTTTATTGTACTATCAACACACCAATTAAATTAAGGAGTAGAGTTAAATAAATTAAAAACAGCACATCTTCTAACACCTTAAGACGCGTATTTGTTTCCGACGTGGTGTCGCACCCCCCACTTGTAATTTGCGTTTTTATCGGTCTTCACGAAGGTGTGAACGGGGCCGGTGACGCCTCGTGTGTCTTTGTGGTCGTGGTCGTGGTGGTCATGGTCCTCGTAGTCGTGGTGGTCACGTTTAGGACGCTCCCATTGCTCTTCGGTCGTCTCTGGGCGGACGTGGTGAACTGTGAAGGTAAGAAAAGTCGTGTCAAATGAAAGATTATTCGCTGACTATTAGTGAGTAGTAACTCTGCTTGTTATATGGTTTTCATATGTATCAGTGTCACGAATCAGAGACTTCATGGTTTTCTCGTAAGGGGGTGGAATATGGGATATGTTTTGTGGAGACTCCATCATTTTTCATGTTTTTGAAAATAAAACCCATTTTCATTGTTTTGGTAATAAAAGTGTTTATTGTTCAAGTAGCGTCATTCGCTCAAATTAAATCTTCAGCCTACATCTCAACGAGTAAAATGTCTCAAAATTCCAAAAAATATCGACTAATTAAAGTTAGATAAGTACGGGAAACACAACGATACTTACCAAAATAAAATTATAAATTATATTTAAGTAGCAATTATTTCTAAAGATCGTGAAAAATCTAGTAAACGAAATATCCGTATGCCGTAAAGCACATCCGTTCTATATTTTCATCAGAGTGTTTGCAACGCTTGTCTCAATTCTTGTACGAATATAAGAATGTTTTAATCGATTAAATCGGAATTGGGTATTAAGTCAAGCACCAAAAGAATCCAGATTCATTTGACATAAAAAAACTTAGTGGAATGCAGTAAACGCACATTGTATCAAATGTAAATGTACGACAAGAGCTATAATTACTATTACATAATTACTGTATAGGTACCTATCTAATTATTGTCTAGTAGAATTCAAGAAAATATTTTCTTTAAATCTGTCAAAAAACTATGATAACATTCATCGCATGGAATAAATATGGTTCCAGATTCATATGATAATACTGATTATTGTAAAATCTTTAGGACTTGTTTTTGATATGGAATAACCTTTTTACTGACATTCGGTGGAGGCAACTTGAGGCACATAAAATACGATCATGTAATACGAATGTAATACGATCTATGATTTTCATTGACTGCAGATTCTTACAACTTATGAATTAACTCAGAAGGACTTCTTAGGTAGCAAATGTGCTCTACTTGTCACCCTAGCTCTTATTACTTCCACTACACTTATATGACACTGCTCTACATATAAAATCTGCATCTTGAGGGCTATCGAGCGGCGGCGAAAGTGTGCAATGTAATCCGTTATGCAAGGGCCGGTCAAGTGTTAAATTGGAGTGCACTACTGCGCGTGTATTGTTGCATATAGGGTCTCTGTGGATACTGTTACTAATTTCTTTTGGCATGTACAGACAGCACATCAAGCGAAGCATCTTATGCAGTTTTTATAGTAATAGGTGATAATTCTACAACTTAATGTTGAAGTGTACAATAATAATGTACCTAAGAATTAAAACATCAATCAGCACATGATTACTAGTAATTGACTGGTTATTCGCTGGTTTGGCTGTCCTTTTTTGCGTGTCCTTTTTTATGCAGAAAAAGGCAGGTATTTGACCGCAATTGCACCTAACGCATGCTTCTTATGTAATGGGATTATTGAAATTTCAGCATAGAAACCTCTCCATCCATTTAAACTTAACAGCGTTCAGGGATGGGACAGCTTTTGAATGAAATAAGAAACCTAAGTACCTTCTTTATACATCATTCTGTAGCTTGAATAAATTTTTACATAATAACCAGGTTATGTGTATATTGAGTTAAATTGACTTACTATTTACCAAGAGTTCTGTTTAAACACGTATGTAGAGTAGGTAAACCTACTTGTGTTTTGGACGTTTTCCAAAACTTTTTACATATTCAGCACTGATGCCCGTTGGTGCACAAAAGTTTTTGAGTTGCGTCCTTGGACAGGAAGACCATTTAGTGATGAAGGTCACGGGAAAAACGGATGCGGACATCGCAGGACCGGTCATTATGGAAATCTTTTAGGGAAGTCTTTGTCAAGCAGTAGATGCATGTCCTCTGGTTGAAACGAGATATTATGGTTGTTACTTACTTTGTGGTCTGAAGTGTGGTGGTGGCTGTGGCGCGTATCTGACCACTCTAAGGGGGCCTCGGTGGACAGGGTAGTACGGGATTGACCACGCTGATGTAACTGCCACAAGAACGCTCACCAACAGTAACTGGAAACAACAATTTACATTACTTATCCAAGATTTTGAATTTAGAACCATAATTTATATTGTAAGAAAATCATGTTGTGATTTGATAGAGCAGTTTGCATTCCGCAATAATTTCCTTATTTAATGTGATTATTATGATTACGGTACGAAATATGACCCTTAAAACAGTAAAAACTCAATCATATCTCATATTTTCTAAAGTTTATTATACTTTCGCAGAAAATCCATATCAATTAAGATTGTATCAATGCAATTTTGAGAGTCACAACCGGCAGTATAATGGGGATGTTGCCTGGGTCAAAAAGCAAGAGTTTTAATTAGTCCGTCAGTTAACTTATAAAAAAATACTCTACACGTATTTTTCACTTTTTCAAACTAATGAAAATTTAAAGAGATAAAGCGCCCCAAAGTTCATAAGAAGAGGCCCGTGACGTCAACGCTTGCTTAAAAATGCCGCACGTTGTGACGTCGTGCGCAACTTCAACGCACCATAACTATGTAATTATTTGTTAGATTGACAAAATAAAAATATATGTGTCCAATATTTTTTGATATTAAACATTACGGACTAAAAAAATTTTTTTAGGCAACTAGCCTATTGGGCAGTATCGTTAGTTACAGCAGTTGAAGTAAGTACTTGAGTATTCTTTAAGTATAGAGATAAGTTCCTGTAATACTTTCTTGTTTTTTGTATTTTAAGTAAAATCTAATCTTAAATTATAACTAATGAGGTAGAATTGTGTAAAGCAATCGTAATCATTTGACAGTTCATAACATACGATAAAGTTTGTTAACACGTTGAGTGCGAAACCAGGTCTATAGACCTTGTGTACGTCTCGCTTACCGTGCGGCTAAGAAAATTATAGTCTTCCTTGTCGTGCGGAAGGCATAACTTCAATTGGGTCCGGTGTAGGAAAGTGATGAATATATATCTATGATGTATTCTTAAAATAGAATCCAATGATGTACCTACCTTAATACCAGGTTTTTAGACCTGGTACCGCACGGAAGTAATAAAATGTCTTCACAATGCGAAACCAGGTCGAAGCACCTTGTACCCTGCGCACCTGGTACCGCACCCCACGCTAGCTTCGTGCAGCCAGTGTTGCCTCGCATTCGTAAGAAACGCACATGTCGACATGGCGTCAAGAAAAACAAACAAAATCAAAACTGCAAATTGATTATAATTTAATTTGCTACACGATTTATTGCTAATTTAAGTAATGTTTTTCGTGACAAACATTTGAAGTTGTAACTAAATGTTATTAAATAATATGTTTTCTTTATATATAGCTTATTTAAGTATTTATGCACGTATGTCTTATTTGTAAAATATTTAGACTAAATTATTAAAACATGTTTGTTTGTTACTTTTTTAAATTTTTATTAAAACTTAATTTAAACTATCGATATTTGTATTTCACATCCCTAGAATACCCACCAGAATTCCCTACTTCAGTGCGGCACAGGGTGCATAAGCCTTGTATTTTGAATATAGCTATAATTTTTATACTAAACAAGTTATTCACGAACGCCTTCAGGTGTATGTCAATAAATGCATTATTATTAATATTCAAAGAAAAAAAACATAATATCTATTAACATGAAGCCAAAAATAAAATTAATATATCTTAAACATTACAAGGTCTTTAAGCCTTGTGCCGCCACAATGTAAGTTTTAATACCAGGTTTACCGACCTTGTACCGAAGGAATGGAAAGTATTAGAAAGTTACTGCCGCAGCAAAGGTGTTAAACAAAGCGTTTCACAGAATAACGTACGTTATGAACTGTCAAATGATTACGATTGCTTTACAAAATTCCTCCTCAGTTTTGTTTATTATTTCTACCATTGTGTAGTTGGAAACTTTATCCGCAATCGACTTCCATGATAAAAGGCTTAGGTACTTATGAGGAGAAATTATGTTTTGTTAAAAAAGTAATGTTTCAGTTCCACAGTATTTGTATTGTCCCATTTATGGTTACTAAGGAAGTATTAATTAAACACTGAAAGTTGATAATTTTATTCCACGCACGCGTAAGTAAGGTAATTAATGTAATCACATTGTGATTAATTGCTTTGCGTTAAATTATGGAAATAAAGCAAAACGGTGTCTCAGTTTTAACCGGACATATCGTACTTTTTTAGAATACAATACAAAATATATTTGAAATAGGAAATGGCTCATCTATGACCTCAAAACTCGTAAAAACTGTATTTTAATCACTTGCTCTACTTTCTGTCAAGTTTTTTTCGACGCTATTGTTATTACGTATCAGGTAAACTCTAATAAAGCCAAGGTTACTCGTATCTTAATCTCTTTAAACCACTATCCGTAAACTCTAATTCTATCCTTAATTAAATCTAAATAGGTTTATTTATCGATACTCACCAAAACTCGTCCGTCCATCATGTTGTGTCGGCAAAATGACAGCTTCATGGTCAGAAGGCGGTTGACATAAATGGGGGTCCGGCGCCGACGTGCTTCTTATAAAGTAGAAAGAAAACGAATCTATACACTTTCTACCATCCGATTTTCCGCTTCAACGATCTGTGATTCGATGCAGATGGATCGGACGTTGGTGCTTCCTTAGACAATAATAAATTTATTAACTAGAGCTGGTTGGATCTACCGCAAGAGGCGTTTAAATCATTTCTGCTTCTTCTTCTTTTTTAGTGATTCGAAATTATTTTGAGGTCAGAAATAATTCAAGGCTAAATGTTATCTATCAACATTGTGGCAGTGAAAAATAGGACCTTTGATAATCGCGGACTTGAACATAGAGTTTCAATACATTAATTTATCTCTAACTATTGGTATCTAAATGAAGATTATCAGGGACCTTATATGCAAGCGAATTAACTAAATCCCCATAAATTATAATATGTAGGTACTAACAATCAAAAATAACTATTAAGGCATGGAATATACTATAACTACACCGTAAAATTACCACGGTTATAATTTATGTTCGAACATAATCTATAACAAATTTGAAGGAGAAAGCCTATGTAATTTTGCAATTTCATTATATCATCGAACTAGAATTTATGTACAATGTCTTCAATAAAATCTTATAGTTAAATTATTGAATATGTTCTTTCAGTATGATTCAAATCTCATTTATTTTATGTCAGGAAGTTTATTTCTAAAATTGACAACAATGATCTACTATGATGAGTCTTATAAGAAAATAATGCATTTCAAAACCTAAATTAATATAATTATGCAATACTAGATTGTTAATTAGTGATGAAACAATATGATTTATTCTTCAATTTGTATAAAAATAGTTAAAATAATCAAATATATGTTTTAGGAGTTACCGCTATAAATAAAAAATTGTCAGAACAAAAAGAAGTAGGTAAGTAGTAGTAGAAGGTATCTAAGGTTAATTATATGTGCCTTTTTCCTGTGATGCAGATTTCGGCACTCATGCGGATCTGGTCCGCATGCGGGCTAACTGCATTTGAAAGAAATAAATAAAAAACATGTCATTATTTCGTACATGTTTTTATCCTATTACTCGGGCTACACGCATGCAACCAGCAGCGTACGATATTATGCTCACGCCACAGATTAGAGAGATTCCGCACGCGTGCCGAAATCAGCATCATAGGAAAAGGCACTAACATCGTGATGTTTTAGCTATAAAACAATATTATTATTACGTGTCCTGCAGCCGTATTGCTTTTGTTTCTGACGTAATTCACTCGTTATGCTACTGGTAGCAATAAAAACTTCATCTCAGTATGCTCAGTTCGCTTTCACTTGTTTTGGCATTTTAAATAGAACGAAAAACAAAAAAATAATAAAAATAGGCGACATTATGTTACGATATCAGAAAAAGTTTGATTGTTTTACGTGCTTTGTTACTTATAAAACTATTTCAAGTATTCTTTTAACTCTCTTGATAACAAAATATCGTCAAAAACTGCTCTGAATCAATCAGTATACTATACCAATGCACCAGTTTTAAAGAATGAAAACAAATTGATATCATCAAAGTGGAATGGAACTATCTAACTAATAGTGTAAGAACTCTATTACTTTGTTCTACATTGCGTACAAAGCTTAAGTTTAGGCCATAATGCCTTAGATAAACCTGTGGCATGTCTTTCTTGCCATTCCAGCCTTATTCATATTATTAGCCGAGTTGTTGAACGCATGTTGGTTGCATGACCATATATCGGCTTTCGCATCTGACAGTTTTGTTATTATACACCCGTATTCACAAACATTACTTTGAGGCCTCATAGTGCGCGTTGACGCACAGGGTCCCAAAAACCTATTCATAGACAATACTTCAGTGGTGACAAGCACTATGCGTCCCTTAGAATGAACGCAAAGCTAAGGTAGACAGGGAGCTGTATTACGCAACGCATAGTGTCTATTTACGTCAAAATTTTTAGGTTATTCTCGTTTTTGAGGTTCCGTAGCCAAAATGGCAAAAACGGAACCCTTATAGTTTCGTCATGTCCGTCTGTCCGTCTGTCCGTCTGTCGTGTGTGTGTGTGTGTGTGTGTGTGTGTGTGTGTGTGTGTGTGTGTGCGTGAGTGTGTGTGCGTGAGTGTGTTTTGTATGTATCCTATGCCAGTATCAGATAACTGTACTCACTAGTGATTCAGTTTCCGCATAATTAATTTTCAGAAGCCACTTTTTCACTTTCAATTTAGCCAAATTTGCGCTAAGGGTTTTGATGTCACATTTATTCACAACTTTATTATAAACGTAGGGGAATAGGAATACACTATGTCGCTGTGCGAAAGAGGTGTTTGTTTTTGGTGTATCAATTCTGAAAGTGCGTTTTTTGAGTAGTGCTTCGTAGTTTACAGACCGAACTACTGTCCTATGTGTGGCCAGAACGGCTTTAAGAATGAAAAGCTTGCGAACGCTGAGGACTTGGCTCTCATTGTACACAAGATTTGTTCGGTACCGACGCGGCCTGCCAAGCATCACCTTGATCACGGCTCTCTGGGCTCTCTCAATCCGAAGCATCCAAGTTTTATCTGTTCCACCCCAAGAGCTTATACAATAAGTTAAAACGCTTTGGCATAGCCCAAGATAAACCAAACGGAGAACAGAGGGGCTGGCGGCGTCACGGAGCAGTGACATTATGTTAATAATCTTACGAACTCTATTCGACAGGGCTACAATGTGCTGATGGAAGTTAAGTTTTTGGTCTACCAAAACGCCAAGGTATTTGATCACTTCAACTTGCTCAATACGGTCGCATTGGCACGCAGGTTGGTTATTATAATTGGATAAAACGTCACAGTTGCTTTGATGGATTTTGACAGGTGGAACCAGGCTCGGCTTTGAGGAGGCGGTTTTATAAAAAGTCATGAATTTTGTTTTAAGTATGTTAAGGGATAAAAGATTGTTTTCCAACCAACGCGCCACCTCTGCCAAGCCTAGCTCCAAGTATTTAAATGTTTGCGACCACGACGAGCCCTTAAACAAAATAACAGTATCGTCAGCATAACAAACTGTTTCGGCGCTTGATAGCCCAAGAAACAAGAGATCATTGAGATATATATTAAATAGGATGGGCCCCAATACGCTACCCTGGGGAACACCGAAACGAATTGGTTGAGTATTGCTGAGGAAATCACCCACCCGCACACATTGCGTACGATCCGTCAAATAGCTTCTGAACCAGGCCAGGGCTACTCCTCTGATACCCATTTTTTCAAGCTTGGTAAGCAATATTGGTATTGAAACTGTATCGAACGCCCTGGCCAAGTCCAGAAACACCCCAACGCAAAAACGGCCCGCATCCAGACAACCGGTAACCAGCGATGAGAGTAAGTTTACCGCGTCCTCCGTGGATCGCCTCCGCTGGAAGCCGAATTGCCGTCCTGCTAGTAACTTGTGGCTTTCGAGGTAGTCGGAAAGGCGCCTTTGGACAATCTTTTCTAGCAGTTTTGATAGAATACTCAATAGTGAAATTGGCCTGTAATTATTCGGTGCGTCTTTCGGTCCGGATTTATAAATCGGAGAAACAACTGCTTTTTTCCAACAGTCCGGAAACGTACCACTACTAAGGCTAAGATTGAAAATGTGCGTTAGCGGAGGTATCAACAAATCTCGATTTATCTTTAGGAAATTGGTCGTGATTCCATCTATACCGGGCGCGCTGTCGTTTTTTAAATTAAGGATTAGAGCGTTGACTTCCGAGGTATCGGTTGGGGCTAGAAAAAGGGAGTCTCCTGGGCTGTTATTAACTCGAACGTTTTTAACTAAGTATTCTTGTGTAGTGTTAAGTCTCAAGAGTGTGTCGTTCGCCTTCTTTTCCCCCACAGTCGAAAAATATGTATTGCAAATATTAAGGGATTCCACTGTCGAATTAGAGGAGCTGAGTAATTCCGTTGGTTGGGTTTTCTTTTTTACTGTATGACAGATGGTGTTAACAGCTTTCCACAATTTCTTAGGGTCACTCTGATGTTTCTGTAGTTCTTCAGCATTGTATTTGTTTTTTAATTTTCGCAAAAGATCATTACAGAAGTTACGATAACGGGTATAGATCAGTTTAAGTATTTGATTATTTGGTTCCTTTCGTGAGTTTAAGTGTAATGTATCTCGGTTCCTTATGCAGCGCATCAGTCCCGGCGTAATCCAAGGTTTGATAGTGTGTTTGGAGCGACTAGCCTTCTTTCTCTGAGTGTGCTTTGTGATAACGGATTGTATGATCGATGTGAAGGTGTGTGCGGCAGTGGAGGGATCAGTGATGTCAGTGACGGGAGTCCAATCCAAGGTTTTTAGTTCTTTTGAAGCAGACAGGTAATTTATTCTGCTGTAGTATCTGTCTGGTTGATCACGGGTCCCAGACAGCCCGAGGCCCAACATTGCCAGTGAATGATCGGTGGCACTACTTGGACCGACAACACCAACTGCAGATAAGAAGGGTCTCACAAAAATGTGGTCTAGACAGGACTGTAGACGTGTAGGTTTAGAGATTGCTGAAAAGAAGCCGTGTTCGGATAGGAGGCATAGATAATTGTGGATTTGTGGATTGGAGGTCATGTTTAAAATATTAATATTTAGGTCACCTGCTATTATTAGGTTTTTCTTATCTTTAAGTGTTAAAAGGGTTTGATCTAATATTTCAACAAATTTGTCTATGCTTTTCATGGATGGCGATCGATACACTCCCAATATCGTAGTAATACCTTTGATGTCCACCATTATACAGTTTGCCTCCCCTTTAAGGTCAATCTCTCTAGATGTTATTTCCAGGTTATCCCTGGTGTACACAACCACACCGCCTGCTCTATTGATATTAAGGTTTGTGTAAGAGCTAGTATAACCGTCTAGTTGTTTTATGATCCTGCTTTCATCAAGCCAACATTCCGTAAGGATTATCACATCGAAGGTTGTGACGAGCTGATTGAGCATGATAAGGAAATTTTCAAAATTTTTGTTCAGGCTTCTTATATTGTACGTTAGTAAAGTGAAATTCCATTTTGAATTAATAATATGAGTGGTGCAATCTTCTAGTCGGCTTAAGAGATGCAATCAATGTTCAATGAGTCGTCTATTTCTTTCGCGACTTCGTCTATTGCCATTGCGAGTGGGGCTTACTCCAGATTGTGAAGTAAACACCCTTATGAATTATTATAATAAGAAGGAGCCAGAGGTGGCCCTGGTAAAGCGACGGATTAAATTTTTCTACTTTGTTTTCTACTTTTACGACTCGTGAGTTTGTTAGAAAGCCGAGATTTATATCAAATTTGATTTTTGAGTTAAATATGCGATTAGCGTTGCATGTGTTTTTGATATATGGGGTGTAAGTAACGTGTAAATTGAATGTATTTAGAGTAAGGTGTGGAAGTGGTGTAAATTTTGTGGTGAATTTGCGAAATATCTGTTTAATCTGAGATTTATGGCCATTATTTATTAACATGTGGTTAATTAGAGCTAAGTACAGACAGAATGTGACGAAATTTAAAAATACTACTAGATACCAAGTATGACTAGTTGGCAACCGAACTTGAGATAACAACAAATATAAGACAACACTGAGCATTACGCTATCAGCTTACTACGCCTATGTGGTATCTACCATTAACTACGGACTCTTAATTTGGGGAAACNAGGGAGCTGTATTACGCAACGCATAGTGTCTATTTACGTCAAAATTTTTAGGTTATTCTCGTTTTTGAGGTTTGTTTGCTTTATTTATGGTTGTATTCGAGTAATATTATCTTACAATGGATTACAGTAGTGAAGAAGAATTTGATAATTATATCAATGAGCAAAGTAGAATAAGTACCAGAAAAGTGATACGGGATTCCCAAAATCCCTTTGATTATTACAATTCAGACGAATTTAGTTTAGGTTTTCCAATGATGGGGTACTTTTCATACTTTTACCACTGATAAAAGAAGACCTGAGGAAATTAACTGCGAGGAGGCCTTCCAGTGCCACCTACATAATGTATCAGTTGCTAGTGGCAAATAAAACATAAAATTTTTAATAAAGTTTTATTTTCATCAATCTTCAATGTCTAATTTAATTGTATGTATTTGTAAATCATAAAGCTTTTTTTCATGTTCTAACAAATTGTTTTCTCTTTCTATCAATATTTTTTCTCTTTGTAGCCCCAACTCGTGCAAAGCCTGGTCTTGTTATATATTATTCAATGTGGTGCGTTTGATTCTTGTTTCTGTCTTAATCTTCATTCTTGCTACTACTAATCTTAATTTCTTGATACCTACCTGAAAAGCAAATTAATTATGAATTTAATTCCTTTGAGTAGGTATATTCTGCTTAGTTATTCCTCATAAATCTACGTACTATATATTTTAAAAACATTACTTACTAGTGGGTGTTGAGAACGTTTGATTGATTCCTGAGAAAGTTCTTTCATTCTTTGGGTCTTTAAATTATTCCAGCAGCTTTTCAGTTGATGTGTGAGCCTTTGTGAAACATAAAATATGGTTGAGAATTGTAAGCCACTGTTAGAGTTTCCCAGGCCTGCTTCGTCAACTCGATATTTTAGAGAGGATAATAATATGCTTGTCTTCAATAATAGGCCTTTCTCTTATTAAGCTACAATCAGCAGCTCTCTTTCGGAAGAAGAAAACGGCAGCTTTTTATCTGAAAAATAATGATTGAAACATGATTTTCACTATTATTATTAATCGAAATATTCATACTAACCTGATAGTTGTAGTTTTATCCATATTTATTTAATTCACAAATCCACAAAATAACGACACATAAAAACCGTTGCACCGTTTGAATGACAGGAATGTCATGTCAGTTAGCGAAGTGAAGTGCGTAACATAAGCGAACCAATCACAGAACTCTATTCAACACTCTAATTTTGCATAGTCAAGGGTCGTTTAAGTATTGTTTATGAATTGAAAGGCTTGTCATATGGAACGCATTGAGAAATGTCTCATTTCGCATAGCGTTGCTGCTTTGCATAGGTAAGTATCGTTTGTGAATACGGGTGATAGACTCAACAATAATAAGGCTGTGATTTTATAGGCCTCCGAAATCTAGCACAGTCCAGTCAGTACATTGGCTTGAGTCGTGTTTATCGTGATTTTTAGATAAAATTCTCTTTGTACATTGTTGTACCTAGTTCGAATATTACGTGACTCTCATCTTTCGGTCCAAATAGTCGAAATTCAAGTTCAAATGATAAACATTTCTTTTGGCTTTGTTGTAACCTTGATTTTGATCACGATATTTTTATTTTTTCAAAGCTTCAATACGCTATTGTGTTGGTTTCTTGTCAATGCTTTTCTAAATCATGATTCGTGTTTAGCTCCTTATAGTAAAAGCTACTTTCATGAGCTTAGGAGCTTATTTCATTAATTTTATGGACATGAGAGTGTAATTTGTATAATGCATACCAGGTCTACATAACAAGATGTAAGGAAATGTTAATTCGAGGCTTTGGTACAAGTTCTGACGGACAAAATAAATGGTAGAGTAACTTAATAACATGTTTATTTAGCTATAATAAGTAAGTATATTGGTTAAGTGAAGTGCTCGGGATGTGGTCTATAGGTGCGTGCGCGTCTTTAGAGACGTGATCTCTATTCTAAAAACCGAAGAAAATCTTTGATGTAATGAAGTTATCCAGTGACAAACATGCCTGGGGTGTGATGGGGCAGCAAGGTTCTGGAGTGGAGGCCATGTACAGGAAAACGCAGCGTGAGAAGTTCATCCACAAGGTGGATCGACGACCTCATAAATGTAGCAGAAAGGCGCTGAATGCAGGCCGATCGGGCGATGTACATTATTGGTCCTATGTTCAACAGTGGACGTTCTATGTCTGAGATGATGTTTGACATGCCTGACCAATTCGTTCATCAGTAACGTTAGTCCCAAGGGAAAGTTATACAGTTTTTTGATCTTTTAAGCTTGTTTATAACAATACTTTGAACTTCTTGTACCTTGTACCAATCCCCTTTGTTTATTGTTGCCGTGATACCGAAGCCAAACGCGTTCAGGAACGTCCGCAAGAAACTGACATACTTTCTCATCATTTATGTATTTCACAATCTGAACTTGGTAAGTTCAATTGGAGCAGTAGAATTGTAGTACCTTGTTGCTTGTTTAAATTATTTATGTTATACTAGCGGCCGCCCGCGACTTCGTACGCGTTCATACAAATGTTTTTTCCCGCCAACTCCCGTTCCCGTGGGAATTTTGCGATATCCTGTTGTAACTAAGCTTTAAGTTTACTAAGGTACCTGCATGCCAAATTTCAAGAGTCTATCTTACGCGGTTTAAATTTTTTCATACAAATGTTTTTTCCCACTTACTCCCGTTCCCGTAGGAATTTTGCAATATCCTGTTGTAACTAAGCTTTAAGTTTACTAAGATACCTGCATGCCAAATTTCAAGCGTCTAACTTAAGCGGTTTAGATTTTTCATACAAAAGGATTTTCCCGCTAATTCCCGTTCCCGTGGGAATTCCTAAGTATCCTATAACCTGCCCAGGAGTATGAAGAATAATTGTACCAAGTTTCGTTAAAATCCGTCTAGTAGTTTTTGTTTCTATAAGGAACATACAGACAGACAGACAGACAGACAGACATAGATAAGTTTGTAAGTAAATATAAGAATTATTTTGAGAGGCATGGTTCAGTAATCGAGCGGAGGTCAATAAAAAGGCAATCAAACAGTCCAATTACTAGCACGGGTCAACACAAATCAATCGGTTATTGATCACGAAACTTCACAAAAAAACAAAGGAGAGAATATGTCGACAGTTCACCAAAGCAAAAAGCAGACAGACCTCGTATAAAAACACAATATTAAAAAAAATACATATCTATTTGTTTGTAACCAAATTCTATTATTAAAATTCTGAAGCTGAGTTGCACCATCTTACTTTAACTTTAACAAACGTCAAAATTCTGTCAAACTCCATACAAAAAGCACCGGTTACCGTTATAGTTAAGGTCAAAGTTAGGTGGTGCAACTCAGCCTAAAACTAAGAAAGATTGAAGAAAAAGAAACATTTCGTTTTAAACCTTAACCGTATGAAAATAAAGTGCACAATGGTATTTCGTATTGCAACCTAAGCCCTGATTGTCTCTTATTGGTCGTAGTAAAAATATAGTAAAATGCGTAACCAATTAGAGACGGGGTGAGCACGTGACCGGAGCGATGCGCTTACGCTAAAATTTCTACAAAGTGGTCAGGCGGAAGAGTCCTCGATAGTACATATCCGAAGTTGCAAACTTTGTTCGCAATAACCCACACTATTTTGAAATGAATACTGTCTGAAGTCGTCGTGAGGGCACACTGAAATTTACTCATCAATGCAAAACCCTTCTCCGAAGAATGAGTGTAAACTGCATGGCACCAAAAATTTATAATAAAATCCCATTGTATATCAGGTCAATTAATGATATTAATAATTATTTTTCTATCATAATTAATCATCATAATCAAATCAGATTAAATAAAATCTGAGTTGCGTTCTATATCCTTTAGAGGGCCATGGTCTTTTTTAAAATACAAAACGTTTAACATTTCCGTGCAATATTTTTTTTTTCTTTGATAAAAATACTTGTGCGAAAATGCGAAAAACATGAGCGAACTTAATACTAAAGTAAACAATGCGTTGGCTCTGTTTGACAAGTGGTTTGAAGTAAACAATCTGAAACTTAACGTGGGGAAGACCAAAGCTGTTCTCTTTAAATCCACATCAAGGACAAGAGATACATTAGAAGTCAAGATGAAGGATGACTGCATCTCTGGAGTAGACACTGTTAAGTTTCTTGGTATTCACATAGACTCTTCTCTCAACTGGAAGGTAGAGGTGAATTGCTTGGAAAGCAAAATCTCCTCTTCATGCTATGCTCTGCGCAGTTTAAGAGAGGAGTTAACNTTTTTATACATTGGTAGATGTCTAAGAATCAGTTTTATGTAAATTGTAGTTGGCCAGTTTTTTTATATTATGGTATATAAAATCAAAATATGATGCTTCTTTTTGAGGCAACAAAAGTGTTAATTTGAAAAAATTACATTAAAATAACGGATACACTTTTTGCTGCCGAAAAAAATTATTTTATTAGAATAACAGTGCAAGAATACGAATTTTGTCAAAAACAATAAAAATTAGTTTATTAACTTGTAAAAAAAAAATGTTGAATATGGTGTCCTAAAAATAGGACAGTGGGGAGGAATGGGTCCACAGGCTTTACTTAGCTACGAAATATATATAGGTTGTTGACCTGAAAGTTTGCAGTTATCTCTAAAGCTATGATAGAAGATATTAGCATTAGCACTTTTATTTTTTATTAAATATAATTTTGTTTTTTGACTCCAGGCACCAAGCACACTTTTTTAGAGATGGAAAGGAAGTGACTCAGTTAGATAATTACCACCAACTAAATGCTTTTTACAATTTCAATACATCTTAATCTTATTTCTCAAAGTTGCAATTAAGATGCACTTTCAGACTTGCACAATGGTTAAAATAAAGACCCGTCAACCGAATCATCTCGGTAATTAATTTTCAAAATAGCATTCGAATTGGAACGGTTAATGTTTTATATAATTTTGTAATTCGTTGCGCAGCCGCAGTATCGGAAGCATTACCGTTAAGTGCAAAGCCTAATTGACATCGACAACCGTTTTTACACCGTCGCAATTCCTGGAATACGCGTTGACAATATCATTTAACGGCAGTGGTACACTAAGGCACAACTTAATTAATTTCGGTAGTTATGGGTAGATTTTAAACTAACCTTTTGCCTATTACAAATTATATTTATAAATAAATAGCTTCCAGTGAATTTTTTACTACGCTCTATTTGTACTAGTTTTAAAACCATTATGTTTACACAGAATTGTGCAAATAAATATTTGAACAAGGTGGACCGACGACCTGATAAAGGTAGCAGGAAGGCGCTGGATGCAGGCCGCTACCAACCGTGCGATGTGGAAGTCATTGGGAGAGGCATATGGCTGAAAATGATGATGATGATGATATCGATAAAATGACTAAGTCTTCAAATTATAAGAAAAATCTTTTGGTGATGTTGTTGCTCTCAGTTGGCAATACAAACGTGGTATTAAAAAAATCTTGGAAAAAATCTTCAGAAAAAGGTAAGTTAGTGATAGTCGTTGCACTCAGTGTGCCACTAGCTTGCAGCAGATGCAACAATTACGTCTCATCACGTAACAGCATCTCATTACACGGCGGCTGGCCGTGATTAGTCGGGCCCACTTTGTTTTCTCTCTGCATCCGGACCGATCAACACCACGGGTGATTACAATTTAATCAACCTGCCCATCATTCGTTTCAGCCGAATGACGTCCACTGCTGGACAAAGGCCTCCAAGGATTACCACAACGAACGATCGATCCTGCGCTGCCTGCATCCAGGCACTTCTCGCAAGATTCACCAGATCGTCGGTCCACCTAGTGGGGGCCTGCCCACACTATGTCTTCCGATACCTAAGCCTAGGCGCAGACCACCGATTTTTAGTTGGCCGATAGTTGGGCCGATTTTAATTTGTATAAAGAATCGAAATTCTCACGTCCGAAATACCGCAGTGTCTCAAGTCAAAAGTATTTGACCAGTGTGTGTTGCCAGTGATGGTGTATGGCTCTGAGACGTGGTCGCTTACTATGGGCCTCATAAGAAGGCCCAAGGTCACCCAAAGAGCGATGGAGCGTGCTATGCTCGGAGTTTCCCTGCGTGATCGAATCAGAAATGAGGTGATCCGTAGGAGAACCAGAGTGACTGACATAGCCCGCAGAATCGCTAAAATCAAGTGGCAGTGGGCGGGGCACATATCTCGAAGAGCTGATGGCCGCTGGGGCAGGAAAGTTCTTGAGTGGCGACCACGAGCTGGAAGACGTAGCGTGGGCAGGCCTCCCACTAGGTGGACCGACGATCTGGTGAAGGTCGCGGGAAGTACCTGGATGCAAGCGGCGCAGGACCGGTCTTTGTGGTAATCCTTGGGGGAGGCCTTTGTCCAGCAGTGGACGTCTTTCGGCTGAAACGAACGAACGAACGAACGAAAGAATCGTCCGATACCGAATCGGTGTAATGTGCGCACTTGCATACATCTCCGTACTGATTAATAGCCCGATCCAACTATCGGCCAACTAAAAATTGATGGTTTGCGCCTAAGCTAACAATATTACAGTAGAAAACTATTGTAAATTGACCCCAATTGAAACTAGTGGGCCCCAAAGCCAAGGCCATGATTTTCCAATTGGAATCATGATTATGTACCTATGTCACAATTTATTATTTCATGTAAACAATAGAAAATCAAATGACTATTTGTTGGAAGATAACGTAAGCATGGTTTCAATTTCAGGGCTACGAACAATTGTATTGTTTGGCGATAAAGTTGAGTAAGATTTTTTATGGGATTAGTATAGATAAAACGACACTTTATTAATATGATTCGTAGTTGTATTAATTGTCAAAAGAAAGATGATAAAATTTAAATTAAGTTGGTTTTATTGAAATCTCATTAAATAGACATCAACGCGTCAAGGAACGTATTTTGAATTTTATTATTTAAGATCCTAAAAGAACCGATTCCTATTAGATTTTAGCTTTATCACACACAGATACAAGCCACTAGTTCCAATAAGAATATATTATTTTTAAAATACCAGCAACCTCGCAGGATACCAGGAACCTCGCTAGATAGCTAATATCATAAGCAAAAACTTTTGTTGAATTTTGTTAAATCTCATAAAACGTGTAGTAAAGGGGCTACGCTCTAGTTCCCAAAATGTACGTGCAAATTTTTTATCAGCCAAAACAATCAGCTTTCATTGATTACGATGGTGACTCATCAGTATTTTGGTTTAAGGGCCATAGTACAAAAAACTACGGTACGATCTCAATTCACTATTGTTGGCAGAAGTGCGCAACAGTAGGTTATTTCCGTCGACTCTATAAACTTAGATCAACTATTCTGTGGTCAACCTCAAAAAAACGTAATACTTTATTAGATTATATCGTTGTTGCTTAGGTAGTACTACAACACAAGTCACTACTTAGTGACTAGTGTTGTGATGTTCTTTCTTTATTTTTTATTACTTCACAAGTCCATATTTCGACGGCTATTATTTTCTAGTTATTATATTCTTATAAGAAGTCACGTCTTACACGAATTTTTACAGACGAGGTTTGTAAGACGCAAAATGATGAAAACTGTCAATAACTATTAAATTGCAGATGAAATAACTTTCACAATTTAAGTGTTGTCAAATAAAACGTTTAAACGAAACGCAATCAAACTGAAATTAGTTTGTTTATTTGTCTATTAGTACGTAAGAGTTGTCCGATTTCAGAGGAATCGTACAATTTTTACTTTTTGTAATTAAGTTTATTTTCCAGTATTCATTGTTAAAGATTTGAAGTTAGTTTAATTTGATTTGTCTCGGGATTTTTTTTTAATGAGTGCTATTGATATTCTCCTGCAATTGGAGCTTATAAAGCGCGAATAGAGTAACACAATTTCAAAAAAACTTTATTGGAATTTATCGTTGATTAAAATTCTAATTCATTTTAAAAAGTTATTGTTCGTTCAGACACTTTTTTCATGATTTGATCATATAAACTGATATTTGGTTTGTAAAACCTAGACTTGGACATTAATAAAAAAACATTTTAGACCCAAATTGTTGGCAACCTCTGGCCAAAGTCAATTGAAATGGTTTGCTCTATAAATGAAGTATCGCCTATCGATCTCTCACTGCCCCTGTCAACGTCAAGATGTCACAACGCCTAATGGACACCACGGTACTGCATCATTGTCATTATCGTGCGATATCATTATCATTAGCCAGTGATGCACTCGTTCAATGACTTAATGATAACGATCACATCCAGTGATGATTAAGTGAAAGTGCCAGTGTTTTCCGAGTGGTTTTGCTTGGAGAAAATTTTCTCCGACGCAATTGATAGTAGTGCAACCATATTGACTATAATATTTAAATGTGTTTTTGCAAACTTTCTTTTGTCGTACAATGTAATGATCATAATAATGACTTTAATTTTATAGCAGCGTGTTCAGAGAATAAGTGATTATTTTGTTAAGAAAATATTTACTCGTCTTTGTGGGATAGGATTAAATAATAGTACATTTAATTTCAAAGTAATTTACATTACATTTATTTTTCCTCTTTCAGAAACTCGTGTGGTATTTCCTGATTTTATACACTGGCCCGTATTGGAGCCCGAGTCGATGTGCAGCAATAAAGGTTCCTCCTAAAACACCTTCTACCATAGAAGCTCAAGCTAAATTCTTCCAGTGAGTATAAATAATATCGTCAAGATAATAACATGCCTAACTTCTACTATTTCAGGAATATTCTTGGTTTTAATTTCACTGTTTGATTGTTTCATTCTTATTTTAATCATGTTTTATTTCTAAAGTTTTCAAAGCTGATAACATAATTGGATTTTTATTTATTTCTTACAGTATATTATATGTTTTTTCATTGTAATTATAATAAAAATCAACCATTCAACTTCGTTAATAAGAGAAAGCGTTCGACGTCTGTAACTAACATTCTGAATCAAATTTATTTTCCTTCAATTCGATTTGGTGTCGGCATTTACATGTCAAGGTAAATTAATCAGTACAATGAATAGGTAATTTGTTTTATAGGGATTTTTTCTCGGTACAGTTGAGTCCGTACAAGATTGAGTTCGGTCACGTTTGCGAGGACCCCAACACGTGGGAGCAGCGGTATGAGAAGAAAGACTATAAAAACCACAGGGATATGGGAAAAGTAAAACGATTGTTCTCTGCCTCAATTTCTGTACACGGGCACCTTGATGCAATCGTAATGTGACTAACTCGACCATAGTAAAACAGTTTTTAGGAACATTTGAAAAGACTCCAGCAATTATAATACCTGCTCTATTCAGCTTTCTTGATCCAACTTCCTTGCTTTAGATACTTGTTTTTAATTCGTTCCGATAGGAGGCAATGGCAAATAAAATAAACCATGTTTCCTAGGGAAAACTCATTCGTGAAAACAAAGTTTAACATACTCACATTTCTTTTAAGAGAGTTTCCTTTGTTAGAGTAAAAAAAAAATCATGACTGTATTTTAATTGTTGGTGTCGTTGATCTTCGTCAACTGATTGAAGAAAGCTGCCCGTGTATAAGTTCCTAACCTATCTGTTTCTTTCTCTGTTGCTTGCTTGCTTGGATGAAGGTATAGACACTTACCTACTTCGGAGGACTTCGACCAAGGACATCGGTTGGGGAGCGAGCGCCATTTCACTGAGCGGCATGAGAAATCCAGGCCTTCAGAGGGACTGTTCTCTGCTAAAGTACGCTTTTTATGCTTTTTTGTTTTGAAACCTTATTATTGACGTCATCCAGTTGTTAAATATTGATAACCGGCTGTTTTAGGGTAATTAAATATTACGTAAACTGTTATTCGAAAAAAATCTAATTACATAAGAGTGATCCGTCAATATAAGGTTTCAAAATGATTTTCTTCGCATATCTTATCGTGAAAACCTAACATAATATTGTGTTTGTTTAAATGTGTCTTAAAATCAATGTTACTAAAAACCATATTGTCAGTAACTTACATAAAGCAATTAATAACCCAAGATGCATATAACTGCGTCAATCTAACTTTCCTATTTCTTTCAACTAATGAATGTCTAATAAAAATAACATTTGTAACTTAACAATACTTCAACCATTCATTCAACAATATTACTGATTTGAATGAATGAGTGAAAGCTTTCAATTAACTAAAAATGTTTTCAGGTACGCTGGGGTGACAAAAAGGGTGGGTACGGCGAACATTACTGGGACTTGAACCATGCTGGTCACGGCAATGACCACGGCGACGATGGCAATGACCACTCCGATGATGGATCCTACCACCACGATGACCATTCTGACCACGGTTACGACGGGTCCCATGAAAACTCCCCAAGTTACGGCGACGAATACGACCCAGAAAAGTCAAGCTACGAAGAAAGTGGAAGAGCTAAAAGAGCCCACCCAAAAATAAAAGTAGAGAGACACTCTCACAGAGACAATAATGAAAACCCAAAACCTAAGAGCCGCAAGAACAATGAACAATTGCAAGAAGAACCATCACATAAAGTAGAAAATGTAAATTATTCAGATGAAGATGATCAGCCTGAAGAAGAGGTATACAAGAAGCCCAAACGGTCTCATCATCGACACACTTATGACGAAGATGAGGAAAGACCACAACAAAAGGAAACGAAGAATCAAGTAGTATTGGTAGTGAAAGAAAAGGATGGAAACAATCAAGACAACACCCACCAGAAATATCAGGACTTCTCTCAATTTGTACCCTACGAAGGAGGTGCAGGAGTGAGACAACATCATCACCCTGAAACTGTAGCAGCGGCGTCGGTTCCCAGACTATTCTGGGAACCAACAACTGGACACGTAGTCGACAGAGCTACGGGGCAAGCTTATGTATTACAGCCGATCGCGGCTCCTGCCAACTACAATTAGAAAGTGACCAGGGAACTAGATTAGTTGTTAGTTTTGTTATAGTTATTTATTTTCTTAATTAAAGAACTGATAAATTGTTTCGTGTTTGTATTCTCAATACATATTGTCCTACAAAATTGTTACATTATCGAATCACGGTTGCATCACTGTTTACGTAAGGTACTGGTTCAAGAGTTGATACAATTTAGTTAGTGGTAATGATCTCAATAAGTGTGAACCCATTTTGATACATAATAAGACCGGATATTACTGCATACACACACGCACGTGTAAAAATTTGTTTGAGAGAGACTTTGTAGAATGTCTTAGTAATATCTTTAGAAAATGCCTATTATTCAGGTAGAATTTAGATTTTACCCAAATAGACTCTCAATAAATTAAAGCCAATAATTAGTTCAAGAATACTTTACAGGCCTTTATATCAAAGGCTAAATCGAATTAAAATCATATTTAAAAATATTCAATAAATAATTGTGTAAAAATAACCTAGTGTTGAAATAAGTTTTAATTTCATTAATTACGTTTACTAAAACTAATTCCAGTAACAATCAGAGTATTTATTATATCAGAATTAAAAATTAATTGAGTAATTTACGTTTTACGTGGTAATACTAGATTTAAATCTACGAGTATAACGGGCATAAGTAACTAGTCCAAATTCATTGTTTTTGGACGTTAAGAAAAGGGATTAAAGTTCAAAATATGGTGGGAAATATTCCCACTGCCGTATAAAGGGTTAACAAGAATCTAAATGCGCATCCGCAACTAAATTGGAATCTAACGGCAATGCACTTGTGCAAGTTCGTTGGTCTTTCCGCCGATCTCACCGCGGGATTTTACTGAACTTGTGAACTTAAAACTTGTGGTTTGCGATGCAACGCTGTATGTTGTGACTTCGAAGGTCAGGCAAGTAATGGTACTGGTTCTGGTGCCTTTTGTGAATGTATACTTAGCGGGATGCAGGATTTACGTACGAGTAATTACTTCAAACTAAAAGTTGGTGGTCTGCGCTAGGTTTAAATAGATAGAAACATGAAAGGTAGTTTTGTGTTGTAGTAATAAGAGTCGACAAAAGTACACTTGAGTGAAATTTCACTCTATGATTAAATGTAATTACATAACTTTAATAAGTGCTACTGACTGGTATATCTGCCTAGCTAATTGCTAATTGAGCTCAGATGGTACTTAAGACACGAATCTTTAATCAAATTACACTCTGATCCAGTGATAGCAGATTATGCGATCGATTGTGAAATAGATGCTACTGAACGAGATAGCAATGATTTGTTGATTAGATCAGCATTGTTGCATGATTTGTAACTAATCAGTGTAACTATAGTTAGTATTAATTCTCAAGTGTCTATTATATATAAGCAACATGAACATGAATAGAATTGAATAGAGAAATATTCATGAAAATATATGAATGACTAGCTGTTGCCCGCGGCTTCACCCGCGTGAAATTTACTTTGTCACATATTATCGTCATAAATTATAGCCTATAATTATGTTATTCTGGGTTATAATTAATAATACTGTAAAGTTTCATCAAAATCCGTTCAGTAGTTTTTGCGTGAAAGAGTAACAAACATCCACACAAACTTTCGCATTTATAATATTAGTAGGATTAACATACATCAAAGTACAAATAGCATCCAAAATAAACACAAGAACAACTCTACTTTAAATAATAAAAATACACTTCGGAAAAGCACTTTTTGGAGAGTTTTCATGACTTATGTTTATAAACTCATACGTTTGATATTATGTTTAGATAAAAACAAATTGAAGACGTCTAACGACCGTTCTATCGCCTGCATAATACACGAAGGGAACGTACCTCGCAGGGGTCAGTGCGTGCGCCCTTTCCCACGGTGCCGAGGATGCGAGGATCGCTTGATAATGCTGATGGATTTAGGGGTCCATTAAGTTAACGAATATTTCTAAAGCTAGCTCAATTGCTAAGACAAGTATTGAAGCCAAAATAGTATAAAAAGAAATGGTTAAATCAATGACCGTAAATGATTTCCACGACCGATGATGTTGATGATGGATGCAGGCAGCTAGCGCTACCAACCGGCCGATCTGGAGGGGAAGGAAGGTAAAGGCAAGACACAGGTTCAGCAGTGGACGACCTATGGCTGAAATGATAATGATGATGATAAATCAATCATATTGGATATACAAAAATTTGCTTGATTTGACATTACAAAAATACATAATAAACTATTTCACCTTTTACTAACTGTGGTTTAGAAGGTTAAAGAAGCAGCGCTTATTTATTAAGTACTTATACAGAAAACACTATAAATACATAATTTAATGGTACTTAAACGTCTATGGCTCAGGAAATCACTTTCTCGCTCATACTCATAGTCATAACACTAACATTTGCCCTCAGCGGGATTCGAAACCCCGTCACATTATCTAATAATAATGGAAATTGTTTTGTCTGATTATTTATAGAAATTGAAGAAAATTTTAATAAATATAACTTAGGATGTGACATGAAAACCTACATCCTCGAGAACGGATATGAAAACCGACTAATGTTAGTAATAAAGATAAAATAAATCAATGCCATCCGTGTTAACATAAAGATTGCCTTTTTAAGTTTGACCACTGGTTTTATAGGGAGCAAAGTTACGATTTCCATTTTCTATGCAAATTAAAGGTTCACTTAACCCTTATCTAGCGGTATCTAAATAGTGGCATGCGGAATACATTACCATAGAGACCCAGACCATTGACTTTCCTGCTGTAAACACTGGCCCTGTGGGCCTATTCAACGCGATTTCCGTAATTTCGGATCTACCTGTCGCTTTCTCCATGATAGGATCTGAGAGAGACGGTTAGGGCCAAAAATGCGGAGATCATCGTACGGAATAGTCCTCAAATGCGGGCTCTATCTTCATCAGATTTCTCCGCGATGTCACGTATCTGTCAACTGCAACATTGTGTCCTCCCCATGACGGACAAATGATGGGTAAGACGTGATCGCATGTGCATTAACAAAGGTACAAAGTTTAATACGTAGAGTTATGTGTGGCATAAGATAGTAAGTATTATAAATTAAGTTGGTACTAAGCTTTGGAGAAGTTCAACTTCACTCAACTACTGGACAGAAGACAATTAGATTAGCTGTAAGCTTGAAGAATAAACAAATCTTACACTTAAAAGTTAAACATTTGTTAAGTAAATTTACCTAATCTTAATTATAATTTATTTCATAATTACACGCTCTACCTCTCATAACAGTCGCCAACATTATAAACCAACAAAACGATAAAAGCGCAGGTTGTTTTTTCTCCGCTAGGGGCCGCAACAATAGGCTACCCTCATCTCCCGAGCGAATGCTCCATAGTGATGCAAAGTGCGCACGCGACTAAGAAAAAATCTTCCGAGAAAAAAGTTCCCCTTCGAAAGGATGGTCCATGGAATATTGTTTGTGTTGTATTTCATATTTCATCGCCTTTTGCCAATGAGAAGAAACTCAATGGAATGTATCGAATGTCGTTTTGCAACAGTTGCTTGATCTTTTGTATAGAGACAGGTGGATATTGTAGAGAATTTGTGAGATGATGGTTGCGTAATAAAATTCAGAATTGCATGCATTATTTTAAATGCTGTAATGCGTCGTGTAGAAGATTTTTAGGAAGTGCAGCATACCTAATTACTTATGCAAAGAGCAAATAAAAAAAACTTAAAAAACTTTTGATCCTTCTAAAAAATTTGGACACAATTACACTTGACCAAAATGGTCATGTGTAATTGTCAAACTTGGTGTGGTCTCTCTGAAGAAATGGTTTTCACAAACAGTAATAATATTAAGTAATAATAATGCAAGTTTTGCGCGCCAATAAAATGCCAACTGCAATTTCATTCAACGGTGTTACTTCCCACATTGCTAAAAATAATCTTTGCGAAATAACGGTTGTCACGAACAGTACTAAGACGGTCAAAGGTCCACCACCCTACACAGTTTGACCAGTTCCATGGGAACTGGCCCTTGGCGCTGAATGGTAGACAGTAGGCCAGGGTGTCTTACACTTGTTCGAAGGGGAGAGTACATAATGGGCGATGTCCCTTTTGTTGCGAGAATACGGGCAAATTGTTAGGTGAGCTTGAGTTTAGTAAGCATGAGCTGGACAGTTTGAAAATGCATAATTTTATTCTACTGTAGTTAATTGAATACTAAATTTACGTCAAAGAACCTGTAGTAATTATATTAAGTCACGTCAATTGTTTTAAAAGTTAAATATAGGGCATAATGATTTAATATTATGTTTACCTAATGATGCAATATTATACGTAAATAAATATTAAAAGCAAGTAATTACTTGATTATTCAATAAAATAATAGGCTTAGCTCGTTAACATAATGCATTTATGATTAGTAAATTACTTAACGTGTTATGATTTTTATTTATAATGGGTAAACGTTAACATTGGAAATAAAACATAATAATAGGCAATCAAAACATGTCATAACATTTCTAATTGACCTCGTAAATTTTTTTTTATCCAAATCGACAACAAAAAATTTATAGATTCATAAATTGAAATCTAATGAAAGTTGATCAATTTAAAAATACAAAATTCTAGAGCCCTGTGCTTTCTGAACGCAACGCCCGTGTGTCCCATCCACAAAGGAATTGCAAGATGCATGCAAATAAAGGGTCATTCTGTGTCCTTTCCCACACGGAAGCGGTCAAACTGGTTTTGGTCGTTCTACGGGAGTAACCCTTGCCATTAGCCATAGACAAAGCGTTAGGACACCGATGTCTTCCGGGGCCATTGTCCAAAACCCGCCTGACCGGTTTATGGTCCTGAGAAAATGATCGGATGTTTAATTGATGGCATTGGTAGTTTATGCCGAATAATAAAGGTGGATTAATTTTATTTGCCAAAACGTAACGGTTTAACACGACGTCGAGTAAGTTTTGGAGGACTCCTTATTTAGGAAATAATGCTAGTGATTAAATTCACAAAACAATGATTTACCGAAATACCGATTTACCGATCTTAAAATATCTAAGTATATGTAATAAATAAAAAACTGTAAAAAGGTACATAGCGTGGTATTTTTGAACCATTTCAACGCTTAATTCGCCAAAGAAAGAAATCTATCAACCCCCAAAGTTGCGCTAACATCTCTCTAGTGCCTATTATTTCTAAATTATTTTGACTGAAATAGCTGAAAAGTAACTATTCTAGCACTAAAAAAACAAAGTTCCATCTTGCCCAACAAAAGTGCATCTTGCAACGGCATGCAAATAAAGGGTCATCTGTCCTTTCCCACTCAAAAGCGGTCAAACAGGTTTGCGCGACCCTTGAACCGAGACGAGACAAATGCATCTATTAGACAAAGGGCAAAGGACACTGTCTTGATGGTCCATTGTCCAAAAATGGCTTGAGATCCTGAGAAAAAATTCGCATGCCGCTATTAATTTTAGCCTAGGCGCAGACCACCGACTTTTTGTTATGCGATAGTTAGGCCCGATTCTAATTTGTATGAAGAATCGGCCGATACCAAATCGGTGTAATGTGCGGACTTTCTCATACAACATGTCCATACTGATCAACAGCCCTGTCCAACTATCGGCAAACTAAAAATCGGTGGTCTGTGCCTAGGCTTAGTGGTACCTACGAGCTTTTAAACATGAATAGTAACTATTTAAATGACGAAGTATTTTACCTAAAAGTTAGAATCATCATTGATGTGCTAAAAAATCTTTATTTGAAATGGGCACATATCAAATTAAAGAAAACGCAGCGTGGGACGTCCACCCACAAGGTGGACCGACGACCTGATAAAGGTAGCGGGAAGGCGCTGGATGCAGGCCGCTACCAACCATGCGATGTGGAAGTCATTGGGGGAGGCCTAAATGTTCAGCAGTGGACGTCCTGTGGCTGAAATGACGATGATGATGACATTTCAAATTAAATAATTTTGAATAACAAAAAAATATTTTTATATCCTATCCTATCCAGTAAATTATCGTAAATATCGAAACTGACTCCTTTAAAGTTTTAAATAAGTCAAACATTGTAACTACTACCAGTAAACCTGTAATAATTTTGTGGCGAGCATGTTTAGCGTCGTCAATCTATTTCGAAGTTGCACGTTGCATCGACAGCTATTACACCTGTTTTAAAATAGAAAATCTACCGATAAACGACTTTATTTACGTACCTAAGAAAAAAACAATTATGTACGATTATTAATGTAGGTAATTAACCCAAAAATACTATTTACCCAATGATATTTATATCATTGTATTTACCTGAATACTTACGTAAAACATTTACGTACCTATTTCTTGTTTATGAAATGACGTAACAATAAATAAATAGTAATTTTGTTAATCTAAGTATTGTAAGTAATTTCACACAGTCACGCATTAATTTCTTTACAAAATACCTACCTATTACCTAAATAAATTAACTTTCTTGTCTATTTTTAACTTTTTTAATTTCACAAGTTTTAAAAATTCAAATGTTGTATTTTGACCAATCAGCGTTTAAGAAATTCGCGCCCTAAATAGTTTTTTATGGCTTCAGTGTCAAGCATGAAGCTAAAGACTAAAGATGTGTTAAGCTTGTTGCGTTTTGTTATTTCAGTTTAAAATGATTACTCATTAGTTACACTAAAAAAGTAGGTAGGGATAGAGATGAGCATGTGAAGAAAAGTTTTATTTAAATCCAATCAATGACTGGAAATATCAGGAAAAATTTAACCACAAAGTTATGTTCTTAAAAAACTTTTTGGTATATTATTGTAATATTAATCAAATTAAATTCTGTTGGTTATTAATTTAAATTCTTAAAATTGCTGAAAGTAAACATTTTGCTTTCTTTTTAAATAAATACTTATTTCAAAGAGACAAGGTCCAAAATCCCAGAACTGTGACTTTGTACCAGCAAAAAATGGATAGGGCGGAGAAATGCACCCTTTACCTTTTGATCAAATACAATGCGATATGCAAAATAAGTGACTTCACGAACTCTTTGATTATGATGATGTCAGTAATGCCCCAGTCGTGCTAGTGATAACTTCGGTAGTGTCAATCCATTCATTTCGTAAAATTTGGAAAAAGTGAAATAAACACAAAACTCTGGTGGAGATAGTTTATTTATAGATTACAACACGAGGAAGGTAATAGGTAAGCATAATATTTTTAATTATCATAGGCGATTAATTAATTAGGTTGGTGATTTCCATTACAATAAGGCCATTAAGTAATAATTATTATGATAATAAACAAAGGTTTTGTTTTTTAGTGTGAAATATAATAATGATGATTTAATGGTAGGTATAGATAGATATAGAATAGCATATTAGGAAAATAATTATTTTTAGAATGAAAGTTTCGTGATTACGTTAAACTTGCTTGATTACGATTTTTTTTACAATATTTTTATGATAAGTTTTTAATTTTTTTGGATTTTTTAATTATTTCATATAATTTATTCAGGCTCGTTCATCCTGAGACGAGCAAAGTCTTCAAACACGATGTTATCTTCCTCCTCGTTAGTGTAAAGCGAGTTTTCATAACGGTGTCTTTCAATGGATTGCATTTTCTTCATGGCATTGAAACGCTGGCGTTCAATGGTCCCTAAAACAGAAATAATTAGGGTATAGAGAAACTATATCAAATAAAAAAATACACAATACATTTTGGTAACATGCTAAAATAAGCACCTTCAGCAGGGTGGAGAAGTTTGAATGGAACATCAGTCACAAGTTCTCCACCAAGTGTTCCACAGTTCAGCTTGACGCGGACGGAATAGGATACCACAATACCAATGGCATCAGCCGGGCATTTCCCCTCAGAGACCAGAGTAGAGCTGGCCAGGTTTACATCATCCTCCTTCAGATGGCCATCCAAAGCCACACCTAAAACAACATAAAAAGGCTTTAATTATGAATTGTACATAGTCATTCGCAGCTATCAATTTATCATACAATGAGAGAGCCCAATCAGGAACATAGAATAAAAAGTTCAATAAAAAGTAGATAAGTTATAGGCATAATTATTATCTAACCTCGGATGTCCTTATTGCTGCGGGCCAAAGGCACAAGATAGAATGTTTTCGACAAACTTGCTCCAGGTGTAACTGGGCATCCTTCACGGCTCTCCAAAGATGCAACATGGCGGCTGAACTGAGAGTTGATCATTGTAATCTCCACATGCTGAACAACCATGCAGCGAATGTTGCGCACAGACTTCCTTGAGTTGTTAGAAACGATGACATTAGCAGCGATTTTCTCGCCGTGGTAGTAGATCTCCCTGTCCAAAGTAACTTCGAGATTGATCTTTCCGTTACTGAAGGTGAATCCTTTGCTCACCAGGGAGCTCGGAAGACGGCGACCACGGGAAGTAGGTGCGTGTTGCAACTGTTGGAACAAAACTTATGTTATGCTTACTTCGATAAATTATTATGTAATTTTTATAGTGTACTGTGATTTTAAGATCATCTTCCGTTGTCTGAGAAAAATAAGATGAATACCTTCTTGATGGCAAGAGTCACAGAGCTCCTCTTGTGACTCTTCTGATCCTCATTTTCAGCAACGTAGGTTCTGACGCAATATTCAACTCCCATTGGTTTTCCCTGATCTTCTTCAGCTGGTTGAAGAGTCACCTATTATAACAAAATTAAAAATTCAGAACTTACTCCTAATTTAAAATTTACTCCCAATAACGTAACTCTCATGTTAAATTAAGATGTGAACCAAAATTTTACCGAGCTAGGCGCCATCTCAGGGAAGTTAAAGGTGAATGGGAATGCATTCGGTCCAAGTTTCTTCAACAGCTTTTCCTGAACCGGTGTCAATTCCATTTTGGAGTTCACCATGGGCACAACTTGATCTTGCCCAATTACCATTTCCTTAGAAAACTTCACTCCCATGACCTCATCCTCCTCACGACCATAGCGGTAGGTCGTCACGAGCTAGAAGAAAAACAAAATCAATCCATTTGGGGCACTCACTTCACATTTTTTAGAACTTCACAAATTCACTGCACTTTAGTATACCTGGCTGTAAACTTTTCTTCCTTTCAGGTATTCGGTGTCAACCACAACCACTCCATCAACGGGATCGCAGTAATCTATATGATCAATGAAGTCACGCTTGCCAAGGTAAACCGTAACTTTTCCATTTGGGGTAGTTTTCTTAAAAACTTTAACCGCAACCACGAAAGCGAGGGACAGGTAGTCCAACATCTTGAAAGTATAGGTACAACAGATAACAGAGGATACGACTGGTAGTGGAAACAAGGATATAAGCTTGCGGACAGAAGATTTAGTGTGAATGGTTTGAAGCGAACACCAGAAATGAATTCCATCATTGGACTGTCCCTTTTATAGTAGAAATATGTAAGGTTTCACTCAAATTAGAATAACGACCTAATTGGATTACGTCCGTAGGTGGTCTAATAGGATTTTGAGTCTATGACGCATTAAGGCGCATCTAAATCGATGTGATGTCACATCACTAATGCATCACTACGATATTTACGTTTCGTTTCATCAAAATTGCAAAATGACGTTTTTGTTTTTGACAGTTTTTTAGTCCTAATATTTTGACGTTTAAAAGTTAGGTTACGAAAATCTTGGTTGCTTGCTCGACTTGATTAATTTTAATTTGTAACATAAAAAATGTGTAAGACTTGCTTATAAGAATCTTATGAGAACAAATATTAGTGCTCTGTTTATATTTTCCATGTGGGATATGTAACGGCTCCTTGTAAGTACAAAATTCTATGAGGATTAAATAATCTACTATCGAATCAATTTTGATTGTTGGAGTAACCTTTGACTGTCTGATAGTTTTTTGTTGATAGGATCATAGGTTTCTATAGTATTATACCTTCTCATACTTAATGGGATTATGAACATTTCCGATTAGAACACATTGAACGACATGGTCACTTGTTAGTTTCTCAAACCTGTTTTGATAACTGATTTGTTTAGTGTAACATAATATTTTGAATTTAAACTACCTATATTATTTATAAGTTTAGTATGGTTTTATTGGATTATTATTTATTTGATGCAGTGTACATGATCATTAGTATTACTATACAGCACTGTGTAGTTGACAAAGACCTCAACTTGCTAATGCCCTTGCTATTTTGTTTTTTGAAGTTTCTTTCATAGTTTAAATTAACTTTCAGCTACACCATCAGTATGCCAACATTCCTCACACCAGGCCGGCATGGCTACAGCGTCAGATTCTCAAAGACAAGGCCTGACGCGCTAGCAGTCGCCACCAGCCAGTATTATGGGCTTGCGGGGGGAGGAACACTCTTCTTCCTTGAGCTGGCCCCAGATGGCTCCACACTGTTGGAACTTCAAAAGCTGGAATGGAGTGATGGGTTGTTTGATGTGGTGAGTTTATATTCTTTATTTTTATATTAAATGTGTCCTATTCTATTAACATTAAAAAATATATATAATCTATATAATGTTTACTATTTCTAAATGTGTCCAGTTTGCTAATATTAGTCATTAAAGTAATTATTTAATTACCTCACTATTTGCAGTGGAGAATAATGAGGGCTAAGCTTAAAACTCTGTCCCCATTCATCTCTTTGGACTGTTAGTCCCATTTACTTTTGATATGTTAATATTTCCTGGGTTTCTGATTTGTGAAATCTTGGCTAGACATGTACCTAAATGTAATCTAAGTACTGATAAACTGACAACCTTCAGTAGATATTAGAATTAGAATCACACTCTTGCAGCTTAGAGAAGTAAGGAAGTAATAATAATAGAATTATTGTAAGCCTATGAAACTATGTTTTACAATGTCAAGTTGAGTTATTTACATAAACATCCTGTTCTTGTGTACTTAGGTTTTTTTCTCTTATATTTTATGACTTAGTTATGAGCATTAAACATAATCAGTAACTCAAAATTGTTGTTTTTAACTTTAGTTGAACGAACACCCAAAAAATTAGGTTAGTCTGTATTAACTTGTTGTATTGACCCATCAATTGCTTCAAAACCACGGTAGCGGGTGTCAGGCTAATTATAATCCCATTTTAATCTCCAAACAACAATGTGTTGAAGCCCCTCGCGTGCCGTTACGACTGTGAACTTGCTTACCTCAGCACTTAATAGGATGGGTGCCTTTCCGTTTATTTATAGACAATTAACTTAAGTGTGTTGGAATCGGGAAGTAAATGTAAATATATTTGTCTTAAAATTCAGGGCTAATTTTGTTTCGAATGAAAGTTTTTATGTAACGTGCTAAATACAAGGAACATTTTATTGTCTATAAAATTCATTATTTTGCATACAATTTTGTGATAATTTTCAATTAATATCTTTGTTTTAGAGTTTCTAAGTGATTTGTGAATAGTCTTGTGTTTGATGAAAAAATTACGTATTATATTATGATTGAATATGAATATCAGCGGTTCCCAAACTTATTTAGTCTACTGCCCACACTGTGAGAATAAATTATTTTTTAGCGCCTCCCATTTTTGTAGTCAAGGGTCGAGCTCAGTCGGTGTCTAAGAGTCTTCCTAGTAGATGACGCCTCCAAAGCCTCTACACAACGTCCCGATTTTTTTTTCTGGCTCTCTTACCGCCCCCCTTTAAGCCTGCAGCGCCCACAAGGGTGCGTTATCGCCCACTTTGGGAAAGACTGATGTATATGAATTGCCTTCATAATAAGTAACTTAACCTATTGGCTCCTTCATAGTTTGGTATTTATAAACAAGCCTATAGATATAATAAAAGCGACAATAGCCCAAAATTGTGTATCGATCAGGCTGTCGGATCTGTAGTTTGATCGCTGGACGATTATGGTGAGCCTAATGCTGATAAACGTTAAGATTTCTGGTTTTGAGACTTTACAGCACTGGCCATTTATACAGCGAAAAATCAATGATTTTTTAAATGCTGTGTTTAACCAAACCTAATTCATTCCTAGACGTGGTCAGGTACCACAGACGGCGCGGCAGCGTGCGGCGCGGGCGATGGTGCTGTTATAGTGTGGCGAGCTGGCAACGCCGCGCCGCTACGGGTGCTCAGAGCTCACACCAGCGAAGTGTGTTCCGTGGACTGGCCGCGATCGCATTTGCTCAGTGCGAGCTGGGATACTACTATTAAATTGGTAAGTTCTATCTTCTACTATTGTAAGATACAAGAATAGAGTCACTTTGGTGGTAGATTTTATAAACTGCTGTAACTGATTGATTCAGGCCTAAATTGGGCTGTTGGTTCATTGGCTCAGGCTGATTTTTCGCACAGATTTATGTCTTTTGACCAGATGAGAGTCATGAGAGTGTGTATTAATTTTACATGACAGGATATTGTAAGGTATGGATGGACCTATATCAAACACTCATTATATGTAGTAAGTTATAGACTGTACTTTCCAAATCCCATATTTTCTTGAAACTTTATTTGAAGGCTCATATAGAAAAATACATTTGAAAGTTCACTTATTTTGTTCCCAGTGGGATCCAGAGTCCGAAGCTTGCCTCAGCACTTTCGCCGGCCATTCACAGCTGGTATACACAGCGGCGTTTTCTCCACATTCCGCTGCTACCTTCGCCTCGGTGTCAGGGGACGGCCATCTCAAGTTGTGGACGTGTACTGAGTCTGGTAGACCTGCAGCAGTGGTGAAGGCACATGATGCTGAGGTAATTTGAGACTTATTGATCAGAGCGTAAAGTTGGAATTGGTGTACACTGCTGCGTTTTCTCCACATTCCGCTGCCACCTTCGCCTCAGTGTCAGGCGACGGCCATCTCAAGCTGTGGACGTGTACTGGGTCTGGTAGACCTGCTGCGGTGGTTAAAGCGCATGATGCTGAGGTAATTTGAGAGCTATTGATGAGGATGATGTAAAGTTGAAACTGGTATACACTGCTGCGTTATCCACACACTCCAATGCTACCTTCGCCACGGTCGGTGTCAGGCGACGGCCATCTCAAGCTGTGGACGTGTACTGAGTCTGGTAGACCTACAGCAGTGGTGAAGGCGCATGATGCTGAGGTAATTAGAGAGCTATTGACAAGGGTGTAAAGTTGAAATTGGTGTACACAGCTTAGTTCTCTCCACACTCCACTGCTACCTTCGCCTCGGTGTCTGGTGACGGCCATTTTAAACTGTGGACGTGTACTGAGTCTGGTACGCCTGCTGCGGTGGTTAAAGCGCATGATGCTGAGATAATTTATGACTTATTGATGAGGATTTAAAGTTCAAATTGCCAAAAAGTAACATTTTGATATGACTGATGCAGATTATTTTTATTGCCACTAATACCACAGAATATTAATAAGTACTACGTACAGAACTTTACTTCGCGAAGGTATTTAAAAAAATGTATGCTCAATGTCATTAACAATATGGTGTAATTTAGCTTGTCTCAAGAGTCAAGCACCATTTTGTTGACAAACGTCAGTGATCGGTACTGCACCGAGGCTATAGGGCTGACTTCGGTAAAATGATGTGACGTGAGGTGCCAAACTGCAGAAAATGGCGGAGGAAATACATGATTTAGCATGAATTATCATGAATAAAGCCGAGATGAACAGGCCTGCTAATACATGGTACTAATTATTTGTTGTAGGTATTATCTTGCGATTGGAGCAGAACTGAAACGCACGCGCTTGCGACGGCCGGCTCTGACGGACTAGTCAGGGGTTGGGACTTGAGGAGACTCACTTCGCCCATGTTCACGTTAAAAGGTATGTTTTATGTAATGTTTTTACATATACTGGTCATCACAAAAATCGGCCCCAACAATATTGGTGTTATTTGAAAGCCCAATAAATATCCTTAAAGAAAAACACATTTAATTTCTTAATAAACGATTTAAACGATTAACGTATACAATAAATGTGACTTGAAAAAAGACCTCACTTTGGGCTCACCTCTGGGATCAATTAGACCAATTTTTATGGTTATAAAACCAAATAATGGATCTCACGTGTCCTCTTTAACAGATTGATAGCGATTAATCCCAACTTAACAGTTTTATAGCCATAAAAGTTGGCTCAAGCGTAACTAAAAAAGTGACTCTGGATTCTTCTACAGACACATTTTTGGGGTAAAAACCTTTAATGAAATGAAGTTTAGAACTAGGCTTTTAAATGGTGCCAATATTGGTGGGAAGTGGGGATGCATACGTTTGAAAGTGCTTGTCGCGGGAGGGTCGGTTTTTGTGATGACCAGTGTATTATGTAAAAAAAATATGAGAAATGTCATAACTATCTTTGATTGGGAAGAAACTTGGTCATCACTGAGAGAATGTAGTTTTCATGGATATGTTATTTCAGGTTGCGAGTGTGCAGTCAGAAGAGTACAATTTTCGCCGCACGCGCCGTCAGTTATCGCGGCGGTGTCATATGACTTCACTACAAGGTATGGACATTTGCAGTGCTTTAAAAAAAAAAAGGTCTCACGTTATAGGTTCCATTGTTACTATGTCGTAAAGATTTGACAGTTCATAAAAATCATAAGATTGTAAGGCAAGTGTCTAACTTTTCAGTAAGGCAGTATAAAACTGCCCCATGTCCTGTCATACATTTTAGGAGCCCTCAAAATAGAGGTCGTGAACAAGTGATACCTAATTACCTAGTGATGACCAATATCTACAGGGTGTTAGGTAAATGGGTATATGAGCCGACACTAGCCCATGTTAAATGCATATAAATGGTATGGTGAAGTCAATTTGATATCATCATTTTAATTTTTTAAATGTACTAAATAAAATTTATAAAATCAGATTTGTATGAAAATCATCACTTACCATCAGGTGATCCGTCTGCTCGTTAGCCTCCTGTCACATAAAAAAAATAATTAAAATAATTAAAATGATGATATCAATTTTCTGACTTCACCATATCATTTATATGCATATGTTAACATTGGCTAGTGTCGGCTCATATACCCATTTACCTAACGCCCTGTATAAACAAGCCATGCCACAAGCACCTCAATACCTATCTAAACACGGTTCATTCTTCACAGACTGTGGGACCTCAAACGCGGGTGCGAGCCTTTAGAAACCATCCGGCATCATTCGGAGTTCACGTACGGGCTCGACTGGAACGCACTTCGCCCGCACCAGCTGGCCGACTGCGGCTGGGACTCGCTCGTGCACGTGTTCACGCCGCGCTCGCTGGCCTGAGGTACTGAACCTTAATACGTAGGTTATAAGAGCTAAGTTACAACAGCGCGCCCGCACCTTAATACGTAGGTTATAAGAGCTAAGTTACAACAGCGCGCCCGCACCTTAATACGTAGGTTATAAGAGCTAAGTTACAACAGCGCGCCCGCACCTTAATACGTAGGCTATAAGAGCTAAGTTACAACAGCGCGCCCGCACCAGCTGGCCGACTGCGGCTGGGACTCGCTCGTGCACGTGTTCACGCCGCGCTCGCTGGCCTGAGGTACTGAACCTTAATACGTAGGTTATAAGAGCTAAGTTCATCATCATCATTTCAGCCACAGGACGTTCACTGCTGAACATAGGCCTCCCCCAATGACTTCCACATCGCACGGTTGGTAGCGGCCTGCATCCAGCGCCTTCCTGCCACCTTTATCAGGTCGTCGGTCCACCTTGTGGGTGGACGTCCCACGCTGCGTTTTCCGGTACGCGGCCTCCATTCCAGAACCTTGCCGCCCCAACGGCCGTCAGTCTGCGTACTATGTGCCCTGCCCATTGCCACTTCAGCTTGCTAATCCGTCGGGCTATGTCAGCGAGAGCGGTGTGCCTCTCTCTAATTAGCTTTAAGCGAATTTCTGGGGAAGCGCTGGACGCAGGCCGCTACCAATCGATCAACATGGAAAGCATTGGGGGAGGCCTATGTTCAGCAGTGGACGTCCTATGTCTGAAATGATGATGATGAAGTTTCTGGGGCAGAAAATTTCGAGTGGCGACCACGGGCCGGAAGACATAGCATGGGCGGGCCCCACTAGGTGGACCGACGACCTGGTGAAGGTCGTGGGAAGTGCCTGGATGCGGGCAGCGAAAGATCGGTCGTTGTGGAAATCCTTTCAGGAGGAATCCTTTGAGGCGTCATTGAAATGAACGAACATAACTCCCTACTAATAGCGCCCGCGCAGCGTGGTGAAAAGGTTTCACTATTTGCCCGAAAAAAACTTTGCGTCGGCGTTGCAGGGGCGCTGGTAAGACGACGTAGCTCAAAAGATTTAAGTGATGTCGGGGCGCCTTAATACACGTAGTGAAACCTAGTTCCGAAACTTTACCTTGAGAAAGATTATAGTAGCCGATGGTAAACTTATATGACTATATCCTACGAGAATATGTCTTTATTGTATTATTTATTTTCAGGTATGAAGTGTCCATTGGGCAGAAGCGAAAGAATGCCGGTTGGTTTCCGGACTGGTGTGTGATAATGTGCCAAAAACACTTGATTTGCGCTGACAGAAGCTGGGTATGTACTTATTATGAAACTACCTTCAGGGTGTTATTTATCGGCTTATCGAAAAAAATACAAATAGATTTAATTTAAAAATATCGGATGTTTTTAAATATTTTCCTTGATCATTTAAAACATCCTCCATTTTGTTTAAAACATTCCTACTAAGTCTACTTGTAGATGTTAATATATGATAATTTAGTTTTAATTATGTATCTCCATTAATTTGAGGGGCTGTTGTGGTATTTAATTTGGCTGTGTACCTTTAGTTGGTAATTTTAAAAAACTGAGTGTCAGATTTTGATATATTTGAAATACATGTGGTATGGTTTTTTTGTAATGTCGACTGGTCGCTATTCTTTGGTGATTTGGACATCGTAATATTTCAAAGCGGGCCTAATGTATAAATATTATGTAATAGACTGCAAGGCGACAGGGTTTGATTTTGATGGTTGGAAGTAGACGATGGACTGAGACAACAGTGTAAGCATTTTAGAGAAATAGCTGCTTTAATGGTGCTTCTGCACTTTAAGCCCAGAACAGACGGTGAAACGCAACTGCAACGAAACTGCAACTGCTAGTTACTTTTGAGTTGCATCTAAGTTTCTGCCATAGCGTCCGTTGAGAGACCACACATGACGCGACCAGTTTGAAACTTTCAGTTTCAGTTTCATTCATAAGAATCATCAGAAAGTTGCAGTTTCGTAGCAGTTGCGTTTCACCGTCTCTTCTGGGCCTTAAGGTCACATATACAGGGTGTTATTTTTATACTTCAAACAAAAAGGATTGTTTCTACAGGTCAAATGCAACACATTTCCCCAAAAGCAAAATATAAAAATAATATGAGCTCTCCATACATTGTCATCAGTTATTTAGATGGCGCCTACATTTTTTTTTGGCAATTTGATTTTGGTCCTGTAGAAAAAGCAGTTGTATTTGAATAGTATAATCAACTCTTTGTTTGATCAAGTATAAAAATAACAACCTGTACCAATGCTACCGGTAAGGAAGAGAGCAATTTCATGTCGAATTGTTATATAGTGTTGTCTCATTTGATCTCTAGTCTAAAGAGAAAGAAAGAAAGAATCGTGTAAAATGTAAATGTGAACTTTATTGTATAAATGATTTAGTACTGTACTTATAATAGATGTATTGTGTATAATCCTTTTAGAATAGACAAGACAATCATTAATTTATTTTATTCACTTGTTAATGTATTTCTAAGCTATGTTGACTGATTGTATATAATTTTAATAACCCTAATCTATGATGCAATAAATACTGTGAAATTTATCGCAGTTTGTAAATATCTTTGAAAATTTGTTTTTTACATTTGCTGTTTATCATCTTAAATTGTTTGATAATAATCATGATGAGGTTTATCGGTAATTTTTATGTGTTGTAATGAATACTGCTTCCCACTTATTTAGATATTGAAAAAAGTGTGAATCAGTATAGCAAGCGCCACTATATGATATACATTTAGAAGGAAGTAAACGTCTAAAATAATCTTGGACCTGCTGCTGTCTTTCCCGAAGACTATAATCCGGTCCTTTTCAAGGCGAGAGTGAATAGGCACTTACAGGGCAGATATGTACCATCCTAGACTACATCCCACTTAACATCAGGTGCGATTGTGGTCAAATAACTGCCTTGTTATGCATAAAAAAAATCTTGCAGTACAAATAGAAAGTACAGTTAGTATTGTGAGTAGACTACGGACATTGATCATGATTTGTGTGAAAATCATCCTAACACCTATTAAAGATTTACCGTCTTTCTCTATGTGTATTGTTTATTGACGCACACATTTAAAAGGGGTGTTTTTTTTGTTAAGGAAGTGGCTGTAAAGATTCGTGTGCTATACAGGGAATGTGTCTGTGTATTTGTATATAGCTTGTTGTATCGGAAAGGGCAAAGAAAAAAGATTTTTTATTTGTTTTGTTTTATATCGGTAGGTGTTTGTATAATACTAAAGGTGAGTATAGACTAGAGCATTTCTATGTAATGAAGGTATGGTAAAATAACGGTAAAAGAGAAAATGGTTGTTTCGTGACATGACGCTAGATAGTTATTTAATTTTTAGCGTTAAGAGTCGCATCTCAAACTAATTAATTAATTAAATTAGTTTGAGATGCGATCATGCGACTCTTAACGCTAAAAATGAAATAACTATGTAAAGAGCTGTTTCATCTTAACTGACAGTTAAATTTTAAACAATATTTATGTTTGATGTTTAGGGGTAGGTATACCCAAGATTGATGAAACAAACGCTGGCCGTAACCACGTATTAAATTTAAAAATTGCGACGGGTTCATCCAGTGTCTAAGTAGCTCAGTTGGAAGAGGGTCATGGGTTCAATTCCCGCTTTAGGCAGTTCAATTTTTTCAAGTTATTTATAATTAAAAAAAAAATGGGACTAGATGACAAGACATTGCATAGAGCGGCTCGCTACTCGTTCTTCTGTTACAAGTAAATGCTCTAGTCTATACTCACCTTAACGCTCCAGAGTTTATAACAGAACTGCTTATAATAATTAATAATTATATTGTTACTTGAGTAATTTCGTAATGTAAAGTTCTCTATGTAAATTTTAGCAAAAAATATTATTGTACTGAAAATAATGGTCACAGATGTCAATTTAGTCCGGTTAATTGTTTATGTTCTGTCTCACTCCGTTTTACACATTCCATTTTGCAAATAAAAATTTGAAGTTTTATATGATAGATATTTAAGTGAGAATACAAATAGTCGATTATAAGGGACTGGGTTCGCTACATTTTGGAACAGTTCACAAACGAACGGAATGATATTCTAGTGAATCAGTAGGTAATCAGTTCTATAATAATTATGTAAATGCTTTTCCCGCCTAGAAAAGCCGTCTTTTGTTTTTGAAGTTCCTAAACAAGGAGTGAGACTAAAAATATTCCGTGATTGTGCGCCAGATTACACTTCAAAATAAAACAGGATAAACTTTATACATGTTTATTTTTCACTTTACCACAAAACTGACATTGTTACTAACAATTGATAACCGTAAACATCCAGTATGCATCGATACAGCATCACATTTAGTGGGATGATAAAATGGAAAGAAGGCATTATAAATTTTTCACTGATTCTGGAATTAAAATCTTTTCCAATGTTACCGCCATCTATCGGCATTACAAAGAAAGTTCTTCCAAGTGATGCAAGTTTGTTCTGAAGGAGAAGGCTAACTTCTGTTACCGCCATCTAGCGGCATCAAGAACAAACGGTTTAAGCTCGTGAAGAGGAATGGTGCCATTCAGTTGGGGATATTTCTCTTTAGGCGTCTAATCCTGCCCTCTATTGCTGATAGCATGTAGTACACAGACTTCAAATGGTTCTTGTCTGTGCCCCCACAGATGTTCGTGAGGCTCGGTGACAATGCACAACATGACATAGGCCTGGAAAACTCGGCCCTATGGTGGCTTGGCATATGGTTCCTTATCGTTTGGCAGCCCAGGTCCTCGCGACCGCTCGGCTTCATGGTGCAAGCTTCGGCGTAGGACAGCTTTGGGACGGTCGAGAAGTACAGGCATTGCTCGGTAGGTGGCGGCGACAGGCGTTTCGTTACTGGAAAAAGTATAAAACTTTTTCTTTTATTATTTTGATGCGACTTGAATCTTGATTTGTTATAAATTTGAAACTGGACGAAAGGCAACAATATTTTTTATTTTCTGTTCGGTGACTCAAAACTTTTAGGCAGAATAATCGGAACATCGGTTATGCTTCTAAGATAGTCTAAATCAATTTTTTACAGTCTTTGTGGTAGTAATAAAAATTAAATAGTGTCACCTTTTTCTTTTACGCGGCCCAAACGCTTAGTCAACAAGTTGCTGTAGTATCTGCAAGAACCCACTAGCTGGGTCTTCATACGCTCCTCGACGAAATCTGTTGGGGAATAAAAACCAAAAGTAAAGCTATCTATCGTGATAAATCGATCAAAGTAAACATGATATTTCTGCTAAAATTAAGGTGAATCTCCCAAAATGTTTCACATATTTCCGAGAGGAAAAATGACGTTGTTTCTCAAAACAGAAGCCCCTTAACGTTTGGTTAATAATAAAAGATGTTATATTGAAAGTGCTTTTATGAGAGGCGACGAAATTTACCACGCGAGTTTCCTGTTCACCTATCCTCTGCGATTCATTCACCATTCTATTGCATTTGAAAGTATTCAATGGTAAAATGCCTCTATCAGCCCTCCCCACGCGCGGCCATTTTCCGCTCTGCCGGCCAGGCCCGCATAACCAACCTGTAGAGCTATCGTGAATACCGTAGCAATTGGGCATCCTGAATATAATTTTGAACCTGAAATTTTCTTTGTGTGAAAATATTTGGAATTTGACCAATTTGAATTGAATAGTATCACACAGGTTTTTGTACTTAGTAAGAATAAAGTACTCTTGGGAATTTTTATCAATTGCGAATTCGTAGCAACTTGGGTTTTGTTTGGTGTAATCTACATATTTTGGAAAGATTAAACCTTACCTCTGCTTTTACTGTCTTACTAGACTAATGCCCGTTTTCACCATCATACCTAATTTTAAGTGACCTCTATGAAAACAAAATGCCTGTTATGTGTTACCATAGGGGTCACCTAAAAATTAGGGATTGATACAGGCATCCGTAGACTAACCTGAGTCGAAATACGGTGGTATCTCCAGCAGCCTGGCGTGGCAGTTGGAACACGTTTGCGTAGAGTCCTCCAGTGACGCCCGTGGCGTGTCGTACGCGAATACGTACTCTGCTATAAGTTGAAAATTTAAGATTAAGTAGCAAATAAAGTTGGATAACTGTATGAGATTATTCGGAATTAACAAATTCTTAGCAATATTTATCAATTTGTTTGTTGTTGTTGTTCGTTCGTTTCAGCTGAAAGACGTCCACTGCTGGACAAAGGCCTCCCCCAAGGATTTCCACAAAGACCGGTCCTACGCCGCTCGCATCCAGGCACCTCCCGCGACCTTCACCAGATCGTCGGTCCACCTAGTGGGAGGCCTGCCCACGCTACGTCTATACGTGTTGTTGTTGTATGAAACTAAAATGCTATTGTGAACTTGTTGTTTGTTTTTCTATAGAAAAACTGGATGATAGTTTGGCTAGTACCTCTTTTGACAGTAGGGTCAGTCTTCAGACTGCAGTGACAGTCGTCAAGAGTGGCCAGGCCACAGCGGGACGTGAGTATGGCGGCCGACCGGATCGCTAGGGCTCGGATCATTGCTGCTTCGTTCTCTGAATTGGTGCGTCATCAGTTGGAAAATACAGAACTTTATTGCGATGAAAAGTTAATTGCGAACAAACGGCAAGCGTTGAAGCGTCAGCGTTTCATATAAAAAAAATACTTTGTTTTTTATTTATTAAAATTAAGATCTTAAGCAATTTATAGAATGGTCACCGTTATCACTTTCTAGTACTTATTAAAATAACTTACCAAAGTAATGGTGAAAAGGGATTAACGCAATTATTCACCCGAACTAATTGGATCAGATAAATTAATTCAAACGGTCTGAAATTAAATAGCCGAACACTAAGTCGGCGACATGGCGTCCTCAAACAACCGCCAATTCAAAAACAAAGATAGAATTAAACTTATTTTAGTGAGCTTAATCTCTGAAACCGTAGACAAAACTGCTAACAAGCTTTATTTATCTTTAAGACTTGTTTAAAGGACTAACGTTGTATTAATTTAAAGTTGGTAACTACCAACTGAAATAAATAAACAAACAGAAACAAAACAATGGACCGATTCTCATACAAACACCGACCACGGATTATTTTATATTCTATGAATTAAAATCAAGGCGATATAAAGCAGTCAACTACGAATACGTACTTATTTACTTTACTTAATCTTAGAAAAAAATATGCATCTGACAGCAGCAGAGTACCTTGATTTTCTATTGAGAAATTAATGAAACTTTCATTTTCTCCCTATTCGAGATCAGACAAAAGCCTCTTGTTTCGACGAAAACCTTACAAATGAAGCTTACAGTTTGTAATGATTAATTAATGAATACTAACCAATGTCAGGAACGTGAGCCACTTTTGGATCGACCACCGGGCGGAGCTTGGAATCCTTTACAACCATCTTCGTTGTTTCATAAAGAGCTTTGTATACTAAAAACAAATACAGTGAATTCATGTACAGTGCATACAATGATTCATCATCATCATCATTTCAGCCACAGGACGTCCACTGCTGAACATAGGCCTCCCCCAATGACTTCCACATCGCCCGGTTGGTAGCGGCCTGCATCCAGCGCCTTCCTGCTACCTTTATCAGGTCGTCGGTCCACCTTGTGGGTGGACGTCCCACGCTGCGTTTTCCGGTACGTGGCCTCCATTCCAGAATCTTGCTGCCCCATCGGCCGTCAGTTCTGCCTANACGTGTTTTGTCTTTCGCTTCATAGATTATTATATTAAAATTTGGATACTGATACAAAAGTCACCCTGTATGTAATGAGGTACGTATGTAGGTAAGTACGCATTTATTATGGAAAACCTTGGGAGAGGCCTTTGTCCAGCATCCAGACGTCATTTGGCTGAAACCACCGAACGCATTCTAGTCATGGTAGGTTAGGTTCCTATACTATCCTAAGAATTATTGATTACCTACATGGCCAAAATACCTTTCAGCATCTTTGGGAAGCGTAAAAAAAGATAAATCCGGTAGATTTCTTTTCGAATTTGAACACCCGAACGCCGCACAATATTTCTTTCTCTTTAAGTCCATTTTTAAATAATACTTCAATCATAGAATTAGGTACTACAAGGCACGCCAGCAGCGTCCTGACGGGCGCGCGCGTGACACTCGACTGATATAATACCCGCCGGGGCGCTTCGCTGTAGGTAATTAGCGTTTTTCTTGAACTCAACATACAAGAAAACCGATTGGTATGTCGATTCCGGTGCTAGCGCACATATGATATCCGATAAAGAACGTCTGTTTGATATATCGCCCGATCCAGTCATGAAGCAGATTGTAGTAGCAAATGAAACAACAGTACCAGTATTATGCTCAGGAAATACGAAGTTGACAACAGTAGTAGCAGATTCAGAGTTCGACATTACTGTGAAAAATGTTTTATGCATTCCTAACCTCACNAGCATGTTGGCAGCACTGCAGAAACGTCAAAGTCGAAAACGTCAATGTCAAAACCTACCAAAACAACAATACGCTGTTACAAATGCAAACAGCTTGGACACTATAAAAACCAGTGTACTAACAACAAAGAAAAGGAAAGTACAGTGTTCAGTGCGTTTTTCTTGAACTCAACATACAAGAAAACCGATTGGTATGTCGATTCCGGTGCTAGCGCACATATGATATCCGATAAAGAACGTCTGTTTGATNGTCGGTCCACCTTGTGGGTGGACGTCCCACGCTGCGTTTTCCGGTACGTGGCCTCCATTCCAGAATCTTGCTGCCCCATCGGCCGTCAGTTCTGCCTACTATGTGCCCTGCCCACTGCCAATTCAGCTTGCTGATACAATAATTACCTACCTATTTAATATGAATAAATAAATTAGGAGATGAAGCACATCAAACAACAAAACATTCTGATGTGCTGTCAACTGTATTCTATTTAATTTATAAGTAGTTTTGAAACATGACGCTATGATTTAAAGGTTCGGCCAAGCTAACGCGTTCCGCGACTGCCGCAATCGCGTTCCAGAAGATACGTGAAAAAATCCGCTATTTTAAAATCAGAAACGTCAAAATAACAAGCACGTTCTGATCGCCGATGGCCGCGTGCAGACGCTGCATAGGTCGCCGCGGCCAATGACAGGCAGGATGCGTTGATGTGAACTCATTGCTTACAAATTCATACACGACGTCTGATTGCCATCGCGCACGCTGGCTGCACCGCGTTGGTTTGACTGAACTTTTATGTCTATGAATTTATGGAATATCTTGGCTAGTTACCTTTAGGCGTCAGTACTTCAGCAACCACGTTGTTGCCCTGATGTCTCTGCTCGTAAGTGCTGCCCGAGGGATACACGTCCATGTCCATTTGATCTATCGCATGCTCTCGACAATTTGGGCCTTTGTCTGAAACACACTCCCATGACAACGTTTTAAGGCCGAGTCCATGATGTATATGTTACAGGAAATGTATGAATTCTAGGAATTGTATACTATTCCTAGGAAATGTATACAATTCCGAAGCTATTTAGGAAATGTACAAAATATTGCTTCAGAGATTTTTTAATACGCACATATCCTAGGAAATGTATATACTTTTCCTAGGAATTTTATAGAATTCCAAGATTGTATTAGGAAATGTATAAAACCAAGCGGCACTAGTGCGGTCGCGTGATCGTGTGCCCCTCGGTACGCCTAAAAAATTTCATTTAGCCAAACCACATTGGCCGACAGGTACTTTTAACTCACAATTATTATTGTTTAGCCTGACAGTTGTTTTAGCACTATTATACTTTGGCCGAAAAAAATATTTGCCTAAAATTTATTGGCATACCTTTCTTTCGGCATCACGCATATTACGCTGAAGCATTGGAAATCCCTAATTTTAACATCTGTTTTATTAAACTATTATTGGCATGAAGGTTTTAGTACTCCTGTAGCTGGATAACAAAGTCTCGGTTAGGTTAGGTTAGACTTGCGACCTTACACATACACAGCTGCCGCGGTAGCGGCCGCCGAGCGCTATTTAAGTTTCGGAGAAAAAAAGTGGCGTAATAAAAATGATGTTGTGTAAAAAAATTTTTGGCTTAAAATTTGTGTGCCATAGACAATTAGTCGTGTACAAAAAATTTGGCGATTCGATAGAGACCCCACAAAATCGGATGATGCAATACCCTCCCCTCGCACCGCATGTCCACGCGTATTCATCGAAATCTTATACATTTCCAATTGCTGTTTAGGAAATGTGTAAATATCCTAGGAAATGTGTCTAATATAATTTACATCACACATTTCCGAGTGATTTTAGGAATTATACACAATTCCTAGGAATTGTATACAATGACGGATTTCATACATTTCCTGTAACATATACATATTTTTGGAAAGCCGGCATATCAAGCTTGCTTGTGCTGTCGCTGTACATTTGACATCGAAAATGTCTTTACAGTAAAAATGTTGCTCAAAATAATCATAGTAAAAAGTATGATTTAAAATCATATCTGCACACTATCTATTTAAACAATGTTTTGTAGATAGTGAAATTATTAAGCTAATTTTCGTCGTTGGAAGAAAATTATCTTATTAGAAAACATGAGACTCATCATCATTCCATGCAAAGTTATTTAACTTAATGAAGAATGAAGAATGATTTCATTTGCATTCGCCATTGAATAAACTCCCATCGTCCCTAATTGGAAGAATATTCTTTTCATAATATTTCATACCAGCCATCGCTCACAAGTGAATGTACCTCGGAGATCCAACTTAGCGTAAGATCATAACTTAAAGCCTTTCGAACGTCTGCAAGCACACCTATAAACCAATTTCGACTTCATGTTTAAACTACTGAGTTCACATTCAGTCTGCACGTTTATCTAATTATAGAGCGTAGAAATTTGAGTGCGCAATATTGCAGTTGCTCCTTTTCATTCGTTATAAAAATGAAATCTCTAGCTAGACCTGATTAACTCACAATTTCACTAAATGCATTATTACTCAATCTATTTAATATGACCATAGTATAAAATATGTAATGTTTGTCATAATGTACAAACCATAGCGTTAAAATTGAATCTAAAAGACAGTACGTTACCATCACTTCCATAGTTTTGCTTATGCGACATCTGTACCGATGCATCAATACGTTGCTTATGTACTGCACAGCGTGGCTTGTCGTATACGAACACACAATCTGAAAAAAAAAAAGAGAATACAGGACGTTTTAAAGTAGGACACACAAAACTTACGTTCATATTGAATTTTCAGTTCACTACGTGAAGTAATAGAGCTAAATTATTAATAGAAAGGTGATAATTATTACAAGTGTGTTTAAGTTCATGTAGTCTATAAGTGACTTACCAGAATTCTCATTGCTTTGACTACAAATCGACGGTACCGGTAAAACACACTTTGACGTCAGAGCGCTTGCAGACTTTAGGTAATCCGTATTCGGTACTATCGTGTCAGTTGCTACAAAAACAATTGCAATGAATTAGATAGTATACTTTAGGGTCATAGCAGACTTGCTACTTTTGGATCAGCGATTAACAGTTTGGTAACTTTTCAAATATTCGAAGTCGCATAGCTTCAATATTGCAACAAAGCGCAGTGAGTCGCCAAAACATTACACAATATCGCTCCAAATTGCCGATTGCTAATGCTAAAAGTGGCATGTTTGCTATGTCCCTTAGACCAGCTTCGATGACGCAGCAGCGAAACAATAGTTTAAACTCTTTGTAAATCCTACCTATTTGAACTTTCTGGACTTCTGAACGCTTATCGTTATGGCGCAGTTAGTGCTACGTATTTTATCCAACTTTAACGTTATACTTAATTTGGAACCGGTCTTTGATGGTTGGTGTCTCTCTAGGGAAAAAATGGTCCGAGATCACTCTTTGAAAAAATATTATCAATTTGAAAGTGTTGATAAATTTTGACACCATTTTGACCCAACATAAATTATCTACGCCAAAAGGAAAAGAACAGAATCGCAATTGCTTCGGATTAATTCTGTTATGTTAGGGTTTTCCAAAAAACTTGATAGGTAATCAAAATTTCTCAACAAAAATCACGTAATCAATACCTGCGTCAGAAATATCTGGACAAGTTTGGAGAATAGATTCTTTTAAATTCTTCGATAATACATCATCTGAAATCAGCAAATGATCAACATGTTTTTAGTGACAACCATCAAGTTTTACACTTTTAGTTATTGAACCTACCTGAAGTGAATTTGTCTGAAGTTTTCTTGAGCGTGTTCGGCGGTGATATTTTTTTGGTGACGGAACTTATTGGTAAAACGTCAGCTAAACTGTCATCTGATACTGATCCCATTTGAGGTGGAGGCGTTGCCACTGCAACTAACCGAAAAGTAAGTAATTAGTATTTTCTACAATAATCATACTTTATGACTCCAAAGTAATACAATGTTTGCCAATTGGAGAATTAAAAAATCGTTGTTCTGTGCACTAATTGTAGCCCGGTGTACCTGTATTCATACTGCATACCACGCTCTGTTTTGACTTCACAATTTTGAGTGACTTTTTAGTTGACCTCGATGATTTGTTAGAGCTGGCAATAGAAAGCGACGCTTGCTTCAGAGTCTCCAACGTGGACTGTTCTATGTCAAGTAGGGATTGGTATTCTGGAAAAGAAAAAAAAAACATTTTCGCAATTGCGCTTATCATCATTCAAGATTTCAATTACCTACTACTAATTTTTTTACGGAGCACTATGGGGATTTCTTAAAAAGTGGACTTCTCAAAATGGTGAGTGGCAACACCCCGTTAACGATTCCATACATCGAAGGACATGTAAAATTGTCTGCAGTTCTCACAGTTAGCGCAGAGCATATGTCTTTCCAAAATTAAATTATGCGGAAAGTTTATGCCATTACAGACCATATCGTAAGTATTCGTTTTAGGATCTCGGCCAAGCCACACGCCAGAGCTAGAATTGATTCCGCTCGTTGGAAGTAAATTGTGAACGGCACGCACCATTTCTCCTTGCGCACGAGGTTATTAAAAATTATGTAAGCAGTATGAGAAAAGCAAATTTTGGAGCGTGGAAAGGTACGGAATAAGTTTCGCGGGGTTGCAAAATTGTTGCAAATAATAGTTAATGTCATCAAAGATTGTTATAAGCATCGTGTTAACACCTACCTGCAAGTGGAGTCAAATACGGCTATTCCTGTACATTAAAGTCTGTATGACCAATTTATTACAAAAAAATAGAGAAAGAAAAAAAAACTTTTTTGGCAGTTTAGTGTACCTTTATCTGCATTAGTGCATCTCTTGATCCACTTAGCAGCGTCCAGGTTGCTGGACAGGATGGTGCTGGCGTCTGACGTCATCTGCGAGGATATTGGCTGGCCGATGAGGTGGGACAAGGCACTTAGTTGATCTGCAGTCGAACGCTCTGGGAAATACAGCCCCTCTAGACAAAGCGACGTTCATGACAGGTTAAAAAGGATGATCGGTTCGCTAAATAATTTTTTAAAGTAGTTTAGATTTTAGTGTTACGGCGCGTGGCGGTTCGTGAGTTCGCGAGCAAGACCGAGATAGGACTCTGTCGCGGCGCGAACCACCGCCTTTATTGGCTTGTCGGCCGTTTGGTGTAGTGGCACAGAATAATAATAAGTACTACGTACAGAAGTTTTACTTCGCGAAGGTATTTAAAAAAATGTATGCTCAATGTCATTAACAATATGGTGTAATTTAGCTCGTCTCAAGAGTCAAGCACCATTTTGTTGACAATCGTCAGTGATCGGCACTGCGCCGAAGCTATAGGGCTGACTTCGGTAAAATGATGTGACGTGAGGTGCCAAATGGCGGAGGAAATACATGATTTATCATGAATAATANCAAGAATGTGAAAACTGTCCAGGATGTGTGGAAACGCCTGAAATCACTCTTCGATGATTCCGGATTTCAAAGAAAAATCAGTTTGTTGCGACATCTAATTTCAATCCGATTAGAAGACAGCGAAACTATGACCTCATACGTGACACAAATAGTAGAAACAGCTCAGAAATTAAAAGGAACTGGATTTTCCATTACTGATGAGTGGGTGGGATGTTTATTGTTGGCTGGATTGACGGAGAAATTCACCCCGATGATTATGGCCATCGAGAATTCCGGGATGACAATTAGTACGGACGCCATTAAATCAAAATTACTGAATATGAGTGCTGAAGTTGGCAGTACTGGAACGGACGGCGCTTTTTTATCGAAAGGTTGGCAGCAGCGCAGAAAGCATGTTGGCAGCACTGCAGAAACGTCAAAGTCGAAAACGTCAATGTCAAAACCTACCAAAACAACAATACGCTGTTACAAATGCAAACAGCTTGGACACTATAAAAACCAGTGTACTAACAACAAAGAAAAGGAAAGTACAGTCACAGAATAAGTAATAGTACAGGTACAGAAGGATTACTCCGCAAGACGATTTAAATAAATACGAGTCTTGCTACGACGCGATACAGTGGAATTCAGCTCGCACAGCACTACGTACCTACAATTTTATTCACCTACAAGTTTTGTCTCTTTCTATCGCGTGCCTCTGAACTCTTCTTACGCTGTTAGAGTTGCTGTCTAATGGAAAAATAATTAATCTACTTATACAGGGTGAAACCTCACTACAAATCTCCTATCGGTTAGTGAGTTGATACGAAATGGAAACAAAGTGATCTTTGAAGACAATGGCTGCGAGATAATAAACAGCAGAGGTGTACTTGTCGGCAAAGCAGTTTTGACAAATGGAGTGTATAAATTAGACATAAAACAAACATGTCTATTGGCTGGCTCAGCAGTGCAAGAAACCAGTATGCTATGGCATAGAAGGTTGGGCCACATCAACAGTAAGGATCTGAACAGAATGAAGAATGGCGCTGTAAAAGGTATTTCTTACCCCGACAAGGCAGAAGTTGACAAGTCCCAGTGTGTCACATGTTGTGAAGGGAAATTGGCGAGACTACCCTTCTCACACAGAGGTTCCAGATGTGAGAGTGTGTTGGAGGTGGTTCATGCGGACGTTTGCGGCCCCATGGAGACGGTCTCAATAGGAAAGTCAAGGTATTTTCTCCTATTTGTCGACGACTACAGCAGAATGGCATTCGTCTACTTTCTTAAGTCAAAGAGCGAGGTGTTGGTGTGCTTCAAGGAATTTAAAGCCAAAGTAGAGAGGCAGAAGGGAAAGCACATAAAGGTACTACGGACAGACAACGGCGGAGAATTTTGTTCTTCAGATATGGAAAGTCAATACTAATAATATTAACTACTTATTTACCTCTCAGTGTATTGAGGCAACTTAAAAAATTACATTCTGTGTTTTTATTATTATTTAGGCAGTTAAATACTGCACAGTATTTAGTTGATTTAGTACACCATTTTCTTTGTTTTTTTCCATCATAAACAAGAATACGCGTGCGTGAGTCAATGTTTGCTCGTATGTGAGGCCTTGTCGAATAGTATCCTGTAGGTGGGCCATCGTGCGTGTTTTGTTTTCGACGTAAACTCGCGGAGATGAACAGGCCTGGTAGTGGTTCGAAACGGACTACTATTCCAGAGGTAGCGGGTTCGATTCCCGCACAGTACAAACAATCGTGAACATATTTGTTTGTATTGGACTGGGTGTTTTCTATATTATAATAAGTATGTATTTACAAAAAAAAAGTATTTAAGTATGTTTATATCCGTTGTCTAGTACCCATAGTACAAGCTTTGCTTAGTTTGGGACTAGAAGCGCAGTGTAAAATGTCCAAGGATATTTATTTATTTATTATTTATTTATGTGTTTCTCGTCGTCTCACAGGGCTAGATTATTACAGCGTTCAAAGGTAAATAATAAACAATAACAATAAACTTACGGTTGAAAGTACTGGTATTGATAATGCGGTCCCCTTGGTCGGCACAGCTGATGCTCTTATCTAAATTCTGGCTACGCCGGTTTGGGTATATTTGGGTGGAGCAATTCGTATCTAAAACAATCAGAAAGTTTTTTAATTGGTGGTGTCACTGAATCATAACAACTACTAAAAACACATGAAACAATAAAATTGTATAACCCGATTGAGCTAACTGCGCACCTAGGGTTTCTGATTTCTCGACCTATTTTTTTTCTCGAGTTTCGAGAATTCTCGAGGCCAAAGTCTCGAGTTTTCTTGGGTCTCGAGTCTTTTAATGAAAACTGCTGAAATTAGATGAAATTTAATAAAAACACAGGTTTTTTTTAAACTAATATACCTACTTTTATGCACAACAATCAATATTAGAATTAAGTACCACTTATTTTGGTAAGGAAATAAACAAAAAATAAAATCTTCATTCATAATTAATATTTACTAATAATCATAGCAAAAGTCGTAAAGTCGCGTGTTCTTAAAGGACAAATAACAATAAATATCTGGAGCTATAATTGAATCACTTGTTTTCTAAAGAACACAAGTCCAAACAGCAAACATCGTAAGATAAATAGTTTTTTTTTATGAACAAAAAAAACTTTAATAAATTTTTAAATTTCTTACAGATAATGACTTGAATAAACTTTACGAGGAGGCACGAGTACCTAACCTAACGTCTGTTAGGTAAGGTAACTGTCTAGTTAACAACTTTTTCAGTTTTTAAATCAGTCAGATTAAACATCCCAACTATCCCAACTAATATGTCTGTCTGTCTGTCTGTTACGCTTTCCCGCTTAAACCTCGCAACCGATTTTGATGAAATTTGGCATAGAGATAGTTTGAGTCCCGGGAAAGAACATAGGATAGTTTTTATCCCGGTTTTTGAAACAGGGACGCGCGCGATAAAGTTTTTCTGTGACAGACAAAATTCCACGCGGGCGAAGCCGCGGGCGGAAAGCTAGTACATAATAAATATAGCATAATCGTTGGTGAACATTATTACTTAGTTTCGATGGAGATCATTACTTGCAAATCAAATCAGTTAAAAAAGGAAAGACTAGGCCAGTCTAAAAGCAACGTTGACCTATTAAATAATTTAAAAACTTACTTTTGTCTAAGAAAATAGCCTTTCAAGAATATTAAAGCTTCAAAATCGAAACTCGAGAATTCTCGAGCTCCGGTAATTTTTTTCTCGTCTCGAATGAAGCCAAATTTCTCGAGTTTTCTCGAGTTCGAGAAAGCTCGAGCAGAAACCCTATGCGCACCTCGCTAGAATGCGACTCTCCCTCGCATTTACCGCACACCTTCCCGCATTCTCCCTGTCTGTACCAGAGCGTTATGTGACGTCACGGCAGCCAGTTGCGCAGTTAACATAACCGGGTTGTACGCAGTTTTCTATTTCTTCATGACGTTAGCAAAATAAAATTAATAGCTATACAGTCAACATCAAACTGTCAATTTTGATATAAAATAACACTTGTTAACATAAAATGTCACAGTTTAGTGATTTGCTGTTATCTGTTCAAACAGACATCACCTACCTACTTAGTTTAATTCTCCAGAAGTTTTACCTTTTTAGATATAAGTAGGTACTTTAGATGCGATATTTTCAGAACCAGTTAAACGCCCCCCGAGATTTCATCCCCGCAAATGACAGATTCCTTGAAAAACTCTTCTCTCCATGAAAACTTTGCTAACAAGTTTTCTTCACCCCTTTTGGGAATTGATTTTTGGCTTCAAAGGAAATCATTATTCGAGTATTGGGAGACCAAGACTATTATACTATATTTCACTTAGAAAACGGAATTCAAAGCTCTTTTAGCTGATTCAATAAAAAAATATAGTTTTTGCAACTCTCGAAGGTGAGTAAGCTTTACTTGTGTGTGTACGTGTACATGCACACATCGATGGTGTCACCACACATGTAAAGCTCACTCGCCTTCGTGAATTGCAATAAATAGGACTACTGAATATTTCAGATCGTTGAGAAGCAGACTGCTAGAAACAGCTTTTTCCTTAACGGGATGAATCAAACTTTTCAAAATAAATAAAAGGTCACCTATTTTATGAATTAATAACTGTTGGAACTGGTTCAAATCAACTTCTTCGGTGATATAGCTGTTTCTTATTTAGTGCAAACGATTTGGCATCCGACCTAAAATACTTCACTCCCGAAACAATGTGTATCGAACGCACGGGTTCATTGTACGTGAAATTAAGAAACTTCGAAGCGAGACTTAAAGGTATTTAAAGCAATAAAATTACAGCTTATAAATTGTTTTCCGACTGTTTCTTTTGATGTTGTCAAATGCTAAATAAAAATAATAATAATGCTTGCTTATTTTTTTAATCTTTTTAAAACATCAGTATTTTTATTTTTCCTTGTGAACATCCTTAAAATAACCAAATTATTTAAATGAGGACTTACAAAATGAGTTAGTTATTATGCATCTTATACAGCATTTTAAATATTTTAACATGAATAGTGCTACAGGCTACGAGATTAAAATTTCGTAGTACCGTAGCACGTCGTAGTCCGTAGCATAATAACTGCTTGATGCCGTTTTTAAAATGAGTTGTTATATTTTAACTAAGAAATTTTACAATTTTAAAAGGTACATTTATGTAAAATGTTATACTTACTTTGAATAAGCTTGACGTCTGAGAGCGTGTTAGTTTCTATATCACATCCAAGTCGAGCACAACCGCATAGCAAAACTTGTTCTGTGAAGACAAAATAAATACTTAGGTATTATTATTTATTTAGAAGTTGATTTAAACCACCCAGGTGAAAAAAGTTGAATAACTAATTCATATCAAATATTTAAACATTGAATAGGTACCTGCGAGTTCTTTAGTGTCGCAGGCTTCGTCGAAGGGCCCTGAGGTCATCACTGCGATGGAGTTGTGTGGAGGCATCAGGATCGGCTCTGTTTCTAAATTGAAAATGCGGGTATCTGATATGGTTTAATTGATATGGCTGACATGGTGTGGTTACGATACTGCTCTTATTTAATTTGTTAAAAAAGAAGTCTAATTTGACCAACGCTTCGCAGCTACAAACATTTGTACATTATCTGACACTTTTTAAGGTGAATTCTTTCAACAAAATGTTTTACTTTTTAGTTACATACGAAACATCAAGACCACTCAAAACTATAACTACAATGTTTCTTTCAAGATCTTGTTCGTTCAAGCAAGACCGTTCTTACTTGAACGAACAAGTCTCAGAAAACACGTAAAAGTTTCATGTTGCATAAAATAAAATGTTTCCTAGAACTGAAAAGTGCGAACGTATCATACCGGGACAACTGTGCATTTCGCAAGAATAAGAACGAGAATATTCTTCGAATGAGAAATGTTCGGTATTCTTTGTCGTTTATGTTTTCCTGCCTTCAGTGCCGTTGCTTGGAGACACAATTTTGTATTGCTAGGAAATGTGAGTATGGAGTTCTAGAACTTGAGTTGATGTAGACGGTTTTTGGTAGAAAGTTTTGACTATAAAAGATCTACCTAGTAGGTTTCACGTATACTACTTCAGAATTCTTAAATTCACATTGACTGCTAAGTAACTTTCTGTGTAACTGCTAAATCAATTTGGATTCAATGAGACTTATGACCTAGATGAGGTCGCTACCTTTTGTCGATTTTTTTCGGTAGAGTCGTTGATGGTTGTGTTTAAAAGATTTTTTTTATACGGTGGTTGATTGACCGACAATGTAAGTTCATAATAAGTATCTCGTACATACCATTATCGTAGTAGGTTCGTCGGGTCGCTCTCGATCCAATTGAAGACGCGTTCAGCGGTTGGGACGAAATCAGCTTACTGTGCCCGATGCGAGCCGACTTAATTGAATGTTTTTCTGACAACACAATAGGCAAGTCAAACATGAAATTCTCAGTAAACAATAAGACAGAGAAACATCGCTTGACATGCCTATCATCAAGAAATTTTAATATTATTAGTTTGATCTCCCATTTAATCAAGTGCGGATTGAACTTACGATGCTTAGAATTTATGTTAATAGGGATATTATTATGCAAAACGCAACCCTGTTCGAGCGACTCAACATTGACAAATTAATTAAAGTTTTGCTAACGAGATTTTATATGCATTCTTCTATCTAGTAGTTTGTAACAACTGTGGTCACGACTCTACGAGCCGCTATAGGCATTAAAATTTAGCAGAGCTCAACGAAGCATTTAAATATTATTATAGTCTCTATTTGTCACTTTTCTAGCGAAAAATGTAAGTAGCTAACTTGGTTTTTTATTACCCAGGTTGTCTCGTAAAAAACAAAGATAAAAAGGCTGATTTCAAAAGGAATGTTGCCATCCAGTTTAATTTTAGTAAGTCGTAATTGCTATTTAAAAAATTGAAGCGGTGGAATTTGGAATAATAAGTTTGGAATCTAATTTAGGTTATTTGCTAACTTAGACACTTTTAGCAAAAGTTTGATTCGTATTTTCAGAATTTTTGCCAGGGATAAAAGTTTGCGTGTGACAAGTCTAGATTACTTTGAGCATATTTTAAGTCTAAATTCAGCCACGTCTTTTTTATTGTGGATGCTTTAAAGAAGTTTGAGTATTGAGTAATATTACTTTAAGATTACCATTGCTTTGTTCCAAAATATGACTGTACTGCGCCCAGGTATCGATCATAGATTTGTGCAATGTTTTCCTCGAGAAAACATCAGCTAATGACTGACCGACAGATCTTCTTTCTACGCCCAAGTTCGTGTTGATCGCTACAGACGCATGTTGCACGGTTGTTTCTGAAACATTTCGTTGTTGGATGGAAACAGGCGCAAGTTATTTGGAGGAGCAGGAAAGTAATACTAATAAAAGTTACACGTGCGTACAACATTTGATTCAAATGACATTTCCATATATGTAAAATATTACTTACTTTTGCTTTCAACTATTGTTTAACGCGCGTGTGAGTTTATTATTAGTAAAGGGGAAAAAGTATCACTGAAATTACGCAACTATTCGGAAACTTGGCTGTTTTTCAATGGATGAAATTATTACCGTATTATCATTGATTTCATAATAAAGAACTTTTAGCAGATAAAACGCTATGCATATCTTTCTAATATGAAAATTCTTTTATATCTTCTACTTTGAAGTATATTTCGAGGCCTTACCACTACCCTTTTCTAGATTGGTAGACTGTGTTTTCTTGTTTAGTGACGTGACTACTGAAGCAGAATTTTGTTCAACTGGAGTTAGCACTAAAGTAGACTTGTTTTCTACGGCAATTGGAGCTGTCCCTGAAAAACAAAGAAAAAAGAGCGAAAAGTAGTTTAATTTTGGTTTTTATGATTGGATATATTTGAGATATTTTAATTGAGATTGTGTCTATGTATTGAGGAAAGTAATATAAGGAAGTTAAAATATTTGCCTGTATCCACAAGCATTTGCGACTGGTACCACTGATTAATAAGGGCCTGGGTCGACAGCTCCCGAGTCTGTTTGATGTCTGAAAACGAATATAGGTTGAGATTTTCCGGGAAAAAAACTTTAAACATGTAAAGATCTGCCCTTTAATATTTCTTATGAAAAAATAAATCCTTCATAAGAAAATTTCTGAAAATTAATTTGTTTGATTTATTTATAAATCTGTTGCCAATGTACCTGTATCATTTTGAGTTGACGTTGTTTTCTCATACATAAATTCTTGGCTATCTTGGCATGGTCCTGGAAATGTTTTGTTATTTAAAAATAAATTTAACATTTAATTAAAGGTTAAATCATACAAAATATTATGAAATAAAGGTGTAGTAACATACCAATGCTTCTATCTTCAGTTGCCGTATCTTGTGGCGCTGTTGATTTACTTACTTGTAACGTTTCTGCTACAATAAAAATAGAATAAAACAGTTCATAATAGTCAGTTAAATAGGCAGGTTAAAGGTGGCGGTTCCCACCGCGACAGAGACAGGAGACTGAGACAAGAGACCGCGACTGTTACTTGACTTATGCCCGTTTTCACCACCAATCCCTTATTTTTAAGTAAACAAAATTCCTGTTATTTGTTACCATAGGGGACACTTAAAAAATAGGGATTGATGGTGAAAACGGGCACCTAAAGTCAAGTAACGGTCGCTGTCCCCCGTCTCGGTCTCGTATCTCGGTCTCCTGTCTTGATCTCAAATTCATGATTAAGACTAGGCGGTGACCACCGATGTTTAGTTGGCCGATAGTTGTGCCCGATTTAAAATTGTATAAAGAATCGGCCAAAGCAAATCGGTGTAATGTGCGCACTTCCATACATGCCCATACTGATCAATTGCCCGACTAAACTATCGGCCGACGAAAAATCGATGGTCTGCGCCTAGGCTAAGTCTTACCAGCAGAAACAGTTTTGCAATCATTGCAGCGACACTTGAGAGATTGGCTAGTCTCGCACTGACAGCTCACCGTTGACTTTGCAGTATGACCACCTTTTAAAAAATAACGTCAATGAGAAGGTATATTTAAAACAATTAATTATTTAATTTTCATACTGTTTAAGCTTTAGGTATTAGCTTAGCTTCCCTACTATAATGAGGGTTTTCGCGAATGAAAGATCCGCTAGATGGCGGGACGTGGATGTGGGGTCTGACTGCTGCGTGATTGGTGGATTTTGACATATCTGTCAATGTCATGTCAAAAATAACCAATCATGCAGCATTTGGACCTCGCGTCTACGTATTGCCATCTGGCGGATTTTTCATTCGCGAAAACCTTCATTAAATAAATATTGTTTGTTCGGTGATCAATTGTTTTAAAAAGTGTACCTGTCCCAAATTCTTTATGAAAGCTTTTTAGTTCACAAGAAGTGGGGTCCATAAACGTTATTTTCGGAATTAGTACGTATTCGACTCAAGTTATGTTTGAAAACAGCCACAAATCGCTTAGCAAACAAGTATGAAGATGGAACGAAAATATTTTCTAAACTATCGCGACAAATCACAAGTCCAATTTTGGTCATAAGTTGAACTACGTTTTACGGCTTTGAAACCAGAGCTATATCTAGGGTGTAAATCTCTGAAGGGAGCTGACTGTTCTCATTTTACGACTTATGAGACGAACTTGAATATAGCGAGATGTGGCGGAATCATAACTAAAGAAAATAATACTTTTCTGTAGTACATGTCCTTTCTCTCAAATGTTTATTAGAAAAACTTTGAACACTCTTGAATTTAGCTCTCTTTTAGTCAAATTAGAGCAGTAGATGCATTTTGAATTCCAATAAATGAACAATTAAACATGGAATCATAATAATATGAATAGTGTGATTGAATATGTAAGAAGATATTGAAAAGATAAATGACAAAATAGTGTTTCTAGCAGCTTGCAAAAATACAATATTGATAAGTAAAGCTTAATAATCTCTATAAGATATCATTGGAAATAATATGTTTTGTGTAAAAATACCACATGGATGATTTATGAAGAAAAAGTGGGTAGAGCTGTAGCAAGCCAACAGGCTTAGGGTGAACTTGGCATAGGGCGTGAACAAATAAATCATAAACCCTACCAGTGGGGGGCAGATCCGAGTCTGAAGTGACGACAGCCACCGGCAGCATCTCGGCTGACGATATAGACATGATATTGGGCTCTGAAAATATAAAACAATATTTGTAGTTGCCCATAGGCCTACTAATTTGTTCTACTAGTAGTATCACATAGATTTTTGCGGTAAGACTTCTAAATACAAATATTTTTACTACAAGACGCCATGTGCTTCGTAAACTTCGATAGTCGAACGGTGAAGAGGTTGGACTGGCCGACTCCTGATCCGAGGAGCGAACCCCACCGCCATTCGACTATTGTGGTGAACCCATTCCGTAACACAAGCGTATCTAGCTTACCACGAAAGGTTAATGGGATTATTATAGTAATTTGTATTTACAAATTGCTAATATACCTACTTTTAAAGAAAGTTCGCAATCTTAGCTTACCAGTGATATTATAGCTTCAGATTTACCTGTACGCTTCAAACGGGGCGTGACCGTTTCAGTGGCCAAGTCTGTTTTAATGATATCGTCTGTAAATAGATAATTATTTGTTAATGTTTGTGTCCTTAGGCATTCATCGTCACGCATAAGTATGGGTTAAAGTTAAACAATGACTATTCGAAATACTAAATGTAATTCTTACTCAATATTTGTTCTGGAGTAGAAATCTTCACTGATACTTTCTTCTTTGGTTTTGATGCCGTCGAGCCTAAAAAAATAATAGAATTATAATAAATGAAATTAATAATATTGTTGTTTCATCCTTTGTTACCACTTTTAAAGCAAATAAATCTATTATTTTCTATGCTGAGGGTTATAGGTAGTAACTACAGTTTAAAAAGTCCCATTTACCAGTCTTTGGGGTGTCAACGATGTTGCTTTTCGACGTCATCACAGACCTTTTGTTGACGTGAGTCGTTTCCAGTTTCAGTGATTCTGTTATAAAATCACAATATTCTGTTTATTTCCTTACGATAAAATATACCTACTCTAGAAAACTTATACATTTTATCTTTTAAACTTTTTTTAAGAATATTTTTTGATGAAAACCAACCTGTATTCATTCCGCATGGCTTATAAAAGGCAATATCCCCACTTATGATTCCAGCCGATTGGTTCTCGAATATAGGCGCGAAAGATATATCAGTTTCTGTAATTAAATAAACACTGTTAGTGGTGGACGCGAATCTTCATGAGCTTGAAGAAGAATGACGAGAGACCGCACAAGACTGACGTAAATGGCGATATCTATTGGAGGCCAATACACACTGGGTCGCTGGGCAATCGGAGTAATTAAATAAGTACCTATTCTGTTAGACCCAGATTCCACCAAGATGGAGGGGAGCAGAGACTCTCTCTTTTCTCGGAGATAATCAGATTTCGTTATTTCCACATCTCCTCTCCGTTCAGCTTCGGTGGAAATGGATAGAGTGGAGAGGAGAGGAGTTGTGCGGCCGATTCCCAGCTGCCTTCTTCCCGTGCTTCGCATACCTACCCGAAAGCGTCATACGATGCGTAGACAGCAATAGACTTACAGCTGACAGCTAAACACATATTTTTTCGTCTCGTTTCCTCTTCACTCAAAGTCAAAATTTCTTTATTTGTTTAGACTAATAAATAGTTCTTACAAATCGTCATTTTGCTCTTAAGGAGCCCTACATGTCTCATAATCTTTTTACCCTACCAGCGCTTCGAGACCAACATTTGGCAAGTGCTGAGAAGAAGCGCCACAAAAAACTCAGTCACCACTGTCTGCCGGTTAATATAAATAAATAGAAATAGCAGTAGTAGGTACATTCGATTCAGGAGCAGTTCACTGAATTTACCATGCATTCTTGTATGGTGTATCTTATAAGAATGAGTATACAAAATACTCGTCTTCTCTCGTCTCGTCCCGTCTCCGCTTTAGTGGAAACCGAGCCTTTAGTTTATTTCTAAATTTCCCTTGGTTCTATGAGAAACCTAACTCGCGATGATAATAACTGTATGTCCAATAATATAATAAATTACTTACCAATATTATTGCAAGTGAGCAAAACTTGCGTGGCCGCATCTCTCGGTTGGTTTAGGCTGGACTTTTGTATTGAATGTGGTGCGCTTGTCAATTTGTTGTCGATCGAATTCATGATCTTCACTTGGGTTCCTAAAATATATTTACGTGTAAATGGTGAACGTGGGTTGGGAAAATGATGTCATAATATTAACGTACAAATATAAAACAAGTTATTCCAGCGAACTAATTGCTATTAGAATTCCGTATCTCAACTGAACGAGTACTACGAAAAGGAAAGGATGCACGGATCCATTAGAAACATAAAAATTAGCAGAGAAAAAGATCTCACCATTAAAAATTCGAACATTTTTTAACAATTCATCGCTTTAGATCTACATATTGATTAATTTATTAATACCTACAACAATATACGATGAATTAATGAATGAAAATTTAACCTAAATTGGTGTCCATTGTCCGCAATTTATGAAAATTGATTGGACTTGTATTTGCATTCGTAGTTTGCAGCGAATCTGAAAATATTCATAACCAAATTATTGTATTTCAACACTAATGATGTTAAATGAATTAAACACATTTACTTATGTATATCGCTTATAGGTAAACTGCTTGCTTAACTCAGTCAGTGCCATATGGGAGCGGCACGGGAGGGGTGACGTGAATATCGTTTCAGCTCGGAATGACAACTTCTCAAAATGACAACCGGGGCGCAAAATGTCCACTTCTCGAAATGACAACTTCTTAAAATGTCAACTTCGCTAAAAGACAACTTCTCGTATGTCTATTTCTCACAATGACAAATTCGCATTTGGTCAACTTCACATAATGTCAACTACTTTGTAGCGTTGCAGTTTNGAGGCAGACAGGAAAGCACATCAAGGTACTACGGACAGACAACGGCGGAGAATTTTGTTCTTCAGATATGGAAAGTCTTTTGAAGAAGGCCGGGATAGTGCATCAAAAGACTAATCCATATACGCCAGAGCAGAATGGCATGTGTGAGCGCCTAAATAGAACGGTGGTAGAGAGAGCTCGGTGCTTGTTATTCGATGCTAACCTAGACAAGAAATTTTGGGCTGAGGCAGTTAATACCACAGTATATCTCCGAAACAGAACGTTAGCAGCAGGATTGAAAGCAACACCGTATGAGCTATGGACGGGCAGAAAGCCAGACGTCAGCCACGTACGCGTATTTGGGAGCACTGCCATGGTTCACGTCCCTAAAATAAAAAGGACAAAGTGGGACAAGAAGGCGGAAAAGCATATACTTCTGGGTTATGCTGAGAATACCAAGGGGTTTAGATTATTTAACCCGGTATCACAAAGCTTCACAACAAGCAGAGATGTGATAATAATAGAAACCAATTGCAACAACTCAGAGACAGTACCAGCAGTGGTGGAGGAGAAAAAGGTAGAAGACAGATCTAAGATATCATCAGACTCTGTAGATCCACCCGACAATGATAATACATACGTACCAGAGGAAGATTCAACAAGCTCCTGCAGCACGGACTACAACAGCTTATCAGAGGAAGATCTTGAATCCTGTGAGGTAGAACCTGTAGAACCTGTTACACAGAAGCGTGTACGAAAGCCGCCAGAGAGATTTGGGTACAGCAATGTATGTATGCCCAATCATGAAGATGTTGGATCAGAAAACCTTACCTATGAGGATGTCATGAGTGGTGCAGAGAAAGAACAATGGTCTGCAGCAATGAATGAAGAGTTGCAGTCATTCCATGATAATGAAGCTTGGGAACTTGTAGATAAACCCAATGATGTGAAAGCCGTGCAGTGCAAGTGGGTTTACAAGAAGAAGCTGAATAGCGACAACACTGTGAGGTATAGAGCCAGATTGGTGGCAAAAGGCTTTACCCAAAAGGAAGGTATTGATTACAAAGAGACCTTTTCACCTGTGCTAAAATATTCCACTTTAAAATTGTTGTTTGCTATTAGTGCTAACTTGAATTTAACCATTACCCATTTAGATGTAGTAACAGCTTTCTTAAATGGCCAATTAGATGAAACTGTGTATATGCAATTACCAGAGAATTTAAAATGTGAGGATAATAAATGTAAAGTTTTAAAGTTAAAAAGGGCCATTTATGGACTAAAACAATCAGCAAGGGCATGGTATATAAAAGTTGATTCATGTCTGCAAAGTCTCAATTATAAAAAGTCAGATTATGAACCTTGTTTATTTGTAAAAGTGTCAGGAGATGAGAAAACTTTTATTGCTCTTTTTGTAGATGATTTTTTCATATTTTCGAATTGTAACAAAGAAGTAGATTATCTGAAAAAGGAATTAAGTGCACATTTTAAATTAAAAGACTTAGGTCAACTAAAGAAATGCTTAGGCATGAATGTTCAGATTGAAAAAGATAGGATTTATGTAGATCAGAGGCAATTTATAGAACATTTGCTTTGTAAATTTAATATGGAGAACTGTACAAGCGTAGAAACTCCTATGGAAGTAAATTTAAAACTTGAAAAAGGCAAAAATGAGACAAGTAATTATCCTTATCAGCAATTGATAGGAAGTCTCATGTACCTCTCAGTTCTAACAAGGCCTGATATATCTTTTTGTGTTAGCTACTTGAGCCAATTTAACAATTGTAACAACCAAACGCATTGGAAACATGCCAAGCGAGTTTTAAGATATTTAAATGCTACAAAAACTTATGGTTTGATGTATGTTAAAGATAACTTAGATATAATTGGATATGTAGATGCCGATTGGGCTTCAGATGCAGTAGACAGAAGGTCCTATACAGGATATTGTTTTATGTACTCTGGATGTGTAGTTTCTCATGAATGTAGAAAGCAGCAGACAGTTGCATTATCTAGTACAGAAGCCGAATATATGGCTGTCTGCGAGGCTAGTAAAGAAGCTATTTTTCTAAAGAACCTTTTATATGAACTTCTTAATAGAAAGAATTTACCTGTTCTGTTATACAATGATAACCAGAGTGCTAAAAAACTTACTGAAAATTGTATGTACCATAGAAGAAGTAAACATATAGATGTGAGGTTTCATTTTATTAGAGAAGCTGTTCAAAATAATTTGATAGAGATTGCTTATCTAAACACTAAAGAAATGCCAGCTGATGTACTTACAAAAAGTTTGTGTAAAGTTAAACATACTGAATTTATAAGAAAATTAGGCATTGTGAATTTAAAGTAAAATTGTAGCTTCAAAGTTTATTAGTGTTTTTGGATTATTTTGCTAAGTGGTGGTATTAGTATTCATTAATATCAAAATATCCTATTACATAATAAGACAGTTGTCTATGCATTTGGTCTATTGTATTTATCTATGACTAAAAAAGAAATAAAAAGATTAGTCTGTGGAAAGCTACTCTCTGCGTTTTATTACATGTGACGTCACGGCCGCTAGATACGCAGTTAACTCGACCGGGTTGTACCCAAAACGCAATTTAAATCAAAAAAACCATAACGGTGATCCGCCATATCTTTCATGTGGCAATCAATAAATATTTACAAGTAAAAAACAGGACAATACCGTCCAATTATGAAAAAACTACCCGTTGGGTTCACATCGCAGAAAGATAAGCCATCTTATTTCGGACAAACATCGGTAATTTGGTAGTAAATAAATGAAAATGAAAATGAAAATACTTTTATTAAAAATTCACATATTCATATCACAAATTCCTTTGGAGTACCCAAATACATAGTTCCAATCGCAAGTGTATTCCAATGGCACTCACATAAAAAAGAACTTACAAATTCCTACACAGAGAGTAAAATATTTTTCTATTAGAATAAGATCCTCCCTTTATCTTCTGAATAGTTAAGAGTTTAGTAAGAACTTCATATTTCTGAGACAGCAGCATAAAATATTACCTGGAATTTTAAGACCTTCCTAGAGTTCCTAGAATATCTATTTAAATGCTTATGATTCCTGGAATTGGAAGTCTTAAGTGGTATTGGAACTCCCTATCACTTTAGCTATGCTATGCTTTTAAAAAATATTAAAACTGACCGGTTTTTTAAAAGAGTTAGCTCTCATATAGCTGGAAATGGGCACATGTGTTTTTCTTATTAAAGTGGGACTATCAAAATGCATAAAAGTATCATACTTTTTACTCTTTGACAGAAATATTATAACAGACTGCTTACTTACAATCCTGTTTGTCAGCTTGTCTCGTTAAAAATTATGTATACCTGTCATTACTTGTGTGAATAGACATGAATCCTTTACCATTGCATAGGTATTTATGTGCAGAAATTCTACAGCCTCAAAACCGGTATGTGCTGGCTCATTTCTTTTGCCTGTGATACCGGTTTCCCAACCGGTTTCAACTCCAACTCACCGGGGGACGACATCATGCGAGAATCGTCAATTAAGCTTTATTAAAATATATGCCGAAATTTCGCATGCGCCTTTTGTCAGTTTATCGCACGATTCGGAATAAATATTTCGTCATATCCGCTGGTGTCAGGTTGACAGTAATTTACGTTAATAATGTTAATATGCAGTCGAATTTGCCGTATGAATCCGGTAGGGTTAATAAGACCACCCAACTCCTAACGTGGATGTCGTAAGAGGCGACTAAGGAAGAAATATGCGAACATCAGCCGGGCTAGGACACGCAGCATAATAAAATCTTATCGACGATTTTAGACGATAAATGCATGGGCTTATCGTGTAAAATCGATAAAATGCCTCTATATAAGGTTATCGTGGCGTGCATCCTAGGCCTACAGACAGGTCTCCAAAATGTGTCTAGCCAGCGCGTGGGGAGTTAGGAGAAAACCTTCTAAATTCGTTAAATTGCTGCAGTGGTGAGATAGCCAGTTAGTCTATGGTTGAGGATTCCGGGAGAAGCTCAGCCTCCATCAGGTGAGGCTTTAGAGCTTCCTTGTTGTGCTAAATAAAAGAAGCCAGAAAACTTTGGTAAATTAAAATTAATGGATTTGATCAAATAAATATCAGGACAAGCTAGTTTTTGTCTAGCTCTGAGAAAAACAACAAACATACATTACATACAATATTATGTATATCATAGTAACTAATCGACTGATGTCGGTAGCACGTAGTGGTTTTGAGCAGTCTAAACTCATTAATCATACTTACAAGAAGAAGGAATTGGACCTTATTGCATTGGATTAAGGATTACTATTTAAATGTTAGGCCAAGACCACACCAAAGAACTGTGCAAAGGTAAGTTATGAGCTATTTTCATATGAATTCTGCCCAAAAGTTACTCTAGAGTCTAGAGAGTTAAGAAATACGTTACCTATGTTGGTTTTCCTTGGATATCGTTCGTTCGTTCGTTTCAGCCGAAAGACGTCCACTGCTGGACAAAGGCCTCCCCCAAGGATTTCCACAAAGACCGGTCCTGCGCCGCTCGCATCCAGGCGCTTCCCGCGACCTTCACCAGATCGTCGGTCCACCTAGTGGGAGGCCTTCCTTGGATATAATAATATTTATTATGCTAGAAATATTTACATAATAAACCATATTTTTTGGCCATATTGGTTTATTTATTAGTACTACATAGTGTAGTCTAAGCTTTATACTAATCAGTATGCTGACAGTATCAATTTTCAATCAAGCCGGCGCGTATTTAACTGCTAATTAAAAAGAGGTTTTAACCACAAGGTATAGAGTGCATAATTTATTGCAGCTAACCACTACATCGGAGTAGTTCTAGTTTGTCGGTCAATAAGTCCTTATTAGGAGATAAAAGTCGATTTAAGGAGATCAAGTGAACTATTATAGAACTGTGGTTAATTTAGCTATAGACTTGGCTATTTTTATTTTGTTGGTCTCTCAGACAGTGAATAAACGCCCGTATTCACAAACTTTACTATACAGGGTGGAAACGATAAGTGATCTCATTTGATTATTTCTAAACTATACAAGATATCGAAAAACTGATTACTGATCCTGAAAGTGCTTCACGAGCTCTTTCAGACGATATCAGTAATAGGTTACAGAATTAACTGGTTCTATCCGAAAATTCAATGTTTTCAGCCTCCATACTAAATGATGCCACTATGCCAGCCACACAATATTAAAAGGGTTATATTTTTTTTATTTTAAATCATTAAACACTTAAAATTAACTCGTTTTCCATGAATTCTTATTTAAAACAATTCATGGAAAACATTGGTTTTAGGCTTTACTTTCTATAATATTATCAAGACATGAGTGCCATGACTGTAGCAGTAGTAAATGTATGGAAGCTGGAAACATTGAATTTTCGGATAGATTCAGTTTATTTTATAACTTATTATTGGTACCGTTGGATAGAGCTCGTAGAGCACTTTCAGGATCAATAACCAGTTTTTGGATATCTTGTATAGTTTTTAATATTATGTGGTTTTACTAAATGTATGGAGGCTGGAAACATTGAATTTTCAGACAGATCCAATTTATTTTGTTACCTATTATTCATACCGTTGGATAGAGCTCGTGAAGCACTTTCAGGATCAGTAATCAGTTTTTGGATATCTTGTATAGTTTAGAAATAATCGAGTGAGATCACTTATCGTTTCCACCCTGTAGACCCAATATACTGAACTGTCCTATCCGTGACATTAACAGCGGGGCGCCACCGTCAATACCGGATCGCTGGTTCCGACTTTTGCCATGTTCAGTTTAGGTCATCTACCTATATGAGGTCTCACAGTGCGCGTGGACGCACAGGGTGACACATGAACCAATCACAGAGCTTATCCGACACCAGAAGATTTATAGGTCCCTCTCACCCAAGCACTTGATTCACTATATGGATAGGATCTTTGCGGATGAGGTCCCAATAAAGGTATAGGGAAGCACAAAAGATCCCACTGGGTCATCGTGCACTGCGCCCATGCATGGCCCTAGTTAAGATAAGATTCACAGAGCTCTATTCAACGCTGTGCGTTCGGTTTGCTGCTTCACTTAAGGAAGCATCGTTTGTGAATACGGGCGTTAGTGTCTTTATTACATATTTTGGCATATTAATGAAATAATTTAATTGACTTAAACCTTTTTAAAATACAGGACCGATGCAATTTTCCCCGTTCCACCAAAAATATTGTGACCAATCGCAAATTATCTAACGCACTCACTCTTCCAATTCACAAATAATTTTCTAACCCACTACCCAACCGGTTTCAACCACTAATCCATAGCGTACCGTGAATAAGACAACAGTTCACTAAATCGATTCCTTCACGCCGTGGGAAAGAAAATCGAGTATTTGCAAATTTTGTCATTGCAAAATGGACTCTATTGCAATGGAATAAGGTGCAGTATTTAGCTTGATGCATTTAATCGATGCAGCGCACGATAGCACAATTATGTTAGTTTGTTTAAAGTGTTTGCGTTTCGATAGTTTTGTTGGTTTTTAGAGATGGATTGACAAGTTTAAACTATTAGAAAATTAACATCAGTTAGGTAACTAACTAGCACAGGCGTGCGGTGTAAAGTTCAATATCTAAGGCTAACTTTGACCGTAACTATAACGATAACCGGTGTTTTTTGTATGGAGTTTGACAGATTTTTGACGGATGACAGATTTTTGACGTTGGGCAAAGTTAAAGTAAGATGGTGCAACCCAGCCTAAGCAGTGCTTACTTGATTGAAAGTAAAATTAGTATTGAAAATCAGTGACTTAACATTAAAATTTATGTAACACTTATGGGTCACAAAATCAAAGATATTTTCTAAAACCGGTTTTTCGGTGTAATGCAGCAGAAAAACTGGTTTTACTAATTACATCTGATAGTCACACTAGTTTCTACAGGGTGTTAGGTAAATGGGTATATGAGCCGACACTAGCCCATGTTAACATGGGCATATAAATGGTATGGTGAAGTCAGAAAATTGATATCTTCATTTTAATTATTTTAATTTTCATATAAATCGGATTTTATAAAATTTATTTTGTATGAAAATAAAAAATAAAAAAATTACGATACCAAANATATAAATGGTATGGTGAAGTCAGAAAATTGATATCTTCATTTTAATTATTTTAATTTTCATATAAATCGGATTTTATAAAATTTATTTTGTATGAAAATAAAAAATAAAAAAATTACGATACCAAATTTCTGACTTCACCATACCATTTATATGCCCATGTTAACATGGGCTAGTGTCGGCTCATATACCCATTTACCTAACACCCTGTATACATTCTAATATCCCGTTCTTCCCGTCATCGTCATCATCATCATCATTTCAGCCTTAGGACGTCCACTGCTGAACATAGGCCTCCCCCAATGATTTCCATATTGCCCGGTTGGTAGCGGCCTGCATCAGCGCCTTCCTGCTACCTTTATGAGGTTGTCGGTTTTATTGTATGTAATCCCTACTTAATACTTATTATCAATGCGAAAGTAACTCTGTCTGTCTGTATGTGTCGCTTTCACGGCTACACCACTGAACCGATTTTGGTGAAATTTGGCATAGAGATAGTTTGAGTCCCGGGAAAGGACATTTTTATCCCGCCTTTTGAAACAGGATCGCGCGGTAAAGTTTTTCTGTGACAGACAAAACTTAACGCAGGCGAAGCCGCGGGCTGAAAGCTAGTTCAAAATAAAACATTTTTCCGATCTTTACCTACGACTGGGAACTATTTCCAGTTATATTCTAATACCCCTCCCATATCGAAACCACGTCGTTTGCAATTGACAGCCGTTAAGGGTTTACACTTATCCGTGCGTGAGCTGTGCGTTCGTGTATAACGTTCCAAGACAAAATAATACGTCGACTATCTAAAAATTAGTATTCCACTCGTACAGCCTTATCGGGACGGTATGTACAATTTGTTCTTTATGTTACAAAGATTTATTTCGCTCCATTTTGTGTGAGTGATACGAGGAATCTTTTTATAGTGTTTTATGTCAAACAGAATACATAATGTTCTTTCTTGTAATAGGCAATACTAATAGGTACGATGATGACAGTTGCTAGTACATTGGACGTTATACGTTTATTGAAAGAAAGAGAGAAACATTTATTACGATGAACATCAAAGGTATACGGAAAAAAGGACAGAAAAAATATTACAAGGACATAAAAAGTGAACTGAGCAGTGCTACCCTGTCGCAACTGCGACGCCCATCGCAATGGGACTCGGTTACGGTTACGGATATTTTTTTATTTCGGATATCCGAAAGTTTCGGTTACGGTTACGGATATCCATAACATTCCTGGTGAAAACAGGCATCAGTGTAATACTTAAAACTTAATTTTAGCTAAAGTATGTATTCCAGTATAAGTAACAATGTTGAAAGCAATTTAAGATGTATGTGCATTTTCAAACCAGCTAATCTAAGACAAACCATATTTAAGAAATGCAAACGAAGGCCCCTCTAGACAAAACATTTTATAAGTAATGGATATTCCTTTTCCAAGCGCCTTCTCAAACAAACTAGTAGATAGTCCCAATTAGACCCGAGATTAAGTGTAAATACGCCTTAATTGTTTACACTCCTCGATCGATCCAGAATTTTCTTCTTGCTTGAGTACATAGTGGAGGTGACTACAGAAAGATTGCCCATATTTTTTAACTAGCTTTCCGCTCGCGGCTTCGCCCGCCTGGAATTTTGTCTGTCACAGAAAAACTTTATCGCGCGTGTCCCTGTTTCAAAAACCGGGATAAAAACTATCCTATGTCCTTTCCCGGGACTCAAACTATCTCTATGCCAAATTTCATCAAAATCTGTTCAGTGGTTTAGGCGTGTAAACAAGACGGACAGACAGACAGACAGACAGACGGACAGACAGACAGACGGACAGACTGAGTTACTTTCGCATTTATAATATTAGAATAGATTAGTTGAGTGAGAGAGAATGCTTTATTGCATTAAGGCGCCTTCTGTGCTTTCAGCTTTGCTTGTATTACGATATTTTGGAAAAATATGTTAAGAATATTTTATTTTCCGACAGTGGACGTCTGATGAAGGTTAAAATAAAAGGGAAATAAGAAATTAATTGAAATCCTACTTTATTTTTAATCATCATCATAATCTCATCCATAGGATCTCGTCCACTGTTGTACATGGGTCTCCCCCAATGCTTTCCATGTTACCCGGTTGGTAGCGCCCTGCGTCCAGCGGCTTCCTGCTACCTTTACGATGTCGTCGGTCCACCTACAGTCGTACATACATTTCAAGTCACTTTTAATTAATTTTACAAATTCGATGTCACTGCCTCTCCCTACAGTATCCTGGCTAGAAGAACGCAATTGACATTTATATGGTTTCTCACTTTCTTCAAGTTAACAAGATTTCGTAGGTTCTACGGCTTCAGTTTAACAAACTTCATATTGGGTATAGAACTTTGAAATTTGTACGGAATTCCTGATATTAAATTACTCTGAAAATAATTCTGCGAAAAACCGAGTTAATAGGAATAATTTTATAGATAAAAAGTTATTGTACAGTCGACAGTATCAGACTTAATATTTTTATAGCAACATAGCACTTATTCCCGCGACCTTTACCAGAACGTCGGTCCACCTAGTGGAAGGTCTGCCCACGCTACGTCTTGCCACAGCCCGTGGTTGCTACTCGAGAACTTTTCTGCCCCAACGGCCATCGTCTCTACGAGCGAGCGAGAAGAACCTGGATGCGGGCAGTGAGGACCGGTCGTTATGGAAATCCTTGGGGGAGGTCTTTGTCCAGCAGTGGACGTCATTTGGTTTAAACGAATCCATAGGCGACTTTCTTAATTACTTGAAGACTAATTAATTGCCTAAGGTGTGAGTGAACCGAATCAACGAGCCTTCGCTTGCTGGGCGACTGCTCTCTCTCGGAGTTACTTAGGCTGAGTTGCCCCATCTAACTTGTGTTTCTTCTTTTTTATTTTGGAACCGGTGTTTTTTGTATACAGTTTGACAGACTTTTGATGTTTGTTATTGAATAGTTAAAGTGTATCTTATCAGTAATCTGTGGTTAAAGTAAGATGGTGCAACCCAGCCTTTGACTTTTACTTAGGTGACATTTTATTAAAATTCTCGCAGGCGAACCCGCATTCTCAACTAGTCTTAATACAAACCCCCAATGTACCAATCAGGGCCATTCTTTCAGGGCTTGTTAGCCAAAGTTATTTTATATCGGTGTAAAAACAAAACGGGGCGGGCACGCCGTAATGCAATTTACATAGATACGCTGTGCCACCCGGCTTCGTGAAAAACACGACATTTGTGAACATATTGGGAGATATTTTGACGAACGTGAACTAATATTCGTGTTTATTAAAAAAAAAGTTCGTTCGTTTCAGCCAATGAAGTTCACTGCTGGACAAAGTCCTCTTCCAAGGATTTCCACAACGACCCGTCCAGATTGTCGGTCCACCTAGTCGGGTCACCCAACTACGTCTTCTGGCTCGTGGTCGCCACTCGAGTACTTTTCTGCCCCAGCAGCCATCAGCTCTGCGAGCTATGTGCCCCGCGCTCTGCCACTTGAATTTAGCTATTCTGCGGGCTATGTCGGTCACTTGATTCTTCTGCGAATCTCCTCATTTCTGATTCTATTATGCAGAGAACTCTCACTGGAAGCTTTTACCTTAAGCTTGTTTTATGAGTAGTTGTGGAGTGAATTTACCACAATATTGCAGAGGTGGGAATCTACTACTTCGGGGTAAGATCTGACAATGTAGATAACTGTCACCACCAAAATAAGCTACATATACAATTTTATCGCCAAACTCCAGTAACTGAGGTCTTTTATCCCCTATCATAACCTGCATTTTGAGATTTTTTTGTAACAAAATGTAGTCTATGTCTTGCCTATATCTTTCACCAGATCCATGAAAATTGATTTAAAGTACGAATGATTTAAGGTATGAAACCTTTACTCGTGGCTACTCGTAAATATTAATCAAAAAGTTCGTCCAACTTTCCACCAGTATGTTTCCAATACGGGCAAGACATGTTATTTGCCGTTTCTATTCTTATACGACGTGCAAAATGCGGCACACGTACAGACAGACAACTGTTTTATTATACATTTTATACATGCATCGCTCGCTGCGCAAATACTTGGCTAACGCAAATTGTTTATTGCGAAAATTAGATTATGTTTAGTGCATTACACATTAGAGCCCTTTCACACGTCAATCCAGTTTTGAGGGATCCAGTAATGCAGCGTCCCGCAAAAATGGACTGTCGTGTGATCACACCTAATGTGTGTTTGACCCAAATTCGAAAGGACCTTTTTTTTGAGACCCTGAAAAGGGGATGTTCGTGTGAACGTTAATATTAAAATACGTATAGGTTACTACTAAACGGGAGCCTGCAAAATACTGTTCCTGCACGTTACGGGAAATACGGGATGTATCAGTAAGAAAGAGCTGGTTTGAAAACTGTTTAATCACAACTTACAGATTTTTAATAGTCCCTAAACTTAGGCTTAGTTGCACCACCTAAATTTGACCGTAACTTTAACGATAACCGGTGTTTTTGTATGGAGTTTGACAGATTTTTTACGTTTGTCAAAGTTAAAATAAGATGGTGCAACCCAGCCTAAGTAATCCTTTATCAAGGACTAGAGTTTGATATTCTTGAGTATGAGTATAGAGTCGTACTTGAGATAACACCCAAGATATTTCAGTATTCTGTTTTAGTATACTCTCGCTCGACGCCATTGCAGTTCTAAAATAAAATATGCGTTTACTGCGCCGCATAAAAACAAGCCAAGCGAACCAGCTCGAGACAAGTTAGAATAACTGTCATTACCAATACTGGTTCAACTAGATCTAATATGCACTTTTGTTGTAAATTAATACCTATTGCAACGGCATACGATGCAGTGTTTAGTTTGAAAACGCGTTTCAAAGCGTTCAATAAGTAATATCGATGTAATTACTTACTTGGGAAAAGAAAGAGGCAAAATGTGAGTAGTTATACGAGCAGCTATGACAATTTATAAGATCTGCATATTGCAGGAGATGAAGGTGTTATTTTTAGATTTGTAATCTGTCTGTGGATTTGAACTAAAAAAGTGACTTCTGATGTTTCGTTTTGTAAATGAAGGGGCGTATTTTTTACCCAACTACGCTAGAAGGAGGGCTATATTTTCTATATTATTGGCTTGATGGTTTTTAGTATGAGGACGTCTTCGATTCGTTTACAATTTTTACTTTACTCGAAATTTATGTAAGATAATCTTTATTATTACATTATAAAAACTTTATTGCACAATAAAATAGTACAAAAGGTGGACTTAATGCTATTTGAGCATTCTCAGCCAGTCGACCCCTGGGTTATGCAGAAAGCTGTGAGTGCGAAGGTAGAGGTAGAAGGGTAGAAGTTAAAATTGAAGTTAAATTTTTAATTGATAAAATATTTAAGATACTTTATGTAGGTATTCGAATTCTTTGCAAGTTTGAAGGACAGCCCAGCTACAGTTGTAAGGTTTGTCATACCTATCTACCTAACCGCTGTGAAACGAAAATCCAAAAGAATACTACTACAGATGACTAAAAAATTGACCAACTGTAGCGTTGCAGNTTATAGTGCCCAAGCTGTTTGCATTTGTAACAGCGTATTGTTGTTTTGGTAGGTTTTGACATTGACGTTTTCGACTTTGACGTTTCTGCAGTGCTGCCAACATGCTTTCTGCGCTGCTGCCAACCTTTCGATAAAAACGCACCATCCGTTCCAGTACTGCCAACTTCAGCACTCATATCCAGTAATTTTGATTTAATGGCGTCCGTACTAATTGTCATCCCGGAATGTTCGATGGCCATAATCATCGGGGTGAATTTCTCCGTCAATCCAGCCAACAATAAACATCCCACCCACTCATCAGTAATGGAAAATCCAGTTCCTTTTAATTTCTGAGCTGTTTCTACTATTTGTGTCACGTATGAGGTCATAGTTTCGCTGTCTTCTAATCGGATTGAAATTAGATGTCGCAACAAACTGATTTTTCTTTGAAATCCGGAATCATCGAAGAGTGATTTCAGGCGTTTCCACACATCCTGGACAGTTTTCTCATTCTTGATATGGACGTAAAGCGATGAATCGATCGTCATTATGAGTTTGGCCTTTGCTTTTAGGTAATCTGCATCAGGAACTTCATCAGGATCGGTTTTATTTATGTCCACTCCTTCGAGAATTAGAAAATTTTCCGCTGCGAATGCCCACTCATCATAATTCTCGCGGCCCTTGAGTTTCGGTACGTTGACGATATAACTGCCGGCCATTGTTCAAAAACTTGCAATGTAATGTTCAGTCTTACACACCGCACAGTTTTTAGTCTGAACTGATTTCGACGACACAAACAGTTAATAAAGTTTTTCACTACTGATTTCTGGATTTTGTACACTTTTACTAATTTTAAACAGCAAAAAATGTGTCTGGGCCCATAACCTAATAAAACGCAGAGAGTAGCTTTCCACAGACTAATCTTTTTATTTCTTTTTTAGTCATAGATAAATACAATAGACCAAATGCATAGACAACTGTCTTATTATGTAATAGGATATTTTGATATTAATGAATACTAATAACATGGATGCTCTGGCACGGACAGGGCAAAAGCGGGGAGGTGTTGGGGTAAGTGGGAGGGAGAGTCGCATTCTAGCGAGGTGTGCAGTTAATCGATTGTTGTTGATTGAATTCAATAAACGAAACTTGTCTCTTGATGTTTAACGGTATGTATTCTCGAAATTAGTATAAAAACTGGGAAATTTCGCATGTTCGAAGTCAGGTCAATCAAGAGCTACTGGTTTAATGTTTTATTGATGACTGGTTTCTTTCCGTGGCTTCGCCCACGTAGATTTTATTCTGTCGTGAAATTCGTTTACTGTTCCATTTTGATAAAAAAAAATATGAAAGTAGGTAGCTTAATTTTTTTTATACTTAACAATGGCTTCTTAACTTTCCCCCGGGACAAACTTGACCTTCACTGGTTGGGTTTTTATTGGTGGTCACGCTGTAGATCCTGGCTATACAGGAGCAGTGGTGGGAAAGAGAGGTGGGAATAGTCCCGTTATTTATAACAAACAGTCGCTTCATTTCTACTGAAGTTACAAAACGATCATTAATTCACAAATCGCAACCTACTTAACCACCTAAGTGCCTACTCGAAATAAAACAAATAAGACCACTGATCCAGGAAAATGAAGTCCAGTTTTACGATTATAACCCTTATTGCATCGTAAACTCACGAACAAAGACATTATCGCATACAGCAGCACAGCACACAGCCGTCACGGCCAATCAACCCTGCTTACATTCCCAAAACACCAATCAGGCCCCAGAATTCGTGGAACAGCCGATAAATCCTCTCGATTGAACCGCAGTGGAAGGGTTAACAGTGGGTTCAGAATGTTTACTGGATTTATACAAGTTACAACCCTATTGTCATTTAGAATGGACATGCCATTTTAATCCAGTGTTATTCCCAGATGCAACTTTTTATTACTAATGAGGTGGGTGTTTCGCTAGTTACTGTGTAAAAAAAATGTCATGAAATATGATTGTACAGCGCCCCTAGCAATTAATTTCAAGGACTAAAATCTTTATAAATTTTTTTACGCACTCGGTAGAGATGAAGATTAAATGTAAACTCATGGTAAAGATACTGTAAAATACGAACAAAATGTGAACATCAGGCCACTGCAACAAGACTGGCCAGTATGAGGAGAAGGTATAGGCTAAATCATGGAGGATTGCCTCTAAAAACGACCTGATATTGAAGTATTAAGTAAGTACCTATTGTTTACGTTAATTTCTGAAAAGACTAGGGTTTACAATTTAAGACCCTGAAAAAACTTTAAGTAACCATAAAAACTAGGATTTGCTTCCGAAACCTTGAAATGAAAGCCAAATATTCCGATAACGATACCTGAATTTTTGACCCATTAACCCTTTCGATGCATTCCAAATATGAGTACTGACCCTTCCTACATTGTACCTCGGCCAATCACAATGCGACAAATTCCAGACAGAACAATTAAAACGCTGATGGAAGATGGACCATTTAATGTGAACGTGTGACTCAGTCTTCCTTTTTATTAAAATTTTCGGATGTTGACAAACGCTACTAAACGGCAATTTGACTAATTGTGCTCATTGTCGGACTAGTTGTGAAATAAAAGTGAATTTTTGTTGGGAAATATTAGAGAGAGACAGCGTCAAATAGTTCGTGACACCCAAAGTTTAGTTTAAGTTTTTTATGCACTATCTTACTTTGACTTTAAAAAATTACAAAAATCTGTCAAACTCCACACAAAAAACACCGGTTATCGTTATAGTTTCGGTTAAGTTAGATGATACAACTTATCCTAAGTTTAGGTGGTCAAAAAGTTGACAACGCAACCTTATTTCAATGAGGGCTATCGTTTTAGCGCTCACCAGTAAGCGTTACTGTAGAGTAAGGTCCTGTCACTTGCTAGTAGCGAAGACAGTGGCACCAACTGGTGAGCGCTAAAGTGGTAGGAGGTCAGGACTATCGCAATTGCACTCATCAAGATGGCGCCACTGTAGAGTAAGGTCCTGTCAATCGCCAGGGGTGCCAACTGTTAAGTATAAAAACGATAGCCCTCATTGTAACAAAGACGTGTTGCGAACTTTTTGGCTACTTTGGGTGTCACGGACTATTTGACGCTGACTGTACATGATGTGTAGTATGGGGGCTTTGTAGGGTCAATTTGAACCTTCGCGTTCAAGAAATTAAGACTACATGACTTTCTGAAAAGTGTTCTAGGCGGACAGGTTAAAAGAAGGTAAAAAGTCAAAAAACTATTTTTTTTGTAGGCTTTTGTAAAGCGCTTTTACACTTTTCAGTATTACTTTAGACGTATTCCACTTAGAGCACCTATCGATATTTAATTTTAACCCTACCACTATTCTAGGAGGGCAATTTATGATTTTATAGGAATACCTATTGGTTGACGTAATAAATTGATTCGAATGCGGGTTCCAGGTTCTATTTCTGTCTGGATCAATAACAAAATCCTCGTATGAAAAAATGTACAAATCCTATTTCTAGATAAAAATAATACATCAAGATCCTATTGATTTCTTTACTTTTCCGAAAATGGCAGTAGAAATGTTAACGAACCGATGAGATTAAATAAATAAATTAAATAAACTTTGACTCACAAAATAATAGATCCTTACCAAATACTAATGGTGCCTACTTATTATGTCAATAATAGTATTTTCCAAGTAAATTAGGTATTTCCAAATTCCTACTTTTGCCTACAATACTTAAGTTAACCACTATATCCTGAACTCTTCTTCTATAACCTTTAATATTTGCCAAATTGGGATCTACAGCTCAAGTTATTTTGGTTTTGTAGCGTAGAAATCGTCTATCAAAATGCGTAGGTGGTCTTAATAATAAGCCAAAAAGAGTCTTATTGCAAAGGCATAAGAGTGATAAATTTAAAGATAAATCATAAGAAACTCCATAAGTTATTATTATGGACGAAAATAATCAATTATATGTTTATGAATACCTACTAACGATCATTTCGCATCTCTTCTATTCTTCATATACGTTATTTATTATCAATAATATTAACATTATGGTATTGCTTTTATACAGGGTGTTAGGGAAAAGATGCCAAAAACTTTATTATGTCATTGTTCCCGTATCCGATTTATCATTGGTTCTGGTTATTTACATATTTAATCTTAAAGTGATAGGTACAGCAGCATACATTATTTCTGATGAATGTAATCGGTACGAAGTTCGCCGGATCAGCTAGTTTAGAATAATTTACAAGTTAATAAAAGTTTTTACCTACTAAAGTAGAGAATGAGTACGCTCAAGCTAAAAATCTCAATTTAGAAAATTATCATGATGTGTCGTTACGTTAGTTCTTTGATTATTCACCATTATCTTTTTCGAAAATAGTTAAAGTACGAATTTCGATTATTTACCCTACTCTGAAGCTTGATTACGCATCTAAGCCTATTTCCCTGACGACTTAAAAATAATACTAATGATAAAATATTTTTAATCGTTCAAAATTAAAAATCTAAAGCTGGGTACACAATATAGTATACATTTAACATCATAAAATGTGAAAAAAGGTAACCAAATAAACCGTTCCAATTTTAAATAGAACTGCATTCGTTAAAAAATTGCAAATCAAATTACGAACTGTGATGGCGCCGTGAAAAATATGAAAACACCTTTTGTTTTCAAAAAAATCACTAATGAAACTGTGGTACAATGAAAATAATTGACTCGTTCTGCGTGAAAAGGTTTTTTTTATCGTTGTACAGCATATCAAGGTAAACAAACCTTATTTTAACGTAATAGGGCCGATTTTACAACAAAATGTATAGTCCGATGTGTCGCTCGACTGTATTTGATGGTGATTTAGTATATTCCAAATGGAAAATTCTTTTGAAAACAGTTGATTGCAACCATTTTTTTAAAAGCGTTTTTTAGATTTATTTAAAAACAGAGAAATAATTTTGCAAAGTTTATATTGGAAGAGTATATTAAAGTTGAACGTTTATTGAAAAAATCATTTTGTTGAAAATAATCTAAATAAAACGTATTTATACATGAAAAAGACATAGCAACCGTAAAAATGTCACACAATATTTTGAAAGCAATAAAATCTAAATATAATCCCAATTTATACTGTGAATATCATAGCAATATCAATAGGAAACCTAATACACCTATTGGGTACACCATTTTAACAAAATCAGTGTAATAAATTGGACACTAATGGCGGGTAACTCTTTATCTAGGGTTACCAGACTACAAAATAGTTTATTTCCAAGAAATCCACTCAATATTAGTTTTAGTAATTAACTTTAAGTAAAAATAAATATTTTAGGTAATATTACAATTTACAGGCCAGTAGATCTATTCTCATAAATAAAACACTGAATACTAAACTTTCACATTATAATATATTGCCTTAATTTAAAATACAATAAAATTCATCGCTTAGCACAAAAGCGCGGGGAGTCGTCACTCGTCACCACGCGTCCCTCTATTCTAACGTTTGATCCTAGTGTGACATTGACGTATTGTCTATGTTACACTATGACATCAGCTCACCTCAACAGCCACAACGATACCGTTATTTTAACGTTTTAGATTTTTCTCAATTAACAACTTACTTAATGTTATAATACATATTGAACTTTTTTACTACTGTTAAATGTTTTTAATGATAAGAGAGGGCTAACGAACTTATAGCTTACCATGAGTGTAATTAAATTAATCATCAGATACCAGAAAGGTCAATATCTTGTAATGTAATGATACTTGCATGAAACTCTACTTAAGTGCAGATGCAAGTTGTGATTGATCTAATTTTAATTTAATCTTAAAAAAATATTCAACTTGGATATCGTTTCTTAATTAGAGCCATCGCGGTTGTGACCATTTTTTATGGACTTTTTTATTTAAACTTTTAGCACATACTTACCAATGCACTGTGGTGGACTTAATGCCGGATGGCATTCCCTGCCAGTCAACTTCTAGATTTCCTAGTATTTAGCGTTAACTTAAGTTTCAATGGCATATTTAAATATGTACGTACGTACTTACATAACGTTTTATCAAACACGAATTATCAAAACCCAAATTCCACAACCCAACGTCAGTTAGCAGATATCATACTTCAATATGGCAACCCTGTCTATATCAAACGCCGAGCCGGTATAAAGTAAAACCGATTGCTTACAAACGAAAAAGAACAAAAACGCACCCATTGAACACCTGCCCTAATTAAATGGCCCTAACGTATCAAACCTGTTTGTTCGAAGTTTCAAAATATACCAATCTAACTTTGAACTCTACCAACGATGACGCTGTTTCTTATTCTGTTAGTATTAAGGTTCAAAATAGCGTAAATACAGTTACTTAGAAGTGTATATTTATATTGGTTGTTGTATTCATCTCGAACCTCTCATTTTTTTCGGACACCCGACTACTTTGTAATGTCTTTTTTATTCGAATCTTCTTTTTAGTTTATTTTTAAAGTGTGTGCTTACTTTATTCGTGTTTTAGTGTAAATAGGCTTTTTGTTATTATTTGCATTGCGGTGTTAACTTTAGATGAACAGTTATGTGTCAAGTTTAAGTAGATACAAGTAAAAAACCCATTTTTTTTCTCTACGGTATACTTAAATAATTATCTGTGTACCTAAATAGATAGAGGCTCATCTAAAGCTCATCTTAATAATAACATCAACTGCTTAAACTTAAGTTATTTCATCTCATTCCAATATCTGAAAAGAAGCTTAAAATGAAAAGTTTATTAACTATTTATCTTCACATTTCAGTGCCGCTAACGTAATTAATGAAATGAAATAACTCTGAACTAATTTTCTAATTAAGTTATTTACTTACTTTTACAACTAAAAACTAAAACGTACGACGGGCTGCGATTTATCTTAACTTTTCAATAAAAGCAGCTAACTTTGAAACTAAATGTTTCTCAAGACAAACTCGAGTGAAAATCTTATAGGTTTTCAAGTCACGTACTTCTGTAGCAACTAGTACGGCCATCTATTGGAGTTTTCACGAACTTCACTATTGCTAAACTAAGTTTCAGTTTTATTTTCTCCGTTTTTCATTCGGATCCATTTGCTTAAAGCTGTTATTTTGTATCTTGAAGCAAATTGAGTTTTTAAGAAAATTCTTTTTGAGAAAAGTTTGTACAAGAATATTAACATTAAATTCCTACTCTTGACTAGATTTAAACTTTACATTTTTATCTTATTTAAGTACCTAATTAATTTGATTAGGAATAATAAGACTATTTGATTAATTGTAATTTTCAGTCATTCATCACACTTATTTCATTTTTAAATTATTATCATAATTAAACGTATCTAGAACCTAGAGAAAAAAAGGTAAAACAGCTGTAGTTAAAGAACACTTACCTTTTAATTTATTCATTAAGTAGTCAAAAATCCAAGTCACACAAAATCCATAAATAAATCACCACACTAAAAATAAACAATCGATTGTCAACAAAACAAAACAAAACACAACACAAAACGTCACTGAACAAAGTTCCAAGTTTAAAAATCGCACTCGAAAGGCGGCAAAAGTTTTCGGGCCACAAAAAAAGAAAATAAAATTTCAAAAAGAGAACGCGAGTTGGCGCGAAACGAGACGTCAAACGTCACCCGGCGCGTGGCGATGGCGCGACGCATCGGACCACACTGGCCAGTTTCACGATGCACAGATTGTAGGCTGCATGATAAGCTCGCGCATGCAATGCGCTTTGGGAGATAGAAAAATTAATGAATTTTGATGGATTGAAATCGTTTATTTGCTAGGTACTACTGCTTTTTTATTTTGTACATTCACTTGCTTTAAAATTCAAAATTAAGCTTGTTCTTTGTGAAAACAAGATTTCTTAAAATTTTAATAAATTAATGTGAGCATTGGAGAGCATTTAGCAAGATATCTTTTGTAACAGAAGTCTCCATTCCCCTTGCATTTTTCACTCTACATTTTTAAACATGAAGATGAATATTTATTTACTTAATCAAAAAATATAATTTGCTTTAAAAATTTAAATATCTGCCGGTTAGTTTTGGAGAAGTTCGTATTTCTAGAAAAGGACTAAGTAAGCAAAATTATGCCTTGGAATTTATTGTTAGTTTTTGTGTGTATAATGTGTTATAGTCAAAACTCGATTTATAGCATATATGATATGAGTATTATTTAATTTTATAGTCTCTTCGCGGAAAAACTGATTTAGGTATCCTAGGTTTGAACAACGCGACGCGTTTCTTTTTTGCCCCTTTGACTGATTTCTACGAGATTGTAATAATATATAGAATCCATTATTGGCTGTAAGAACAAAAATACCTGTTTATATTATTATTATAAAAAGAGCTGTGGTTTTCTGAATAAAGAAAAATAAAATAAAATAAATAAATAAACCTTGGCGAACCAGAGCTTCCATGTTTCACTATGCATAACGTATGTTATGCCATAAAAAACAAAGTTTCTTTTCTCTGTCTACGAATAAAATACGTCTACAATTTTTGTTTGTATGTTAACAAACTACCGTCTCAAGCTTCCCACAGCCAGTTAAACATAACTGAACACATTCTGACCTTGCAGCAAGGCCTAACGAATCCGTGTGTAACAAAAAGAACTTTTCCCACAGTTCAGTTCCATTCAACTCGACAAAGGCGACTTTCCTTGGGATGAGCTACTTTACATCAAAACAAAGGTAGGGGTGGCAGACATAAAAAACTGTTTTTTAAGTGCAACTATCTATAAATTCGACCGTATTGTAAGTCCTTGCAACTCAAGAAGGCAAGTGAGCTTTAATTGTATGTGTACGTATACATGCACATTGCACATAACGATCAAAACTGTCAAAACTTTTGAAAAACGAACAGTAGCGAGCCACCACATTATACCTAAAGCCCACTCGCCTTATAACTGTTTATGACTCTACATTGCCGTATTATTTCAAAAACGTTCACTATAAAGATTAGCTTCTAAAAACTCTACATAAACCTACACATTTAAACATCCTTATTTTTTTTTACTCTTTAAAAAGAGGCATTTTAATGTTTTATTATTTTAGCTCAACAGCCCAATAAAGTAACCAGACCATTTCAGTAAAACCTCTTTATTCCTACCTATTTATCCAGATTATTTTTCTAAATAAGTAGTTTACCACCACTTAACTTATCATCAGTTTATGGTCTCAAATGCCTTTTACTGACCGCCTCCAGCAAAGCCTAATAGTGTCCAATCATGAAATTACTAACAATAATTTATGTTGCACCCCTGAGCGCGTCCTTTTTTACCATATCTCAACATCACATTATAGTCTCGGTTAACACCTGTTGTGGACTATCAACCTAATTTGTACCCTACAGTTTTATTAATAAGACAGATAATCCCATAGTATTGTTTCAACCCGTAAACGCTTGATTCCCGATCTCAAAAAGTACTTATTGAGCCTTTTTTTTCAGCGGTGTTTATCTTTGGAACTGAGTGACCACTTAAAATTGCTGAGTATACTTACATCTGGACCAAACCAGCTTTTTCCAGAGAAATCTAGTTCCAACCAGTTTGGTATTATTATAATACTTTATACACCTGGCGTATGTTTGGATTTGAAAATTATGTTTGTAAAACAAGGTGTGGGAAAATTGTAATTACTGCTCTATGGTAGGGATAATGATATCATTTATTATGAAAATTAAACATCAGATTATTATTTGTAACAGTCTTCCCTTGCCTTAGTTTACTCGTATTTAAGCAAAAGGAATTTTATTGATTTATGTGTTCCATTAGGGACTACACAACAAACAGAGAATGGGCAGCAGCGCTCTCTGAAAAACATCAATCTTTTAAACTGCGATCTCCAACCCGCCTGCCAAGCGTGGAGATTATGGCAAATCCCTCCACCATAGTGGAGGAGGCTCATAGTCCAGCAGTGGACTGTAAAGGGCTGTTGATGATGATGATGTGTTCCATAAAGTACCTACCTATACATATAACTGAGTTCATTATCATCATCATCATTTTAGCCATAGGATGTCCACTGCTGAACATAGGCCTCCCCCAATGATTTCCACAATGGCCGGTCGGTGGCAGTCTGCATCCAGCGCCTTCCCGCTACCTTTATGAGGTCGTCGGTCCACCTTGTGCGTGGACGTTCTACGCTGCGCTTTCAGGTACGTGGCCTCCACTCCAGAACCTTGCTGCCCCATCGGCCGTTCACAATCGCCATCGGTTATCACAAAAGTTACCATGATTTCGGTCTCTTTATCTATAGTCTAAATACTGACATTATTGATGTCTTTTCTTGAACTCTACTATTGCTTTTTGGCCTTTGCGACATAAGTACCTGTAAATTAACTTTTTTATTACGTTGCAGTTTTTGTTCTATGAAGAATTATCACGTAAGCTGCGAAATATTATCACTTACGTTGTACATTGATAGAAAGTGGTAAAGTTCAAAATAAAATTGCTCTTTCACTCATAGGGTAGTGGGAATTACCGTAATTGAAAACTACCCAACAAAATCAAAACAAGAACTATAATTACGAGCCATTCAGAATGCGTGCGACCCTGTATTAATCACGGTTTTTTTCTCTTTCTAACTATAGTGATATAGTTTTAATGATCTGTTGGAATGTCTGAGATTCATAATTATTAATGCACAATGACTCTACGAGTACATAGAAAAGTGTTCGCTATTACAGCCGTAATTATATTAGCATAAGGTTGAATTTGTAACTGTAACTTTAAATGAAAGTTAAAGACGTTTGTTAGAAACAAAAGGAATCTTAATATTTGTAGGTTAAAACGCTTTGTAGTGGTTTTAAGATGGCCATCGTAAGTGTTGAGTCATTTATTCTTGCACTTAAAGACATGGCAATAAATTTCGTGATGAATCATTTTAAAGTAGATTTTGTCATTCTCTTAAAATGCTTATGGAATGTATACTTTAAATATTAGTTCTACTACTACTTCTTTGCACTGGAAGGAAGTCAAACCTTAACTTCAAACATGACATGACATGAATATTCTTCTAATTAATTTCGTTGCGGGTCCAATGACAGTTTAACTTTCCCCCGGGACAAACTTTAACCTTCACTGGTTGGGTTTTTATTGGCGGTCAAGCTGTATATCCTGGCTACACAGTAGTTCCAGCGGTGGGAACGAGAGGTGGGAATAGTCCCGTATGTAGGTACCTATGTTGTCTCAAAGTGGTGGTAGAGCAAGCTATATTGGGACGTGTATAAATGCCCTAAAAAGGGTCCACATATTTTAATAGGAATTTAAATTTCAAGTCAAAACATCTAGCTTATTCAGGTGGACACACACTATGAGCAATCACCTGTAATCCGGCTCCAAGCGTATTAGCAAATATGTCCAAATGGACTTCACAGTGCAATGCTCACGTAATACTATAATCATACAATTACAGCAACTAGAGTCTGTTACAAAGGCTTTGCCTAGGTCAATGTATTGAGATGGCACTAGCAAATGGATTATTACATTAGTAATACCGTAATACTCAGCTGTATTTTGAATTGTTAAGGTGTGTATAGACTATAGCATTTTCTCAAGCATTTATATATATAAGCCACGTTCTTACGAATGTTTTGTCTTCGTTATCTGGCACCCACATTATAAAATTTGCTTAGTTTGGGACTAAATGGCGCAGTTTAAAATGACCAAGGATATTTTTAATTTATTTATTTTACGAAATCCATGGGAAAAGTGATGGTAATTCTATTCCACTCTTTCAGAACCACACAGTGATTATTGAATATATTATACTTAATATTAATTAGTATGGATATACATTTTATAATCAAGATAGTAATTTTCTATAACATTTCCCACGTTAAATGAAGACTACCTATCGGTTGATTAATTTGCACCAAAACTAATTAATCGTAAAGCATACAATTAATATTTAATAGCTAAAAATACCAAAACACACTAAACTACTAAGACTAAACTAAATTAATTGCTGGGAACATTTTAAAAAACTCAGTTTCAATGCGTTTTGAAAACAATGGAATTCCAAGCCCGCGTATTATTTAAAAAGTCTCACGTACAAATTATTTTTAAATAGTAACACAGAGCGTACTTAAACTTATAATCGAGTAGAATTCTTAAGTGTTAACGTTTGTATGAGTAAGTGTGTAAGGAATTTAAATTGTTTGACTTTACGATGACACTTGCAACTGTCAAAGTCAATGATGTTCACTTGTCACAACTTAATGATTGTATTTTAATTTTCGTTTAGTATTTGATTATTTACAGATCTAAAATAAGACAAGCGCCTTTTTCGCATGAAGTGTAGCAAATTAAAAACTTATCTATCAGTTAGAGATTAGATTATTTTTAATTAAAGTCATTCTTAGTAGGCTCATAGGCTTTATTTGTTTTCTAGATTTCTAAGTCTTTTAGCACGTGCTTATAAGTGTATCATTTAAAGTGAAAATGAAATCATTTTGATGAAATTTGGCATAGATATAGTTTGAGTCCCGGGAAAGGACATAGGATAGTTTTTATCCCAGTTTTTGAAACAGGGACGCCGCGATGAAGTTTTTCTGCGACAGACAAAATTCCACGCGGGCGAAGCCGCGGGCGGAAAGCTAGTAATACAATAACTAAAAGACCGACTAGGCATTGCCTGTCCTGTGGTACTCTTATTAAATAAATATCCTCTATAAATTTTATTTCTTCTATATTTTAGTTAAATATCCTCTAGCCTCAAACTAAGCAAAGTTTATACATGGGTACCAGACAACAGATGACTCTATCTATACTTTAAATTCATGTTATCATTTGTTAATATGCAATAAAAAATTTGAATTTGAATTTGGATAAATTCCACGCTAACAAGACATAAACATAAACACAACATTGTCTTCATATGCACCGTCATCGTGCAAGTTACAGAACCACCTTCGGAAGCCCTACGCTACCAATATAACTGGATTATTAAATAAAACAGCGCAGGATTACCGAACGCCGATACTGTACCTCTCCCTTTCACCCGCCACGCGACTCTACTCTCATCCCTTTCTGATACACTAAAATTTACCATACTTCTCTCTGTCACCCGGCACGCTTATGTTCCCATCTCGCTCGCACTGGGTGAACGTTCGGAACATCCGCCGCGACCTGTTCCAAAGAATGACAGGTGCAAAAACTCCCGAGTGTCCAACTACAACCGGCCACACACCAAACAAAATACAAACCTCTTATGTACTGGCCATAAGAGCGATTTTTTAATGTTTCACGTGCGGTCCGCTGTACATTCCTTGACCAGTCTTTCAAACCACAGATTACTGAGCGCCAGATGGTAGACCTTATGAGTGGCGATGTCTTTGCGTGGAATTTAAAAAAAAGATTCGCTTGGCTTGTTGGAGAGTTGTTATACCTATTGGTCATTTAAAAGAGTTTTTTTATGTTTCAAAAGGATTTTTTTAAGAATAATTATTACCAGGTTTGATGAGAACTTACCTACTTTATGATTATTGAATTGCATCTCAAATATTTTTTTCTTGAACAAGCGAAAGGTCGTCACTTCGATTCGCATCACAGGAAATTTTTCAAGTTATTAATGTTTTTGATGAATGAAACCATAATAATATTAAGTCAATCTAACTTTTAGTTCTTAAATTTTCTTACATTAGGTAATTTGAGCATTTATGATGCTAAAACTTGAATAAAGAGCTTTCGTAGTAGAGAACTAGGCCATAGTTTTTAGTAACCCGACTGCGCCAGAAGGAGGGTTATGTTTTTTTTATGTAATGTTTAATATACCATATCAACATTAGCCCAAGTGTTGGAATTTAATTTCCGATTCGAGATTCGAGGAAGGCTAGATCGATCCCCGCCAACCCTGTGTTTTGGTGATGAAGCCAGATCTAAAACATACATCTAAATATGTTTTATAACTCAAAGGTGACTGACTTACTGACTGACATAGTGATCTATCAACGCACAGCCCAAACCACTGGACGGATCGGGCTGAAATTTAGTAGGCATCCGCTAAGAAAGGATTTTACGAAACTCCACCCCTAAGGGGGTAAAACGGGATCCACGCGTACGAAGTCGCGGGCGGCCGCTAGTTTAGCATACAGAGGAACAGGGGTTAATTAACTCTATCCCTGAATAAAGTTAAAAGAAATAGTTTTTCGACTTTCAAGTTCAACACCCTCTACAAAATGAAATAATAAAAACATTGAGTTATAATGTACTACGTACTAGAGAAGACATGTCAACTAGACTGTTTCTGGCACGTAAATAGGTCCACGGACCGAAATTCAATTAGTATGTGCTCAGCGGTTGCTGTGACAACACGCTTGAGTGCAGTTTTGTTTTTTGAAATATGCCATCCTATAGACGAAAATACTGTTCAAATAACTCCAGATACATAAATATTAAGTAAAAATCAAGGAATGACTTTTTACCATTAAGACAACTTAATGGTAAAAAGTCATTCCTTGATGTTTTAAAGTGCATAAATGTACAAACATTTATGCACTTTAAAACACTAATTTAATTTTAATTTGTTAATTACAAGGCGTCACCGCGANGGGAACGAGAGGTGGGAATAGTCCCGTATGTAGGTACCTATGTTGTCTCAAAGTGGTGGTAAAGCAAGCTATATTGGGACGTGTATAAATGCCCTAAAAAGGGTCCACATACTTTTATAGGAATTTTAATTTCAAGTCAAAACATCTAGCTTATTCAGGTGGACACACACTATGAGCAATCACCTGTAATCCAGCTTCAAGCGTATTAGCGAACATGTCCAAATGGTCTTCACAGTGCAATGCTCACGTAATACTACAATCATACAATTACAGCAACTAGAGTCGGTTACAAAGGCTTTGTCTAGGTCAATGTATTGAGATGGCACTATCAAATCGATTATTACATTAGTAATACCGTAATACTCAGCTGTATTTTGAATTGTTAAGGTGAGTAACAGACTAGAGCATTTGTAAAATCCACGTTCTTACGAATGTTTTCATTTTATTCGTTATCTGGCACCCACATTATAATCTTTGCTTCGCTTGGGCCAAAATAGTGCAGTTTAAAATGTGAAGATATTTGTACTCGTAATTTATTTATTTAACAAAATCCATGTGAACTTCCAGAACCACATAGTGTTTATTAAACACTAGCTTTCCGCCCGCGGCTTCGTCCGCGTGGAATTTTGTCTGTCACAGAAAACCTTTATCGCGCGCGTCGCTGTTTCAAAAACCGGGATAAAATTTATCCTATGCCCTTTCCCGGAACCCAAACTATCTCTATGCCAAATTTCATCAAAATCGGTTCAGTGGTTTAGGCGTGAAAGCAAACAGACAGACAGACAGACAGAGTTAATTTCGCATTTATATTATTAGTAGTATAGACAGATTAGACAGTATAGATAAGAAGATTAATTAGTATGGATATAGGTACATTTTATAAACAAGATTCAGATCATTTCCTAGAACTTTTCCCACGTTAAATGAAGACTACCTATCGCTTGATTAATTTGCACCAAAACTAATTAATACTAAAGTATACAATTAATAGCTAAAAATACCAAAACACACTAAACTACTAAGACTAAACTAAATTAATTGCTGGGAAAAGTTTAAAAAACTCAGTTTCAATTCGTTTTGAAAACAATGGAATTCCAAGCGCACATATTATTTAAAAATTCTCACGTACAAATTATTTTAAAATAGAAACACAGAGCGTACTTAAACTTATAATCGAGTAGAAATCAAGTGTTAACGTTTGTATGAGTAAGTGTGTAAGGAATTTAAATTGTTTGACTTTACGATGACACTTGCAACTGTCAAAGTCAATGATGTTCACTTGTCACAACTTAATGATTGTATTTTAATTTTCGTTTAGTATTTGATTATTTACAGATCTATTAGTAAGGCAAGTGCGTTTTGCGCATGAAGTGTAGCAAATTAAAAACTTATCTATCAGATAGAGATTAGATTATTTTCAATTTAAAGTCATTCTTAGTAGGCTAATAGGCTTTATTTGTTTTCTAGATTTCTAAGTCTGAGTTGCACCAACTAACTTTGACCGTAACTATAACGATAACCGGTGATTTTTGTATGGAGTTTGACAGATTTTTGACGTTTGTCAATGTTAAATTATGATGGTGCAACCCAGCCTTAGTCTTTCAGCACGTGCTTCTAAGTGATATCATTAAATAGTGAAAATGAAATCAAATAATACAATAACTAAAAGACAGACTAGGCATTGCCTGTCCTGTGGTACTCTTATAATAAATAAATATCCTCTATAAATTTTTTTTTCTATATTTTAGTTAAATATCTTCTAGTCTCAAACTAAGCAAAGTTTATACATGGGTACCAGACAACAGATGACTCTATCTATACTTTAAATTCATGTTATCATTTTGAAGAAATTCCTTGCTAACAAGACATAAACATAAACACAACATTGTCTTCATATGCACCGTCATCGTGCAAGTTACAGAACCACCTTCGGAAGCCCTACGCTACCAATATAACTGGATTATTAAATAAAACAGCGCAGGATTACCGAACGCCGATACTGTACCTCTCCCTTTCACCCGCCACGCGACTCTACTCTCATCCCTTTCTGATATACTAAAATTTAACATACTTGTCTCCCTCACCCGGCACGCTTATGTTCCCATCTCGCTCGCACTGGGTGAACGTTCGGAACATCCGCCGCGACCTGTTCCAAAGAATGACAGGTGCAAAAACTCCCGAGTGTCCAACTACAACCGGCCACACACCAAACAAAATACAAACCTCTTATAATGTACTGGCCATAAGAGCGATTTTGGAATGTTTGACGTGCGGCCCACTGTACATTCCTTGACCAGTCTTTCAAACCACAGATTACTGAGCGCCAGATGGTAGACCTTATGAGTGGCGATGCCGTTGCGTGGAATTTAAAAAAAAGATTCACTTGGCTAGTTGGAGAGTTGTTATACCTATTGGTAATTTTAAAATGTTTATTTAAGTTTCAAAAGGTTTTATACTAAGAATAATTGCCAATTTTTATGAGTACTTACCTACTTTATGATCATTGAAAAATTTTAACGTTAAGAGTTGCATCTCTAATAAACTTTACTTAAACAAGCGAAGGGTCTTCACTTCGATTGCAATCATAGGCATTTAGATTTTTTCAAATTATTACCTGTAAGATTAATTTATGAGTCACTAGTAAGACGATTTAACTTTAAATGTTCTGAAATCAATAGATTGGTTTATTTAAGATTTTAACTTCAATGATGCTACATCTAGAAATGTAGAGCTTTCGTAGTAGAAAGATTTGTAATAATTTCTAATAGTTTCAAAGAATGGATAACAGTTTATAATAATGCGTAAGGCCTTATTTATAACCATGTTCTGGTTAGTTAAGATTAATCAAGAGTTTCGGCATCATCATGATGATGATCAAGATATTATATTATACAAGTTTTGTTCAAAACGGCCGGCCCAGTAATTTCGGAGCCCATTCAATACAAACCACCCTGAAATCTTTCTTTTCTTCCTTCTATTTAATTTTAAAGGGTATCATGATCTAAAGATCTTTAAACATGGCTAATCCGCCTTTGATTTCCACCACTAAAATTCCTGTTGTAGTATCAAGCACCCTCTTAAAAACCAATGATAAAAATCTTAATACGATTTACAAGTAGCAAGCATCTTGTTATCCAGCCAAGAACAATGCATACCAGTTGGTCCGGCCAGGTGTTGCAAACAGGTTGAACTAATAACACTCCTGACGCAGTCGGGTAAAAACAATAACGTACAGTAATTGCATTTTATAAGTACAACTGGACAATAAGTACCGGTCATCATGGCTCCTATTCTAGTGATCAGATTAATTTCAATTATATCTGTCTCTGTCACTCATACTGGTATCTCCCTTTGTGAGAGAGGGATAACACATTCGAAGCTTCAGATAACGTAGTTCAGAGTAGCCCCCGCAGAACGGGTTTGTTTCCATAAAAGTGTGGGTTTGGAGATGAATTTTCGACGTTAATATTGCGCCGAATTATGCAATTGCAGAAAGGGTGGTTATGTCTTTCGTAAGCAAATGATAATTGAAATGGTCTGTTTTATGCTATTTTGTGTTTAATCACTTCCATAGTTGTGTAAGATTGTGATTTAGATCAACCAATAAAAACAAAACTGCTTAAAAAATATCTTCTTTATGTTTTTATAACTATCAGGTACAAATTTCTCTTTTATCCGACTACTACGATGCAAAAAAGGGTTATGATTTTGTGATGTATGTTTTTAAACTGAACCTCTAGGACCTGAACTTTTAATTATTTTAAAACCCCGCTTACAGAGTAGGTACTTAATACACTGCCTAATCTGGGTTCAAAAACAATACAATATTATGTAAGAAAATTACTCATACCTGAAAAAAAGATAATTAATGTCCTGAAAATTACGCCGATTTGGTATCGGCCGATTCTTTATACAAATTAGAATCGGGCTCAACTATCGGCCAATTAAAAGTCGGTGGTCTGCGCCCAGGCTAAAACCTCACAAACTCCACCCTTTAAAATATTACTATAGGAATTTCTAATTCATTAATATAAACCCGATACAGCTAGAAACTCCCATAATAGCAGCTACGGAATAGACTTGCATAAGCGATTGCCAACCTTTCTCGTTAATGGGAGTCGCTCCACACCTGCGAACGGAATGCTTGCAACCTCTGACTTGCAGTAATGAAACATGTCAGTTTTCATTTTCATACTGATATTTTAGGACTTGTATTTATTTATGAACTACTCAAACAAAATTTTATCTCACGCTCAGCGTAAGTGAATTTAAAATGGTATCACTTAAAATAAGTATGATGGTGATTTTTGACCATGATTAATCATGGGTTCATGGGCATATTTAGATAAGGGATAGAACATCCTAGTGCGATTCTCCTCCGTCCTAGACTTCTTATCTTAAGAGTCAATTGACTGAAAATAATTTTAAGACATGTATGATAATTAATTATAAATACATAGTTTAATATTTTTACATTTGTATATCTGTGATATATTGTATTGTATATTTACATTTGTAGCGTGGATGCGAGCGGCGCAGGACCGGTCTTTGTGGAAATCCTTGGAGGAGGCCTTTGTCCAGCAGTGGACGTCTTTCGGCTGAAACAAACGAACGAACATTTGTATTTCATTTTGACGGAAAGCTTTTATGTATTTGGTTAGCAACTTAGCAGTATAAACGAAAGCAGAAAATCCAAAACGCAAAAATCTAGCAAAATACGCACATCTGCATCACAAGGTTTTAATACCATTTATATTATTACTATAGAAAGACCCCAAACTGTATTAATTCAATTAATGTATTTGCAATCCCACTAATTCTTTGCTAATAGCGCGACACGCGAAGATTCCCAAACTTTCGCCTAAGCCCCATAATCCGGGTTTAAGCGGAGGGGGGTCACGGAGTAGAATAATTTCCATACATTTGTTGGTGCCGCCGTCCCGTTCGCCGTAAGCCGCTCAATAGTGGGGTTTAGGTTTGAGGCACACTAAGTACTAACTGAGAAATTACTTATTACTGTCGATAGTATATCACAATTATTTGAAAGTTATAAAAAAATAAATTTTTTGCCATAGTATCTGCTGAACTAATAATTGGAAGATTGCTCCAATCCGGAAATCTATGTTCAGCAGTGGACCTCCTGTGATGAACCCTGGTATCTGACAATCTGTGTCGACATAGGCATCTGATATCAAAATTTATTTTTGGAATCAAATTGATTTTAAATTACATAGCTATGGTACTTTTAACTTAGGTTATCCTAATATTCTGACCCTAATTAAAAGTTACACCCTAGTTGAACACTGTTTTATGACATTTCCACTAACAGTGTTCAACTAGGATATAACTTTTTATAAATAAGAGGATGAGATCACAAAGACAAACTCTTTTACTCCATAACGCTCTAGTTAAATATTTAAATATTAACTTCCACACCCCTCTCCAACTCAAATTAATGCAAAGAAGCCATTAAACACAATCCACACGAGAAAGGCGAATTGCGCCTACAATCGATCGAGTGGTTAATAAATAATGATCTTCACACTTGCAGGAGCGGGAGCGGTAATCCATTCGATGCAGGTTGGGGCTGGATGGAGGTAAAGTTTAAGATGCAATGAGTTATATTGTTCCCTTTCAATGCCAAGAACTGGGTGAAATTTTAAATAGCGTTTTGTAATTATTTGTTTTTTACGATTGAGAATAACTAACAACAAAACAGATAAATAAAAATATTAGGTAACCACAATTAAAAAAAATCGAGAAGTAGGTACTTAGGTAGATAGGGAAACCTTGATTTGAAGAAGATCCATGTCACCTTAATCAATCTTGTCGTTTGTCTATACGAAAATATAAAAGATACCCGTCACTGACTGACTTTACACTATTAAACAGATTGCACTGAAAATTGCGGCACGCAAATAGTTATTATACCCTAAGAAATAACTTTACAAAATTCATAAGGGGATGAAAGGGGGTCCAAAGTTTAACTCGAGGGAAACTGCGAACAAAAGCTAGTCATTCAGAAAACAAATAATTTGCGCCCAGTGTGCCTCGCACCGGTAGTAATTTCAGTTAAGCTCTCGCTGAGCTTACTATATTTACAGCAAGTTTTGACCCAAGCTCGCCTTACTTACGGCCGCGAGTCGGTTATTGTCATAGTTTATGAAATTGTACAGCCCTGGGACTGTACACACATTGACGGTTCGGACAACCCTGTAAAGGTCGATTCACACATATCAGTGAAGTCACAGTACTAATAAATTATTATTAATGGCATTAAGCTCGCCTGTTGTACCACTGTTTTTTGTGTGCAATAAAGATTTTAAATAAATAAATAAATAATACAGTACCGGCACAGTGCCAAATATTCTTTAGGGGCTCTTTCCCTTGAAGACATTCCCTAGATTTTTTTATGGGTTTTTCAGAGTCCCGTTTCTGAATACATATTATTATTCACATGAACATTCCGTTTGCAAAAAAACCTATCCGTTCAAATTAGGAATTCCATTTCAAACACACTATTGTGTGTTCACATGACGTACAGTTTTGTGGGATCCTGCTTACTGGATCCCATCGATTGAAGCGTTGGTAGGGCCCAGAAGATAAGGAGACAACATGTAAAGTGCCCCATAAGGGCTACTTTTTTTTTATCTACTGTAGTTTGACGTTCATAAGTGCCACTAGTGGTCTAAATTCGATAAAATATTTTGGATTTTTTAATAAACATTACACTATCGTTATGTGCATGTACACGAACACTTTTTTTTTGTAGGTACGCACACTTCTAGCTTTAAGAGCTTTACCAGTTTCACCAGGCAGAGTGGCGAGTACAGAAGGTACTCTAGCCGTTTGGCGATCGTCGGTGCGCGTGCCGACGAGGCCGAGTGTGGGCCTCGCTTCGCGTCGGTCGCAGACCGACGTTTGCGATCGGGCGTACACGTACACTACACACACAAGTAAAGCTCACTCGCCTTCGTGAGTTGCAAGAACTATACAGCGTAATCTTTGCGGTGCGACACCGCAACACATCGTGTGCTTGGGCTCTCACTAATGAGTGTGAATCGACCTTAAGGCTGTGTATAATGAAGGAATTTTCATGGGCATTGTTTTAGTACTTGCAAGGGTGACGTCTATTAATGCAAACCACATTTAGAGAAAGCTTAACTGTGTTCTCAGTCTTGTGTCATTTCGCTGAGGGGAGAACTTCTTAAACATAATGAAAGTAGGTTGAGAATAAGTACCTACAGTTGACATGAAATACACGTATATTTAAATTCACTGCTTGATTATTTTCTAAGGAAATTAGTGGCAGGTTCCAAGATAGTCCCCAATCTATTGCGGTTACCTACTCAGTCTTCACTGGTCGTATTTCATGTCAAACAGTAGACAAGAATATCCTGCTTGCACAAGAGTGGTGATACCATCATTATCAGATAATTAATTAGTCTTAGAGGCGACTTAGGGACTACACATCAAACAGAGAACGGGCAGCAGCGCTCTCTGAAAAACATATAGAGTGATAGTGGTCATATCCTACTCTGCCGAACAGCTAAGCAACAGGCAGCGATGAAGAATTAAGAAGTAACAATGATCCCAATCTTATTACTTTAGTTCGTTCGTTTCAGCCAAAATGACGTCCACTGCTGGGCAAAGGCCTCCCCCAAGGATTTTAATATCGACCGGTCCGTTTATTTTAATTCGAGTTTACTTAGGTAGCCGCGCTGCCCGTATCCAGGTTCTTCCCGCGGCCTTCACCAGATTGTCGGTCCATCTAGTGGATTATTACTTTAATACGAGTATATTTGAAATTCCTCAACTATACACTTGCTAACTAAATCAAGGCAGGAACAAAGCATTTCTCTACCAGCTAGTGGAAAACGCCGGGTAATATTTTGTATTGTTTATATCTGCATAAATACATGAGATGCGGATCCTAAACAAAGACGTACATGTGAGACTGTATGAACTGGCAGATAGGCGTTTACACTTGAAGACTTCAAATTCTTAACTTGTATAAAACACGGTACATATCCAAGACAAAATATGTTTGTTTATTTGAAAACGTGTGCCTCGACGCGGTGTTAGAGCAATTAAGATTATGAGACAGTTGTAAATGCGCCATACCTCGTTAGTTTTTATTTTCTTAAAAAAATAATTCAATGTTTTAAACAAATACTTACTTACAGATTTTTTTTATTTCACGTTGATATTAACAACTAAATTCGGTTAAATATGAAGGAGCCTTATTTGTGGTTTCTTAGCGATCAGACCGCGTAAATCGTGCTGTTTTTCTTTATTTGATAGTTTTTTTATTGAGTGCTTTATAAAGTAGTACCTATCGTAATGTAGTAGTTTAGTAGTATCTCTAACATCGTTCCTGTATTTTCAGATACACTAAATTATCGTTCATTTCAACAATATTTTACTAAAAAGCACTAAAATATCGTACGGTGTAAATACCAGTTAAGTATTTAAGCAAAACTAGATTTCTGAACCAGCTACAAATACACATTTTGGACCCTAACTTCAAAATTTTACGGTTTGTTTTACCAAAGCAAACGNCCTCTGATCCTTAAGACTTTATTATAAGGATAATGATTTTCTTTGATCGGTGTTATTTTTAATATGAAAGGGCGTTTATTTATTTACTTATAATGAGAAATAATAATAATAAATAAATAATAAATCTTTGGACAATTTCACATACGTAGCCCCAAAGTAAGCAACTTGATGCTTGTGTTATGGGTGCTAGCTTAACGGATATACCTACTACTTATATACTTTTTTTTTAAATACATAAATATTATACATAGTCACACCCAGACCCGTCACAGAAATTAAAATTCATCATTTCAATTTCTGCCCGGCCGGGAATCGAACCCGGGACCTCTCGGCATAGTAGTCCGTTCTAAATAATTGTGTTAAATTGAATTGAAATGTGCAAAAGAGTGAATTCATTGTATTTTGATCGGATTATTTTACGTTTACCAGATTCTGTGTTTTCACTGGTTATTAAAATTGGATTAATATTGTTTTATTTGTTAGTTGCCCGCGGGTTAACCCGCGCGCGCACGTTGTGGTTTTTCGCAGAAATTCAGCGTTTCATAAAAGGAATTTGAACATCCACAACATGACAAATAAGTAAATGATAAATAACCTAATGATTTTCACTAACATTTGCAACTTTATTTTTCAGTTTTATTAAGTTTTACATAAAGCTCATAGCAGACTTATCAAGTCGAAAAGGGGTCAACACCATATCGCCTTTTGCGCGCTGTCAACCGCGAGGCGAGACGTTTACGTTACGGTGCAGATAAGTGTGCGTTGCAGTACGGAGTTTCATACAAAGAATACTGACCGCCTCGAGTTGATACGTTTACAATCCCTTTCCCAGTTGATAAGTGTGCTATGTCTTTCTAAAGCAGACGGGCGGGCGACCCGCGCGTTTCACCCGCTCGTCTGCTACGACTTGTTGCTGAGTAAGCTTAATATCCGGCTTTCAATTGAGGATAAAGTACATATTAACATACTGACTTTTAGCCGCGGCTTCCCTCGCGTAAACGCCTGGCTACAAAAATACTAAAAGTTTTAGCTTTGGTTTTAGTGTCTTTTCAGATGAAATACTTTTTGATTAATTTATCATTATTTCATTGCGGTATTTTCGGTTCTCTACACAAACTTTAGTCCTCTATTCCAACGTGATTTAAGCTAGAAAATTAACCAACTAACTATTAAGATTATGTGCACAGTTAATTCGAAGGGGTTGTATGACAATAGCTGAACGGTGAAGGTGTTGGACTAACCGACTTGTAATCCGAGGAAAGCAGGTTTGATCCCCGCCGCTGGACTATTATGGTGAACCCAATCGTAACACAAGCATAATATTTAGCTTACCACGAGGGGTTAGCGGGATTATTAAAAAAAGTACAGAAACAGACTTACTAAATGGATCGACGATCTAATGAATGTCGCGGGAAGTACCTGGATGCGGGCAGCGCACGACCAGTCGTTATGGACATCCTTGAGAGAGGCTTTTGTCCAGCAGTGGACATCATTTGGCTGAAACGAACGAACAGGAACAGTTTTAAAAGGACTTTTTAGGATCCGTCACCTTTTTTACCTAAATACTAGTCGGTTCATACAATTCGATGTGCAAAACCACAGATCACAGTAACTAAAGGGAGATGTGACAAGGGGGCGGGGCCGGTGTCGCAGCAANGTTTTACCAAAGCAAACGTTTTTTTTTTTGCAAAATATGTTTTATTAAGGCTTCTTTTGCACATTCTGTCTGTCTGTATAATGATAGTGTTCAGTTATAAATATCATTGAATTTAATGAATTGCTATTCAATATACCGTTTAATACAGTAATTTATTTATGCTTTTCTTAGAAATAACACCCGCTACGTCAGCNGGATGTTCTATCCCTTATCTAAATATGCCCATGAACCCATGATTAATCATGGTCAAAAATCACCATCATACTTATTTCAAGTGATACCATTTTAAATTCACTTACGCTGAGCGTGAGATAAAATTTTGTTTGAGTAGTTCATAAATAAATACAAGTCCTAAAATATCAGTATGAAAATGAAAACTGACATGTCACTTCTGCCTTCATTACTGCAAGTCAGAGGTTGCAAGCATTCCGTTCGCAGGTGTGGAGCGACTCCCATTAACGAGAAAGGTTGGCAATCGCTTATGCAAGTCTATTCCGTACCTGCTATTATGGGAGTTTCGAGCTGTATCAGGTCTATTTTGAATTAGAAATTCATTTATAGTAATATTTTAAAGAGGTAAAGCTTGTGAGTTTATGAGGTTTTAGAAGGTAATCTTTGATTCAGCTACAGAGCTGGTTTTAAAAATATTTTACCAATAGAAAGTCACAATATTAACTACATTAATTAATTTTGTTCGTTCGTTCGTTTCAGCCAAAAATGACGTCCACTGCTGGACAAAGACCTCCCCCAAGGATTTCCATAATGATCGGTCCTGCGCTGCCCGCATCCAGGCTCTTCCCGCGACCTTCACCAGATCGTCGGTCCACCTAGTGGGAGGCCTGCCCACGCTACGTCTTCCGGCCCGTGGCTGCCACGGGTTATTTTGTTACTGTAAATAAATGACTCATAACCAAAAGTGAACTTTCTGTGAAAGAACGAAATACACGCGGGCAAAAGTAAAAAAAAAAACTTTAATGTCTTTCACCATTTTTGTAGGTGGAGAATTTTCAGGACGTTATTGTCTTTTTCACATGAGTTATCTCCATAAATATATTTTTTTTACCCAGAGTAGACAATGCCAAGCGGGTTTAGAACTAAAAGTTCAGGTCCTCCAGGTTCAGTTTGAAAACATACATCACAAAATGATAACCCTTTTTTGCATCGCAATAGTCGGATAAAAAGAGCAATTCGTACCTGATAGTTATAAAAACATAAGGAAGATGTTTCATGGGTAGTTTTATTTTTATTGGTTGATCTAAGTCACAATCTTACACAACTATGGAAGTGATTAAACACAAAATAGCATAAAACATGCCATTTCAAATATCATTGCTTAAGAAAGACATACCCACCCTTTCTGCAATTGCGTAATTCGACGCGAAATTAACGTCGAAAATTCAACTGCAAACCCACACTTTTATGGAAACAAACCCGTTCTGCGGGGGCTACTCTGAACTACGTTATCTGCAGCTCCGAATGTTTTATCCCTCTCTCACAAAGGGAGATACCAGTATGAGTGACAGAGACAGATATAATCGAAATTAATCTGATCACTAGAATAGGAGCCATGATGACCGGTACTTATTGTCCAGTTGTACTTATAAATGCAATTATGTACTTTATTGTTTTTTACCCGACTGCGTCAGGAGTGTTATTAGTTCAACCTGTTTGCAACACCTGGCTGGACCAACTGGTATGCATTGTTCTTGGCTGGATAACAAGATGCTTGCTACTCTTGTAAATCGTATTATGATTTTTATTCATTGAAGTAANCGCAGTAATATGCCCAAAAACAGAACACATTGCTCGTGTCAGCAATGATGACAGCAGCGACGTCATAATGTAAACAGTGGGCCTAGTGTGAGTTTACATCAAACGCGCTCACTAGTGAGCGAAAATGACATTAAATGTATGACAGATTGTACAGCGCCCGTAGCGGGAAACGTTCAAAAACTAAAGTTTTCATACATTTTGTGAGCGCGTTTGATACTCACACTCAGCCCACAGTTTACATTGCTTGCGTAGTAAAGATTATTCGAACGTTGAGTAGGTACTCAACTCATACCGCAGTGAGTAATGAGCACATATTTTGTTTTCTTTGTGTGTGTGAATTTCTAATGCGACACTGAGTTTTGAACTCAGCGCATTAGTTAGCATCTCTCTATATCTCTATGGTATCCGCCCACCTTTATTACCTAAGTAGGTACTACCCTATTCATACAATGAGGGTTTTCGCGAATGAAAAATCCGCCAGAATACGTAGACGCGAGGTCCAAATGCTGCATGATTGGTTATTTTTGACATGACATTGACAGATATGTCAAAATCCACCAATCACGCAGCAGTCAGACCCCACATCCACGTCCCGCCATCTAGCGGATATTTCATTCGATGCAAAACCGAGTGAGCTAGTACTTTATGTTAATAAGCGCGATACATTATGCAGCACAGCCCGCGATCACCTTAAAACCTATCCAGTTGGCAATTTAGCGAATCGAAGCCAGCGCTTTTTGGTGTAAGGCTGTGTCCATACAGCACAGATTTGATTTGATTTGATTTTGTTCAGAAACTTGTCGAAAAATGTCTTTACCAAACAATCATTCGTTTTTCATCTTGCCTGTCTGTGTCTGTCTAGATCTTATTTCGCTGAAATATCTATAGTTTTCCAGTTTAAATTAAAATCAATAAACACATCAAATCAAATCATCAAAAAATGTAAGGAGAAGAATTCTCATCTTAACCGAAGAATTAATATTAACTGACGTTCTAAACTTTAGACTTTATTAAGTTCGTTTGTGAGCAAATAGTTTGATTATGATTGATGATTAACTTCAACTACAAACTCGGCATTGGGAAGTCACGGGTTCCATTCCACATGGAAAAAAATGTGTGCTTATAACTCATATTTTAGTTACTTATGGCTAACTGTACGTACCTACTTGTAACAAAACCAATAAACACTTATGTTACTAAAGATAAGTTACTTTAGTAACAACAAAAATANAAAAAAAAAAAAAAAAAAAAAAAGCTTCAAATCTTCAAAAAAAATTATTCAAAATTTCATATGTAGTCTGCACACGCCTTTACATCCGTTTTTAAATTCAAATCGGATTATACGATATCTAGCTGTTAGAGTTTATGAGCGGGGCGAGCGGTGTGAGCGGTGTGAGCGGTGCGAGCGGTGAGAGTAGGCACATCCAGACCGATGAATTGGCGATTCTATATCGCTTTAACGGTTCCAATCTAATCGAGCTTTTAAAGCTCGAATAAATTTGTTTCAGTATGTTTCAAAGCTGAATTTAGCGAGAACATTTTGTGTTTTAATGCTTATGTACTGAGGTTATTACTTAAATTGGATGTTTGATTAAACTTATATAACAAAGTTTAGGTACCTACTTTTAAAATAATTAGCGGCCACCCGCGACTTCGTCCGCGTGGATGACTCCTGAGACTGGGACTCCTAGCACTTGTAGTTTCTGAGATTTCGTGATGAGTGAGTCAGTCAGTCAATCTTCAGTGACCTTTCGCTTTTATAGATATAGATTTGTTTTGCACAAATTACTAATAGGCCCTCGTACTAAGCTAAATGCTTGTGTCATGAGTGGGCTCACCAATTCACTATAATATTCGAGTGGCGGCGAGGTTCGAACCCGCGTTCCTTGGATGACGAGTCAGCCAGTCCGACCCCTTCACCATTTTTCTAAAATAAACAGCAACTAGCAAAAATCTCATAAAAACTCATCTATATATATAAAAGAAAGTTGTGTTAGTTACTCCACTTATAACTCAAGAATGGCTGAACCGATTTAGCTGAAAATTGTCAGGCAGGTAGTTTAGAGCCAGGAGAAGGACATAGGATACTTTTTATCCCGTTCGAAATTTAAAAAAAAGTCTGCTTATTTATTGCTATTAAGGCGGAACAAAGTTCGCTGGGTCAGCTAGTTTATTTATACAAGTAGACTTTTAAAAAGCACTTTTACACGTCCCAGTATTAACCCTACCACTGCTTCAGGATAATAAATGGGCCAGTGCTGATTGTTGGGTTCCAACACTAAAACTCATTCATTCCTTCATTCGTTCGATCTTGTGACGTATGTATTTGAGCGCCTTTCGCGCCCAGTAGCGTTTCGTACTCCGGCCATTACACTTGTGATTGTGTGTATTAAACTGTGCAGACCTGGCAATAAACTTAATTAGTGAAACCACGGCCTTTCAATCAACACCTACAACAACTTCGCTGCCCTACACTGATAAGAAACAGCGCAAGAAACTCGGTCACTATTGTCAGTCGAACTACAACAACAAATCAAACTATCAATATCTACTTAAGATCGTACTTGTGAAAATTTTCAGAATACCTACATAAATAAAGCATTTTTGTCAGCATTTTATTTAAAACTACACCCACATAATCCATATAGGACATAGGTACTTCTACGTCATACGGCAATAATCTATAATATAAAAATGAATCGCAAAATGTGTTGGTAAGCGCATAACTCAACAACGCCTGGACCAATTTGGCCAAATCTTTTTTTAAAATGTTCGTTGAAGTTCAAGGATGGTTTTTACGGCAAGAAAAATTAGAATTATTGCTGGAATAACCCTAAAAATAGCCCTTTTCTTTTTCCCATACAAATGATTTGTAACCAAAACGTATACAATTTGAGCTTTATTGCTATGGTATAAAGTTCATTTTAAATTACAAGCACTCACTGTTGTCTAAGCAATGTAGGTGTGTTCCTAACGTCAAAGATCATAATTATTATCTATCAAAACAATGTGCGTGTGTGCGTTGGAGCACAGAATAATATATACATAGTTGGAGGAGTTTAATGTCGCGTTCCGAAACTCGCGTTTCTTTTGTATTAGTTTCTTTATCTTCTTCTATACTTATAATAAATCTGTAGAGAGGTCAATTCTGTACATGAAATATATTTTCAAAATAACTATCAGGGGGTGATTAGTGATCGATACTGATGCCAAAAATGCAATCAGTAAAATTTTTGTCTGTCTGTCTGTCTGTCTGTCTGTCTGTCTGTCTGTCTGTCTGTCTGTCCGTCTGTATGTTCCTTATAGAAACAAAAACTACTCGACGGATTTTAACGAAACTTGGTACAATTATTCTTCATACTCCTGGGCAGGTTATAGTATACTTAGGAATTCCCACGGGAACAGGAATTAGCGGGAAAATCCTTTTGTATGAAAAATCTAAACCGCTTAAGTTAGACGCTTGAAAATTTGGCATGTAGGTACCTTAGTAAACTTAAAGCTTAGTTACAACAAGGAATTCCCGAAATTCCCACGGGAACGGAAATAAGCGGAAAAATCCTTTTGTATGAAAAATCAAAACTGCTTAAGTTAGAAGCTTGAAATTTGGCATACTATTACCTTAGTAAACTTAAAGCTTAGTTACAACAGGATATTGCAAAATTCCCACGGGAACGGGAGTTAGCGGGAAAAACATTTGTATGAAAAATCTTAACCGCGTAAGATAGATGAAGAGGGTAAAACGGGATCCACGCGTACGAAGTCGCGGGCGGCCGCTAGTTTCCAATAAAAACAGCCAGCACTTAAAACACTTAATTAATTCCTATTTATCAACCTAGAACAAAAACTAGGAGCTAGATTAATTAGTTCTAGCCCAGAAGGCGAGGCCAGATCGATATCTTGTTAATGCTAAGGTTAAAACGAACGCTCTGTAACACCCCTAGTAAATCTTTAGTGGTGCTAGGGATGGGGTGGTGTCGATAAAATTAAACACAGTTTTAAAAAAGAAACCTGTTGTCACAATAGTTTTAAAACTAGTGCGGCTATTATCGTACAGGCTATTTCATGGTGATACGTTTATCCTGTTCCAATAAAAAAAATTTTTAGTCAAAGTTAAAGTCAAAATTTCTTTATTTGTATAGACTATTAAATAGTTCTTACAAATCGTCAAATATTTTGCTCTTAAGGAGCCTCTACATGCCTCATAATCTTTTTACCCTACCTATTAAACATCATAAGCAGCAATACGCATCTGACATAACTCAACTGGACCGATGGCATAACGTACGAAGCATGAAATCATTTAACATTCAAGTAATCAGCAAGCAAATGCATTAAGAAACTGTTAACTTCTGTGCGCCACCCAGCGTTCGATTGAACGTGGAATCAAGAATAAAATTCTGTAGCCTAGCCACAAAATTATTTTGTTCACAAATGGTTCTAGTACTCAAATATAAAATCTAGTATTTTTAAAAAAAAATTGTGCCTGGATTCCTTTTAACATTACATTGCAAAACCATTTTGGTGTCATTTCTGAAAAATTCTTCACATCGACACTCATCAAATCTAATCGACACGTCCCCTCTCTAGCTCTTCCACTACCCGTTAATTCGATCTCACTTCAGTGTTACTCATTATCTTAAAATCTGTTAATATATCGATAAAGATGTTATCGTTCATCGACACGTTCTCCTCACTGGCCTCGATCTGGCCAACGTTAATGTATTCAGTGGCCAAGCTTTACTTCTAATGGTACTGATTGAATTATAATCGCTTTCAGGGTTTACATGACAGTTTTGTCTTTGCTTGCTTTGGTGAGAGAAAAAAATGTTGAATTTGAAGCTACAGGTATTTTTTTTAGCTGCTGCTGAGCTATAAACATAAATGTTGTCACAGATTGTAAGCGCATTTTAACCTTTTTTTTTATCCAAAACTCTTGGCCTGTATCTCACCNATAATTTCCAATAAAAACAGCCAGCACTTAAAACACTGAATTAATTCCTATTTATCAACCTAGAACAAAAACTAGGAGCTAGATTAATTAGTTCTAGCCCAGAAGGCGAGGCCAGATCGATATCTTGTTAATGCTAAGGTTAAAACGAACGCTCTGTAACACCCCTAGTAAATCTTTAGTGGTGCTAGGGATGGGGTGGTGTCGATAGAATTACACCGTTTTATATTTTATAGCTAAGGCTGAGTTGCACCACCTAACTTTGACCGCAACTATAACGATAACCGGTGTTTTTTGTATGGAGTTTGACAGATTTTTGACGTTTCTTAAAGTTAAAGTAAGATGGTGCAACCCAGCCTAAGTATTTCATGGAGATACGTTATTCCTCTTCCAATAAAAACTTTTTTGTAAGTATCGTCTTTAGGTTGTAAAAACTGAGTTAAACATCATAAGAAGCCATAGGCATCTGATATTAATCAACTGGACCGGTGGCTTAACGAGCCGGTACACGTAGCATGGAATCATTTATATTCAAGTAATCAGGTTGGTCAGTTGCGCCACCTAGCGTTCGATTGAACGTAGAATCAAGAGTAAAATTTTATAAATGTTTTGTTCACGAATGGTTAAAATATCATAAAAAGTGCTCAAATATAAAAGAAAGTATTTTTATAAGAAATTGTGCCTGGATTTCTTTTAACATTACCCTACAACACCATTTTGTTGTTATTTCTAAAAAATCCTTCACATCGACACTCATTAAATCTTATCGACACGTCCCCTCTCTAGCCCATCCACTACCCGTTAAGTCGATCACTTCAGTGTTATATTATCTTAAAATCTATTAATATATCGATAAAGATGTTATCGTTCATCGACACGTTCCCTTCACTGGCCTCGATCTGGCCAACGTTAATGTATTCAGTGGCCAAGCTTTACTTCTAATGGTACTGATTGAATTATAATCGCTTTCAGGGTTTACATGACAGTTTTGTCTTTGCTTGCTTTGGTGAGAGGAAAAAATGTTGAATTTGAAGCTACAGGTATTTTTTTAGCTGCTGCTGAGCTAAAACATTAATGTTGTCAAAGAACAATCTTACAACATACATATACAAATGTCAGCTCGTTTTAAGCTTTTATTTTATCCATATTAACGAGGAAGCTCTTGGCCTGCATCTCACCTGATGGTAAGTGACGATCAGGCCGAAGGTGGAAGCGAGCTTCACCCGGAATCCTCAACCATGGAGGAACTGGCTATCTTACCTCTAACTGCCGGAACACAACAATGAGGTTAACATTGTTGTTATGGCGACAGACTTAGCTTAGATATATAAAAAAAATACTACTCTTTAAAAACCTTATGCCCGGCAAAAGAACACTTGGGTTGATATTTTATTATTAGGTCGTGTTTTCTTGTGATACTAGTATTTTTCTATGTTAGGTAAGTATCTATTTGAATTTGTGTGTCTTATGCCCGTTTTCCTGTGTGACCCCTATGGTAACAAATGACAGAAATTTTGTTTACATAGGGGTCACTTAAAAATTAGGGATTGATGGTGAAAACGGGCATAACTGTTATAAATAAATGTTTATTTCTTTCAAATCTGAGTAATCAATGTAGAAATGAAAAAACTAGGAATTTCGTTCGTAGTGGGTTCGAGGCATTTCGATTTTTTCAAGCTATTTATAATGTTCAAACTAGGAAGTTACTCCACGTGTACCTACTTTAGACTCACTATTTGCCGCAGCGCACGCTGTGTGCAAATATTACAGTTTTAATAACATCAAGCGAACATTTTTCAATTAACCATAAATTATCAGGTAATTTACCCTTTACCACCTTTCAGGGAAACTCGAGTGAGCGTCTAAATGCGGAATATGCTATAACTAATTACTGCACGCCACTAGCACGGTACAATGGCGGAGTTAGGGGTAGTGCACAATGGATTTAGGCTAGGCACGAATAGCACCTGGCCTATTCCTCTTAGAGAACCTATCGATATTTTGGGCAGGTGCTATTAATAATCATAATAATCTATTTGTGGATTTGCCCGGTTGATAGTGACCTGCGTCCAGCGCCTACCTGCTACCTTTATGATGTCGTCGGTCCACCTCGTGGGTGTGGTTTCCATGTACCAACCGGGCAACATGGAAAACATTGAGGGAGGCCTATGTTCAGCAGTGGACGTCCTATAGCTGAGATGATTCGTGGCATTACATTCATTTTTAAGAAAATATCGCCCAAAATATCGATAGGTGCTCTAACTGGAATAGGTCAGGTGCTATTCGTGCAAGTACAATATTTTGGGCGGGTGCTCTAAGTGGAATACGTCCATCGCCTTCGGGTAAGATTGCTATCAAGCCTTTCAATTAAATATAAAAGAGGCTCTAAAAGGGTTTCTTGGATTTTAGCATTTGATTTTGAAGTAACGTTACGTGCTACCAGTGTGTACTACTCCTTAAATCAGAACTTTCAAACTGCGTGACAAGCAAGTGATTAAGAAAATTACTTTTTTTCCGCCTTTTTACTATTCAGAAGCCACTCTATTTAAATATCGACCTTAACACCATATAAACAAAGAATCGTTCGAAAATTTACCGTAGTTTACTTATTTTTATGAAAATTGTCGTGTGTTTAGTTGGATGGACATTGGACAGGTGAAGTGTACGGTGACCAGCACATCAGGGTAAACCTTTTTGTTCCTAAATTGGACCTATTACGATTGCATAAGTTGCTAATTTTTTTTAGATTATTTTCGCAGTCTTATTAAGTGTTAAGTAATTAATTGATCTTTGCATGAAGTTCAGTTTGACACAGATCATTTTAAATTAATTAAATTACTATAAAGTTACATCAAAGTCGATAGTCATTGATAACACTCTGTTACCGCGATGTCTTATGATGCTACAAGACGCTACACGACGCTATACTACGCTACAGGACGCTACAAGACGCTTCACTACGTGTCTAATGTAAACACAATTGGTCACGTCTCGTCAAAAATGGATCATCATCATCATTTCAGCCATAGGACGTCCACTGCCGAACATTATAGGCCTCTCCCATAATGGCCGGTTGGTAGCGACCTGCATCCAGAGCCTTCCTGCTACCTTTACAAGATCGTCCGGATCGCCATCAAATAATGCCCTTGATTCGACGCCATCGCGTATACGTACAGTGCAAAAGATAGTTCCCATCAAGTAAAAGTCCGCTAAATCCGCGTTAGCTGCCAGTGAAGTATGTAACATAAGAATCCGCGCGGAGTAATTACACGTCCGCCGCACGCGGCGCTTCCCACGTCACAAACTAGCCAACTGAGTCAATCCCAGTTATGTATAATGTCGCGGCGCTTCTCTACGTAACGACACTTCACGCTACACGGCGCTACAGGATGCTACAGGACGCTACAGGACACTACACGACGCTACAGGACGCTACAGGACGCTACACGACGCTACATTACGCTACATGAGACTATACAATGCTTCACGACGCTACACGACGCTACACAACGCTATATGATGAGGCGCTTCAATACGTGACTATTATAAACACTGGGTCGCGTCTCATCAAATATTGACTGCCATCGCGTATTATATCAGTAGGTATTTGTTGAAAAATCTAAACGTTAAAATAACGATATCATTAAAGCTAATGAGCTGCTGTCATAGTGACATTGACGTAGTACCTAATGTCAATGTCACACTAGAGTCGTCCGAATAGAGGGACGCGCGCGAACGTCTCCGAGCGCTTTTGTACAATAATGTGAAAGTATGTGTCCAGTGTTTTATTTATGAGAATATATCAACCGGCCTCTAATATTAGGTACCCTAAAGATAGTTCCCATCAAGTAAAAGTCCGCTAAATCCGCGTTAGCTGCCAGTGAAGTATGTAACATAAGAATCCGCGCGGAGTAATTACACGTCCACCGCACGCGGCGCTTCCCACGTCACAACTCACAAGCTATCAAACTGTTGGCCTCTGTTCACGTGGTCTTTTGTCTAGTTCCCTAAGAAACTATTAATAACGCCTAGATTTTCTCAATTCCTTATACAAGCGCTTCTTCTAAATTGAGTCAAAAATCATGATCGTCAGTGAAGTTCTAACAGTGCGTAAATCATTTTTTGACGGTTTTAACATTTTGATGCCATTGTATGTAGAAAATCCGCGTGCTTTTTTCGACCAATCTCCTATAAAATGCACATTTTTGACTTACGTACTGTTTAAACTTCACTGACGATAATGATATGTCGTCGTTGAAGTGACAATACCTCCTATTTTTTTTTAGAAATAATCTTTTTAATGCCATAAATCTTAAAATTTAATTTCGCGTAGAGTAGGTACTGTTTCTTCTAACTTATATTTCTATGCCATCTAATATGTTTTTATTCCCAAAGAGGTAGCTCTTGACCTGCACCTCAACTGATGGGAAAGGATGAGAAGGCCGAAGGTGGAAGGGAGCTTCACCCGGAATCCTCAACTACAGAGGAAAAGCATCTTACTTAACTGCCGGAACACAAAAATGCTGTTAACATTGTTGTACCCTGCGTGCCCAAACAACTGCACGCAGAAAGATGTAAAGAATGCCACTGACAACGCCACTCAGAGTTTTGGGCCGACACTGTGTCGACAAGTGTGGTTTGTTGTCGACAAGACAAGAAGAAGTTGTTATTGCTTTATATACTGCATAGGTAATACATCGACTTAAGCTTTTTTAGCCATAGCAAAAATTGCACGCGACTCGATTGCGATCATATGCCAATGACAGGTCGAGCGGACTGTCAAGGGTCGCGCGACCTGTCATTGGCCGGCCAGCCACCAGCGATGGCGATCTGCACGCGTTGGTGTGGTTAAAGCTTAAAATGTCACAGTTGTTTACTAATTTCATTTACGTTCACAGTGTGAACATGTCCTTAGGTTGTGTGTATGGTACACTCAATATTGTGTTGTTCATTGTTTGTGAAAATTCCAGGCTGCTCAGCACCGTTAGGTTTGGTCTGGGGAGAAAAATTTAAACTTACCTCGTTTAGCTATCTGACCGATATTTGCTTGTCCTTAAAAAAAAGAAATCTAGTATGTTACGAGTACCTACGTCTTCAGAAATAAATAGTAGAAGCAATTTCAATAAGTTTTTAAAGTATGAGCACAGGTATGAGTAATAAATTAAAAACGTCGCCATAAAGTCCCAATGTAACCAAAAATGCTTTTTTAAATAGATTTTTTTTCGTTTATTATCATTTAACAAAGGAAATTCTTAAAAATTAATACAATTTATTGCATTGGCATAAACCACTGAGGTTTCTTGCAATGCTAGATGCGGTCAGTCTATAAAATTAGCAAACAAATACCTAGTCGAAAATACTCAAAATAACAAATATTAAGCAAAAAATATTTCAACTTTAATAATTGAGCAATTCCATAATAGCACTTAGAATAATTATGTAAACGTATGATTCACATAATGGACGTAGCCACTTGCTAGTAACGAGCTTAAATAAGCTCTGCGCACTAAATTATGTCAAAGCACATCTTAAGCTTGCTAAGCACACTCGGCCGCTCCGAGGGCTTGTCTTGTTTGGATGAATTCTTGTTAACATATTAACGTACGGAGCTTTGGTTAAAATTACATGATTTATACACTAATCTTACCATTATCCTCATTTTAGCCACAGGACGTCCACTGCTGAAGATAGCCCTGGAGGGAAGTCAAACACTAAGGCTGGGTTGCACCATCTTACTTTAACTTTGACAAACGTCAAAAAGCTGTCAAAACCCATACAAAAAGCACCGGTTACCGTCAAAGTTACGGTCAAAGTTGAGCGGTGCAACCCAGAATAATATCGAACTCCTCCTATGTTCTTCTGATTAATTTAGTTGTGAGTCCAATGACAGTTTAACTTTCCCCCGGGACAAACTTGGCCTTCACTGGTTGAGTTTTTATTGGCGGTCAAGCTGATCCTGGCTATACAGGAGTTGCAGCGGTGAGAACGAGTCGTAGGAGTAGTCCCGTGCTAAACATAGGCCTCCCCCAATGTTCTCCAAAGTGGCTGTTTGGTAGCGGCCTGCATCTAGCGCCTTCCCACTACCTTTATGTTTTCGTCGGTACACCTCAAGGGTGGACGTCCTACGCTGCGCTAGCTGGTATGTGGCCTCCACTCCAGAACCTTGCTGCCCCATCGGCCGTCAGTTCTGCGTACTATGTGCCCTGCCCATTGCCAGTTCAGCTTGCTAATCCGTCGGGCTACTTGGCACGGTCAAAATATTATATGAACCTAAGCATTTAATATACTACGGAGATCGGATCCCAGACCTGTTGCGTAACAGACGAGCCTCCAAACACTGCGCCGTATCGCTAAAATAAGATCAATGTTTTTGTTACAGAATTTTTGCAGATACATCAGAGTATTACGGGTCCTTATAAAGTTCACGAAATCCCATATTACAAAGTATATTACAGTAATGTGATCGCCACCAAGCCACCCTCGGAGCAAATCGAATTTATACTTCATTTTCCCATGAAGTGCCTATGCCGAATTTATTCTGTACCATTAGCATATTAAAACGACTCTCACCTTTGTACGAAGTGCAAAAGATTGTTTGTTTAAAAAATATTAACAAGAATTTTGAACTAAGTACCGTATTTGCGGGTTCCTTACTTTGGCCCTAGAGGGAAACTCTGGCTCGAAAAAGTATTGAAATTGAACAAAATATCTTGAAACCAAACGTAATTTAGGTATGTCATTTGTCGACATTGTCATGGTGGGAAATTATTTTATTTATTAGTTGACACGGTTCTGTTTAAACCTTTTAAATTAATTTAGTTAATTAATTCTTTTCTATTTTGAGCCAAGTTTAAAGAAAAATCCTAAGGTTAAAATAAAGCAAATAAGATAATTTTTAATTTTTATTTTTATAGTATTTACTTACACAAGCATCAGATTCATCATTGCATGATTTCAGCTAATGGACATCTTGTGCTGGACAAAGGCCTCTCATAAGGTTTCATAACAATGTAACACTTTGGTGGACAGTACAAGTTAAGAATTACTTCCCAAATGACACTACTTATTCACATACATTGCCTATGGGAGTAGTGTCAATGTAAAACGTGTAAGAAGAACTACGACGTCTAAGGGGTGCTAGGGGCGCTGTACAATCCGTCATACATAATGTCACTTTTTTATGCAGTCGTTAACGAATGCGTTTGACGTAAACTCACAATACGCCTCCTGAACGCCCGTGGACGTTATTATCCATCAATTTGTTAAAATCAAGGGAAAAAATCTTACGTTTTTTTGCTGTCCCTACCCAAATTCGTCGTTTACACAGGTATGACAAAATGAGATCGATTGGTCTGTGCCGTGACACTAAAGAGCTGGAAACGTTCGGAATACCAAATCATTTCAAATGCAGCAGGGATTACGTTTAACCTCTCGACTGCGAAAGTTCGGATTCAAGAAAGTAAAATAATAATGTTTTAACTGCGTCTCCATCCCGAATAGCAGAATAACTATTAAAATAGGCGGATAAATTCTCGGAAAAAAAATGTAAGACGATTCGTTCGTTCTTTTTCAGCCAAATGACGTCCACTGGTGGACAAAGGCCTTCCCCAAGGTTTTCCACAATGAACGGTCCTGCGCTGCCCGCATCCAGGCTCTTCCCACGACCTTTACCAGATCGTCGGGCTCACATAGCTCGTAGAGACGATGGCCGATGGGGCAGGAAAGTTCTTGAGTGGCGACCACGGGCTGGAAGACGTAGCGTGGGCAGACCTCCTACTAGGTGGACTGACGATCTGGTAAGACGATTAAGTAAGATTAATTTGTATTACATTCAAACTATAAAATGCCTTATCTAAATTAACAAAATTAGTCTTAAAAAAGATATTACATTTCGCCGTTTTACGTCACACAGTGGTCAACATTGCTAGTCTATTAGCAATGTTGACCACTGTGCTAGTAGCTAGTAGCTATTAATAAATTAATAATAATAAAACCTTGATACAGATAGTATAACTATTTAAATGTATGTACCTACGAGTATGTTAGATATTTTCAAACAACCCACAAAAAAGCTCATTCGTTTATGTACAGCAACAGCACATCAGCCTATATATTTTTGTTGCAAAATTCAACCCTATTGCAACTGCATAGGGTACCAACAGTGTTTACATTGATGTGTTGTTCTACAACAAGTAACAAAGAATCGCAAGTTGGGTGTCTGCTCGGGCAAAGTGCGAAACATTGCTTCTTCACACTTTTTAGGCAAAGAATATTTGTTTTAAACCAGTACAGAAGATACAATCCACATTGAGATGTGGATTGTATCTTCTGTACTGGTTTACAATGAATTGTTTTTTTATGTGATAGGTGTGAGCACCTATCACATAAAAAAACAATTCATTCAATTATAATTTGCCAAGCTTTTGCTCCTAGGTGTACATACAAGAAAGTAAAAAAAAAACACGTATTTTACACAAAAAACATACTCTGTCAAACAGAAAAAAGCTGGACAAAGGCCTCCCTCAAGGATTTCCACAGCGACCGGTCCTGCGCCCGCATCCAGGCACCTCCCGCAACCTTTACCAAATCGTCGATCCACCTAGTCTTCCGGCCCGTGGTCGCCACACGAGATTTTTTCTGCATCAGCGGCCACCAACCCTACCAGACACGTAGTAGGTGCTTACATCTATACTAATATTATAAATGCAAAAGTAACTCTATCTGTCTGTCTCTTTTTCACGCCTAAGCCACTGAACCGATTTAGCATAGAGATTGTTTGAGTCCCGGGAAAGGACATAGGATAGTTTTAATCCCGGTTTTTGAAACAGGGACGCGTGCGATAAAGTTTTTCTGTGACAGACAGAATTCCACGCGGGCGAAGCCGCGGGCAGACAGCTAGTGGTCACATAAAAGCGTTATGTTGCTTAGTAACCTGTACCCAAAACTAAGCATCTTTATCCCCAAATAATTTTGAAAAAAAACTCAAGGTAAAAGAACATTCTATCCTTAATATTCTTTGACCCAAAATCCAGGTCTTGTTCTTGCAGTTCTCGCGTCGTTTAGTCTTTGTGCCTCCAAACAAATTGCACTCGGTCGTTGCTTTCTCTTCTGCACACTAAGTAGCCATCAGATGGGGAAATGGTAGTTTAAATATGAATAATGAATGGTATTTGTACGAAATCGTCGCGTTTTAAAAAGCGTTTTGTACCTAAATGTCTTTTTGAGGTAAATTATTTAAATTATGTAAAGTATCCACAAAGTTGTCTTTGTCGTATTCTTTCCGGGATTGTATTAAAATACTAGTTCTAGGGAATACAAATAATGTCAAAACTTAGATAATATTTATTTCAGCTGACTTTTTATTGGCCGAGAGTTTGGTTGACTTCTAATTATTTGTAAGAGTAGTACACATCGATGTAGTGTGAGTACTTTCATACTTGTTCATACTGATTAAAATCTTTACAGGATGAAATAGACATCGTTTGGCATCCTTTTAAAATAAGACTCTACTCATTATACATACTTTCCCCAAATATGAGACAAATCTAATGAGTTTTTCTTTGTCTTTATTTTATTAAAGTTTTTTTAAAACTTCACCTCTAAGGCTGAGTTGCACCACCAAAGTTTGACCGTAACTTTAACAATAACCGGTGATTTTTGTATGGATCGTACGGACGGACGTTTGTTACAGTCAAAGTAAGATGGTGCAACCCAGCCTAGAGTTGTAGCGGGAGATAAAAAAACCGGCCAAGTGCGAGTCAGGCTCGCACACCGAGGGTTCCGCCGTACAAACGTAGCGGTTTACAATTTATGACGTATTAAATCAAATTACTTACTTGATTCCGTTGCGAGTAGTGGCGAATTTCAAAATATGCGGTATGATTATTTTTTATTTATTTATTTTTCCTATATTTGCATTATAGGTAGGTACCTACCTCAGCGTTTTGAATTTTTGCGTTGATTTAGAATTTCTCACAGTTTAGAGGCAATTAGATTTAAGAAGTGTTATGAATTTCAACTTTAATATCTCTACTACGCGTTCCATGTGAAAAAGGGTAGGTAGTAAGTTTATAATTATTAAAAAAATATTTTATGTCATGTAAGCAAAAATAATATTTTAAATTTTATATAACTTCAAATTTATCATTTTCGCAATTTTTCCTTTATCTGTACTATATAACGTTGCTTCGTGCCGAATTTCAAGATTCTGAGTTCACAGGAAGTACCTTGTAGGTTTTGATTCCCTAGCGTGTGACGGAAATATTTAGATTACGTTTTTATGTGATTACTTCTTTTGTTTTTTTAGGAATGCCGCCAAAAACCAATGCCGAAAGGCAAAAAGCTTACAGAGAACGACTCAAAATGGATAAACATGATGGAACAAAAATAATTTTATTAAAATAGTATGAATGATTACTCCCTTATTTTATTTCTAACCCCTTAATATTACCCCGTATGTGGGTGCATACTTACAAATATTTCGAATTGAATAAATGAAGAGCATTCACAATATTTCGCCAATGTATAACAAGCCTTATGGCCTTACTATTTCGTTACTACCGTTTCGTTACGTACATTTTTTTTGAGAAATACTCAAATATTGACAGACTAAGAAAACCGAAAGCCTTCTAAGGCTGCCTGGATGTTTAATTATTTTATTTATTTATTTATGAATAGAACGGTAGTACCAATTACACTTAATTAATCCTTCAAGCTCCGCGAATCTAGACACAATAGATAATCAATTGTTATGTTGACATTAATTAATGCCGTCTGGGACTCAATCGGTTAGGTGGCTACACTTCTTATTATCAAATGGTTTAAATAATTGATCTTAAAACATCTATATTCTATTGTACATGTTATATTTTTACACTCGACATAGGCAGAAAAAAACCTCATAAAATTTTTTTAGCCAAAAAAAAGAGTGATCCAACCTTTGATGGACGCCAACACGTGCCACGACCCTATTCTTTATTTGTAGGCCCTTTTATGAGTTCTCGGAAGAAGAGTTGAGAGTATTTGTTTGAGGAGTGTATTTATTTGGTTACCAGCTACTGTGCGAGCAAATTCACACGCGTGGAAAAAAAGATTTTCAGTCGACCTTCACCTTTTCAAACCGCGTACAGATGCTAGCTACATTTTTACTTTCATTAATAGTAACTTTATATTTATTTTGACTGATTGGTAATACCTATTTTAAATCAGGTGAAACCACTTTTGACTGATTTTTTGCAGTCAAAAGTGACCGATTATGAGTTTTGACTATATCATACATTTATAACAATAATGCTGTCCCTACCTAGGTATTACATATCATCTTAGGATAGATGGATTGATATTTGTTACTACATATTTCGCGCAAAACACTACTGAATGGATTTTGATGAAGTTTTACAGATATTATAATTTATCTGTGATAACTGCATTTCTGCATGAGACGCGATGAGGTAATAAGGTAATTATTGCTTAAAAGACAACCTGTAAATATTGTTATTGTCGCCTAAACATTTAAGTCACGTAATTAATATTAATGACGCCTACACAAGAAGGTAATTAGACGCCGGGGCTCTCGGTCTTACTGAATTATAGTCCCCGAGCGCAGGACCCAGTTTAGAGATCTAGGCAGTGCATTAGAACTTAGGGCGAGTACATAGGAAGCTAAAGACAGCACATTTATCAACCCGGAAAGGGATCGTAACCGTATCAACTCGAGGCGGTCAGTATTCTTTGTATGAAACTCCATACTGCAACACATACTTATTCGCACCGTAACAAACGCTTCGCCTCGCGGTTGACAGCTCGCGGAAGGCGATGACAGTTCGCGAAAGACGATACGGTATACGGTGCCGCGGTGTTGATCTATTTCCGAGTTGATAGGTCTGCTATGGTGAGCTTAAATTTGCTAGGTCGATTGAGCAATGTAATAGGGATTAACTACCTTACTATGTGGTAAGACAGAAGTGTCAGGTTCGATTCCCAACAGAGGAAAATTGGTGGTTTTAAGTCTGTCTAGCTAGATACTACCATCCAATTTATGCAAATAAACAATTATTCTATTCTATTCTATTTAGGACTACCAACCATGAAAATCCAGGTGTGATGTGGACCAAGAGCTAGGTACACCGTTTTAGTTAAAAGAAAGGGTCACCTTCCATGGGTTTTTCCACACTTTGAAAAAATCCACATACTCGTATAATGTTAATGCACCACATAGGGATAAAATGTTTAAATTTTAAACTTGTAATTACAGTAAAATACATTAAAATAGGTACATGACAAAGTAACCACCATAGTGTATTCGCCCTAATTCTCCATGCTAGTAGTGGGACACTTCAGTTCACCTGGGCGGCTAATTACGGTGCTACAGGATACCATCAGTAGCGGCGTAAGGGGGGGGCGGTGGGGGCGGTCCGCCCCGGGTGCCAAGCATCAGGGGGTGACAAAGTCGCGCAGATTAGTACTCACTGACGCATCTGCATTGCAAGGACGGTCGTGATGTCATGACAGGGGGGGTGCCATTCTGGGGTGCCCCGTGCCTTAGGCTATAATTTATATTATGACCGGGGGGGGGGGTGCCGCCCCGGGTGCCAACCTATGCTACGCCGCCACTGGATACCATACGAACAATACTAACCCCTAAATGTACGTTGTATTATGGTAGTTATCCTCTGTAATTAAGAGTGTATTAACACAATTATTTTGTCTCAAAATTCAAGTATTTTAAAAAATGACAAGAACAACTCAGAAGTTCGTTCGTTTCAGCCAAATGACGTCCACTGCTGGACAAAGGCCACCCCCAAGGATTTCTATAACGACCGGTCCTGCGCTACCCGCATCCAGGTTCTTCCCGCGACCTTCACCAGATCGTTGATCAATGTTTTGTAAAAAAAGTTCATGATTTGTAAATCTTCAGGAGTTCAGAGTAAAAGTACTTCGATCATCATCTTATAACACTTCTGTCTGGAAGAGATCGATTTATAGCGATAAGACCGCCTAAATTATGCCGTATCTTTTTATATTTCTCTCTTTTTCTTTTCTTGTTTTGTGTGGTGTATATTTGTATTTTTTATCTATCTCTATCCATCTATCTACACTTTTATCGCAAAATAACAATGGACATGGCGCACAATTTTTGTTGAAGATGCCAAAAAAAACTACAAAAAATTAGAATGAATACTGTATTTTTACTTTTTTGATATCTTTAAAAATGACTGAAATATTCAAGCTCAAAGTGCGCTCTTCCGCTAGGAGCGATTTTCTGCGCGGATTTTGAAAATGTGACGTAGTAACATGAAAAGCTGCATGTAAGATATTATCTGTGTACAATGGTTAGAATGGTTAGTAGGGGAGCCGAAGCGGGGATTTCGGGACTTACTAAAGAGTGGCAGACTAGTCCAAAGACATTCATTATTTATATTTATACTTATTCGCACCGTAACAAACGCTTCGCCTCGCGGTTGACAGCGCGCGGAAGGCGATGACAGTTCGCGAAAGTTGCCGTGCCGCGGTGTTGATCTATTTCCGAGTTGATAGGTCTGCTATGATGAGCTTTAATTTGCTAGGTCGATTGAGCAACGTAATAGGGATTAACTATCTATGTGGTAAGACAGAAGTGTCAGGTTCGATTCCCAACAGAGGAAAAATTGGTGGTTTTAAGTCCGTCTAGCTAGATACTACCATCCAGGACTACCAACCATGAACTGAGTTTGTTCCGGCGTTTCTTCTCAGCACTTGCCACATGTTAGTCTCGAAGCGCTGGTAGGGCCCAAAAGATAAGGAGACATGTAAAGTGCCCCCCATAAGGGCTACCTTTTCTTTTTTTATTTATTACATTTTGACGTTCATAAGTGCCACTTGTGGTCTAAAATATTTTTGATTTTGATTTTGAACATCCAGGTAAAATGTGGACCAAGAGCTACGCCGTTGTAGTTAAAAGAAAGGGTCACCTACCATTCCATTTGTTTTTCCACACTTTTTCACACTTTGAAAAAAATCCGCATACTCGTATAATGCACCACATAGGGATAAAATGTTTGAATTTTAAAATTGTAACTATAGTAAAATACTCACATGACAAAGTAACCACCATAGTGTATTCGCCCTAACTCTCCATGCTAGTAGGGGACACTTCAGTTCACCTGGGCGGCTAATTACGGTGCTACAGGATACCATACGAACAATAATAACCCCTAAATGTACATTGTATTATAGTAGTTATCCTCTGTAATTAAGAGAGTGTTAACACTATTATTTTGTTTAAAAATTCAAGTAATTAAAAAAAGCAGAGTCAAGTGCAACTCACAAGTTTGATCTCAAATTCAAAGGTGACTGACTGACTGACATAGTGATCTATCAACGCACAGCCCAAACCACTGGACGGATCGGACTGAAATTTGGCATGCAGGTAGATGTTATGACGTAGGCATCCGCTAAGAAAGGATTTCACAAAACTCCACCCCTAAGGGAGTAAATCGGGATCCACGCGTACGAAGTCGCGGGCGGCCACTAATTATTTTATAAATCTACATCGGTTCAGAGTTCGTTTCAGCCAAATGACGTCCACTGCTGGACAAAGGCCTCCCAAGGATTTCCATAACTATCGGTCCTGCGCTGCCCGCATCCAGGTTCTTCCCGCGACCTTCACCAGATCGTTGGTCAATGTTTTGTAAAAGAAGTTAATGATTTGTAAATCTTCAGGAGTTCAGAGTAAAAGTACCTCGATCATCATCTTATAACACTTCTGTCTGGAAGAGATCGATTTATAGCGATAAGACCGCCTAAATTATGCGGTATCTTTTTATATTTCTCTCTTTTTCTATTCTTGTCTTGTGTGGTGTACATAACTGTATTGTTTCATCTATCTCTATCTATCTATCTACACTTTTATTGCAAAATAACAATTGGCTTACTTTAACTTAATTATGGTCCTATGTCCCCTAGACGGGGCAGAGGGCGTCCACAACAGTCCTCCATCGCGTTCGATCTTGAGCTTCGCGTTTGTTCTTGATCCAGGTCTTGCCGATTTTCTTCGCCTCGTCTGCTACAGTGCGCTGCCAAGTTTGCTTGGGGCGACCACGTTTGACAAAAATCAATTATTACCTACCTACAGATCCAGTGATTACCTTTATTGGCCTCGTAAACCACAAATAACTTCCCGTTAACTTCATAATTGAAGTATTCCATTACTTCATTTACCTTGAAAGTCCATCAAAACAGAAAGCTAATACTTCATTTATAGAGTTTCCTCGAGAAGTTTCGAAAAACCTCGTCATAACAGAAATATGTTTGGTATTTATATGAGCTCCGAAGCCCGACAAATAGATGATGTTGCGACCGCGGGCATTCTTGTCCGACGATATTAGGAGGCGGCACAGGGCCGTATTTAAAGATATGTTACGGTTAATGTGATAAATTGAAAATTATTAATAATAACCGGTTATTATGAATAATTACCGACAGTCGCGGTAAAAGTGATAAATTAATCACATTTCGTTCGTTCGTTCGTTTCAGCCAATGACGTCCACTGCTGAACATAGGCCTCTCCCAATGCTTTCCATGTTGATCGATTGGTAGCGGCCTGCGTCCAGCGCTTCCCTGCTACTTTTACGATGTCGTCGGTCCACCTTGTAGNGGATTTAATTTTTAGCGTTAAGAGTCGCATCTCAAATCAGTTATAATAATTATATCTATTTATAATTTTCAAATTTATATTCAAGTGCATAAATGTAAAGATGGCTTCATAGTGCACAAAATTGGCAATAGGTGGCATAATAATGGTTACTTTTTTAGCGCCTAGTTTGAAATGTGATTGAACGATGACAACTAACAACAGTTGTCAGTTAGGTAAAATTTTATTTTAGTTGGAATAAGACAAAAAGTGGTAAATGGGTTAACGTGCGGGGGCTGCAAAATCATGTTGTGACGTCACGCGCGAATATTGGAAATTTTTGAAAATTTTAAAATGTCCGTAAACTTCTCGAGGCTCTATCTTCGGTAATACTGGACGGATTGGGGTGAAATAAAAACTAGTGTAATGTGTGTGATCTAAACTTTAAATTAAGTCATAATTTAACTTAATATTACAACTTATGCGTGTTGTCCGACTTAAGGTCCTATGTCCCCTAGATGGGGCAGAGGGCGTCCACAACAGTCCTCCATCGCGTTCGGTCTTGAGCTTCGCGCTTGATCTCGCTCCAGGTCTTGCCGATTTTCTTCGCCTCGTCTGCTACAGTGCGCCGCCAAGTTTGCTTGGGGCGACCACGTTTGACAAAAATCAATTATTACCTACCTACAGATCCAGTGATTACCTTTATTGGCCTCGTAAACCACAAATAACTTCCCGTTAATTTCATAATTGAAGTATTCCATTACTTCATTTACCTTGAAAGTCCATCAAAACAGAAAGCTAATACTTCATTTATAGAGTTTCCTCGAGAAGTTTCGAAAAACCTCGTCATAACAGAAATATGTTTGGTATTTATATGATCTCCGAAGCCCGACAAATAGCTGATGTTGCGACCGCGGGCATTCTTGTCGGGCGATATTAGGAGGCGGCACAGGGCCGTATTCAGGGATACACATTTAATTCATTACCAGTTGACGTGTCGAACTTCGTATCGCCTATGTTCATAAGAAATAATGTAAGATTCTAATGGTAAAAGAAGTTTTCAAAGCGTAGCTTTCAGTAGTTTTGGAGCCTATAGTAAACAAACAATGAAATTTTTCCTATTTATAGTACTTATTAGTGTACATGACTGACGGATGGTGTCACGGCATACAGCAATTCAAAACGTTTTTGACTTGCTGTATTCTACGTTATTTCTTAAGACTGCCAAGCACTTTTCTATAAAAAAGGTTTTTCTGATTTATAAAATCATTTTTTGTACAGTTATGAGCACATCAGACTACACAAGTTTCATGTAATATTACAACTACATGTCATCTGTTAAGTATTTACTATAATTATTATTATACCTTTGTACTAAATACGACCCTGTACAGGCTGAAAGCACCGCAGAAAATTTCCTATAAACTTTTTACTATGGCGAAAAATGTCAGGCAGAATCATAAAATTATTTTACCGAATTTACAAGCCGGAAGTACCCTCGTAAAGTTTCGTCCACCCTTTGATGCTGTATACATATTGTAGTTTAATTAAATTATGGCCAGGCTAAAGTCGGGTATAAAATTAAAATGGTAATTTGAAAACATGAAATGGTGTCTAGAATGGAAACTTATATCATAAGTAAGTTCAAGCTATTTTGCAATGTTTATAACAGTTAAGTCCGATGTATAAACAATCAAAGATTCGATGATTCTGTGTTATGACTTCTTAAAAGCTAAGCTTCTTCTTCTTTTTTGGTACCAAATATTTTTTTTCTTTCTTTCTTTAAAAAGCCGCAGCAGGGCGTGCTCAAGGAGTGGAGCTAAATGACCTGATTTGAGGATGACATCCACAGTTTTGTAATTGCAATTATTTCATGACTTTATTTGTCATAATCATCTGGGATTAAATTTAGACACACACCTNAGCCCGTGGTCGCCACTCGAGAACTTTCCTGCCCCAACGGCCATCGTCTCTACGAGCTATGTGCTGAATATGTTATTGCAAATGAATAAATAAATAAATATTTCAGCCACAGGACGTGCGTCGTCCACTACTAAACATAGTCCTCCCTAAATCATTTTCAGATTGGCCGGTTGGTATTAGCTTGCATCTTTGTATGAGTAACTTTGTACAAAACTAGCTTTTTCCCGCTGCTTCGACCACCTGCAAATCGGTTTGTCAAGGATCGTAGCCACATTCATCATCATCATTTCAGCCATAGGACGTCTACTGCTGAACATAGGCCTCCCCCAATGCTTTCCATGTTGATCGATTGGTAGCGGCCTGCGTCCAGCGCTTCCCTGCTACCTTTGTGATGTCGTCGGTCCACCTTGTGGGTGGACGACTGGACGTCTCACGCTGCGTTTTCCGGTACGCGGCCTCCACTCCAGAACCTTGCTGCCCCATCGGTCGTCAGTTCTGCGTACTATGACTGTGTCCTGCCTATTGCCACTTCAGCTTGTTAATCCGTCGCAGTCACATTAGTTAGGATAGGATTATTTCTATCTCACATACACCGCCATCTATCGACAACATTTCAAAGAGTGAAAATATAGCTACCCACAGTTCATAATCCAGTGATAATGAGCTAATTGTCATGTCCATCATGCGAGCCTGAGTTACGGGCCGGCGGTATTGACAAGCGTGTGCCACTAATCTCGGCAAATTGACTGCCTTCAGTACACTCACGAGCAATGAAAGGGGACAAAAGTACGAGTTTACAATCACTGTAAAATGATGAAGTTGAACCTGGATGCGGGCCGTTCGTAATGGAAATCCTTGGGGGAGGCCTTTGTCCAGCAGTGGACGTCATTTGGATTAAACGAACGAACGAAAATGTTGACGGTAGTCATGATGAGTAACTAAGCAGTGCCTAGATGGTTCATTCGTTTCAGCCAAATGACGACCACTGCCAACAGTCACTTTGTCCAGATAAAGGCCTTCCACAATTATTTACACAACGAACGGTCCTGCGCTGCCCACATCCAGGCACTTCTCGCGATCTTCACCAGTTCGTCAGTCAACCTAGTGGGAAACAGAAGTTGGAAGACGTAGTGGACTTGTAGTTGCCACTCCAGAACAACCGAGAGCTTAACTGGCGAAGGGTCATGAGTTATTACGGTTTGAACTTTGCAAATACCTATTGCCTAACCTGAAATTGACGCCAATCAGTACAATCAGGAGGCCGCGTATCGGAAAACGCAACGTGGGACGTCCACCCACAAGGTGGACCGACGACATCATAAAGGTAGCAGGGAAGCGCTGAACGCAGGCCGCTACCAATCGATCAACATGGAAAGCATTGGGGGAGGCCTATGTTCAGCAGTGGACGACGTGGACGTCCTATGGCTGAAAATGATGATGATGACGAGTACAATCAGTAAATTTTGATTCCCAAAAGAGAACTACGACAAGTTCGAATGACTTCAGTACAATGTACAGTCACGGAATGAAAAGGTTCGTCAGTTTTCAAATTGATTCCTTCAACGAATCGCGAGCACATATTACCTTTTGAAACTATGTTACAGAATAATCTCGAGTTAGAGAAAATAATCTTTACCTGTTCGTCAGTAAAGTTCAAAATTATTCAGATCAAAGTTGTTTGACGGTTTATCTTGTCAAGAAGAATATTATGATTGATAAACTAAAACCTTGTTGGTTCAACCTGCCATTAGTATTTCTATTAAATAAAAAAAACTATTGTCAATTGGTCAATGTCATCATTGCATTGCACTGATGGGATAGAAAAATAAACAAGTAAAACCTTATTCGTTAGCAAACGTCATATTTATTTAAATGTTAGCAGCACTGTTTCTTGTACTGTTATGTTGGCAGGTTTGACTCTTACAGTACCTAGTGCAAGCGAAAAACGACACTAAGGTGACGAACCTTTTCATTCCGCGACTGTACTACTGCTAATAACATAATTATTAATTGGATGATTTGCTCTTAATATAACACACATTTCATAACTATAGGTAGGTGAAACAGTCCATTGTATCACCATTACATTAACAATGAAAACAAAACACTACTGAATAATTAATGACCCAATCAAATAAACCAAACCAATCTCATTAATGTATTAAGCAATGTCCGGTTTCCGTGGCCCCGAGTGTACAGAGCCAGGACAAAGCCGCTCCACGCCGATACATTATTCCTATACATCTGCACTCCAATTATAACTAGCCCATATATGAAAGGCATACAGAGTGGAAGTTACCTGGAAATCCTGGAATATTCCAGATGATGCTCATCAAAATTGCATATTATAGAAGCGATATCAAATTCCACCCACAAGGTGGACCGACGACCTGATAAAGGTAGCAGGAAGGCGCTGGATGCACGCCGCTACCAACCGTGCGATGTGGAAGTCATTGGGGGAGGCCTATGTTCAGCAGTGGACGTCCTGGCTGAAATGATGATGATGATGATATCAAATTTGAAAAATTATGCCTATGTGGTGAATTCACACCATTCGAGTACAGTCAGCGTCAAATAGTTCGTGACGCCAAAGTGGCCAAAAAGTTGACAACACAACGGTATTCCAATTATTGTAACAAAGACGTGTAGTGAACTTTTTGACTACTTTGGGTGTCACCAACTATTTTTTTTTCCATATAAATACACACAGTAAACATTAATATTTTCTGCCAAACTGTGACATAGTTTGTCGGGAGCAGTTCTCACAATACTGTTATTACATAGCCTCTAAATAACATTATACGTATAGGTACAGACGACGGCACGCCAAGTAAAACACCTAGGTTGAATTGCACCACCCCACCCCAATCGCGACCACAACAACCGGTGTCTTCTATATGGAGTTTGACAGACCCTTGACGTTTGTGAAAGTTAAAGTAAGATGGTACAACCACCCCAAGGCCTCTTTTCTTACTGATAAAATGGTGACCGCCGCTGACTTTTTACACTAAATAAATCTTAATGTTAATCACAAACATAAGACCAATGTTTAAACCAAAACATTTTGTAAACATGCACTCACACTCGCATACACATACACACAAAATTACTATATTAATATTTGACACTGTCTGTACTTCGTTTGCTTCAGCCAATCACTGTAAAATGATGAAGTTGAACCTGGATGCGGGCAGCGCAGGACCGATCGTTATAGAAATCCTTGGGGAGGCCTTTGTCCAGCAGTGGACGGCATTTGGCTGAAACGAACGAACGAACATGTTGACGGTAGTCATGAGTAACCAAGCAGTGCCTAGATGGTTGGTTCGTTCGTTTCAACCAAATGACGACCACAACCAACAGTCACTTTGAGCAGATAATGATGCAGGTCGCTGCCAGCCAACCGTGCGATGTGGAAGTCATTGGGGGAGGCCTATGTTCAGCAGTGGACGTCCTGTGGCTGAAATAATGATGATGATGATGATATAAAATTTGAAAAATGATGCCTAATGAATACGCACCATACGAGTACAGTCAGCGTCAAATAGTTCGTGACACCAAAGTGACCAAAAAGTTGACAACCAACCCAACTTTTTGGCTACTTTGGGTGTCACGAACTACAATTAGACGCTGATTGTACTTCGTTCGCTTCAGCCAAATGATGTCCGTTGTCCACTGCTGGACAAAGGCCTCCCCCAAAGATTTCCACAACCTTCAGCATGTTACTAATGTTTTAAATACATATACTTACCTATTTATTTCGAAAATACAAAACATTAAAATAACATTTTACGTTTCCACCACTTTCAGACGGTGGCCATCTTAAAATCCCTAAACAACGATATTCAGCAGACATACAAATAATAATACAAATAATAATAACAGTTCCAATGATTCAGGGCCCTTTACCGCTACCATACTACTATTTCCACGCAAATATCTACCCTGAGGTGCCCTGGAGTTGGATACAGTCAGACTCGGAAAAAGCAGGCTGGAATAAAAATTCCACAGTTATTACTGTACCTACCTACTACAGAACATTACAAAGTAAAAAAAAATATTAACGGGAGCTGATGTGTTATGAGGTAAGGCAACTTTAATTTTCATCATCATCATCAGCTTGTAAAAATGGTAGGCATATCTTTTTTGCGACTAGGTTTCTTAGAGTATTATACCATTTTGGAATCTTGGATAGTTGCGTCAACTTTATAAAAAACTTGCCGCAGTAGTGTTCATACTTTTTTTTTACAAAACGATGAGTTAAAGTGGAGTGAAAGTAAAAATCGTTGAAAATTTTAAGGAAATAACATATTTTGATTAACTTTTGTGTAAAAACTGCAAGGATTCTGGGGGTTTTAAGAGTTGGGGTGAACAGCAGAACTACTTAAGTTGGCGATATGAACTGAAAAACAGGAATATTTTAAAAAAATTTGGTCGTGGTAATGTAAAATATCATAAGGGGTGTCAATTTTCGTCGAATTTCATAATTTATTGTGTAAGTTAAAAAATAATTGAGATAGATTTTTTTCCTTATTTTTCCTAAAGTAGTCATGACTATGTCCATCCTGTGGCGTCGGCTTATCCTTGAATTTTGGGACACGTTGTATAATATGTATGTATTTACAAAAAAAAAATATTTATGTATGTTTATATCCGTTGTCTAGTACCCATAGTACAAGCTTTGCTTAGTTTGGGACTAGAAGCGCAGTGTAAAATGTCCAAGGATATTTATTTATTATTTGTCTGTTTACAAAATGGAATCGCTTTCACATAATCCCTCTTTATATNCATCGCATGAAAACACGTGTAAATTAAATTATTTAGTGCGATGGCCAAGTCAATAATTTATGTAAAACGTTAAAGATTTCCTGGCCTGGACTTGGTATTACATGGATCTCACAACTTTTTACCGTAGAACAACTGAGTTGCGAGACTTGGTTTTTTTGACAAGTATTGTTTTGATGGGATTATCTTTATGTCTTTATACATCATCATCATCATCATTTCAGCCACAGGACGTCCACTGCTGAACTGCTGCCTCCCTTAATCATTTTTAGATTGGCCGGTTGGTAGTTGCATGCATCTTTATACAAAACTAGCTTTTTCCCGCGGCTTCGCCCACGTGAAAATAATTTTGACAAGGATCGCAGTCATAGTAGGATTTGATTATTTCAATCTCACATACACCGCCATCTATCGACACCATTTCAATGAGTGAAAATATAGCTACCCACAGTTCATAATCCAGTGATAATGAGCTAATTGTCATGTCCATCATGCGAGCCTGAGTTACGGGCCGGCGGTATTGACAAGCGTGTGCCACTAATCTCGGCAAATTGACTGCCTTCATACACTCACGAGCAATGAAAGGGGACAAAAGTACGAGTCTACAATCACTGTAAAAGGTTGAAGTTGAACCTGGATGCGGGCAGGCTTTGTCCAGCAGTGGACGTGAAAAATCCTGTCACATAAAAAAAAAGAAATTAACGCCATTCAGTACAGTCAGTTTTGATTCCCAAAAGAGAACTACGTTAAGTTCGAATGACGTCAGTACAATGTAGGTATGAACCTTCATTATAATAACATTAATTTGATAATTTGCTCATAATAAAACACAACTATAGCTAGATCAAACAGCCCATTGTATCACCATTACAATAACAATGAAAACAAAACACTACTGAATAATTAATGACCCAATCGAATATTCCAAACCAATCTCGTTCGTTAATGTATTAAGCAATGTCCGGCTTCCGTGGCCCCGAGTGTACCGAGCCAGGACAAAGCCGCTCCACGCCGATACATTATTCCTATACATCTGCACTCCAATTATAACTAGCTCTATGAAAGGCATACAGTGGAAGTTACCTGGAAATCCTGGAATACTCGATGATGCTCATCAAAATTGCTGAATTATAATAGAAGCGATATCAAATTCCACCCACAAGGTGGACCGACGACCTGATAAAGGTAGCAGGAAGGCGCTGGATGCAGGCCGCTACCAACCGTGTGATGTGGAAGTCATTGCGGGAGGCCTATGTTCAGCAGTGGACGTCCTGGCTGAAATGATGATGATGATGATGATATAAAATTTGAAAAATGATGCCTAATGAATACACACCATACGAGTACAGTCAGCGTCAAATAAACAGTTCGTGACACCAAAATGGCCAAAGAGTTGACAACCGATGAACCGACCCAACTTTTTGGCTACTTTGGTTGTGTCACGAACTACAATTAGACGCTGATTGTACTTCGTTCGCTTCAGCCAAATGATTTCCATTGTCCACTGCTGGACAAAGGCCTCCCCTAAAGATTTCCACAACCTGCAGCATGTTCCTAATGTTTTAAATACATATTATACTTACCTATTTATTTTGAAAATACAAAATATTAAAATAAAATTTTACGTTTCTACCACTTTCAGACGGTGGCCATCTTAAAATCCCTAAACAACGATATTCAGCAGACATACAAATAATAATACAAATAATAATAACAGTTCCAATGATTCAGGGCCCTTTACCGCTACCATACTAGTATTTCTACGCAAATATCTACCCTGAGGTGCCCTGGAGTTGGGTACAGTCAGACTCGGAAAAAGCAGGCTGGAATAAAAATTCCACAGTTATAATTATTACTGTACCTAACTACCTACCTACTACAGAACATTACAAAGTAAAAAAAATATTGATGGGAGCTGATGTGTTATGAGGTAAGGCAACTTTTATTTTCATCATCATCATCATCATGTCAGCCATAAATGACGTCCACTGCTAAACATAGGCCAACCCCAATGATTTCCATAATGGACAGGCCTATCTATATCCAGGCTACCAACATTAGAAAAAGTTATGGAACTTATATTTAAAACTAGCTGACCCGGCGAACTCTGTTCCGCCTTAAAGGCAATAATAAGCCATCGCAATTTTTCCTTATTTGCTCACCGTTAAGACCTACCCTGGACTACGACAAACATTTTAAAAACAAAATCAGCTTAAACGGCCCAGCCGTTCTCGAGTTTTAATCAGACTAACGAACAGCAATTCATTTTTATTTATATAGATTACAAAAAAAATGATGAGGTTTTCTAAATCCATTTTTATTTTTTGTTTCTATGTATAAATATAAGTAATTGTCTGTTTATTAAATGGAATCCCTTTCATATGTATCTTAATCCCTCTTTATAATAANCTTTATATGTATGACTGTACGAACTTTATGACGTCACACCGTACGTTTTAAGTCTGACCGTATGTGTCAGAGCTTACAAAGACAATATCGTGGAGCTGGGTGCTGTACGGTTTTATGTCGCTTTGAGAATAACTATAACGGTGTATTACACTTGCTTGCACGGAAAAAGCTCCCCATTTTCCCAAAATGGTGGAGTTGTGACATTGGTTTTGTTTTTCACGGAATATTATGAAGTAACAATGTTTAAAATGTGGATGAGCAACCCAGAAACTTATCGACAGTGGAGGCCTAATCTAGGAAGTAAAGCATTGGTGTATTTAGGTTAGGGTTATTTAAGGTGCGATTAGTAAGCATCGATCATAATTCACAGTTCATGAGTGAATAACTATCATCTTAGAATCGGTAGCCAACATACTGGTGTGGGCACTACACCATTATTAACATGGTAAAGATTAATTCGATGAGCAGAAGTAACTCTGCCTTAAGTAACTCTTGAATTTATTGTATCACAACAATAAAACCGCACCTTTGACGAAGCTCCATCAAAATATGATGTCTTTTTTATTTAATGATCTCGATTAATGCTGAGCGGCGCCTTATTGGCACAAAAATATCCGTGTCATAGTTTTAAATCTCTTTGTTCTTTTTTAATTTTCTTTTTGTGTCAAATAAAGTTTTTCTTCACTTTTCTTATTTAAACTAACTCATCGCCACTACGAGTATTCGCCACTGAGAGTCCATCTTTATTCTTTCTTAATCTGAGTAGGTACCTGCTTGTCCACAGAAGCATCAACCACACTGTACATACTTTTGTGTGCACTTTCTATGTCCCCCACTGTATCACAGTGTATAACTGCCTGTTTATTCTGGCTGTAGGGCCATTCTATTAAGTGTATTAGGCCTTTCTGGGAATAGGCCTCGGTAGGCCTTTAAGGCTCGCAGTTGACTTTTAGATGTAAATGGCATTTTGGGGTGGCCTCCAAATGTGTGGTTCAGACTTAATGGCGAATATACTGGATTTTATTCGAATTCTTAGGAAATCTTACAGCCAATGACAGTAAAAAATACTTGTTTAATTCTTTAAATGTACATTACATGGTCCTTTACTACCTGTCAAAGGAATCATAAGTTAATATTCATAATAATATATAATTACACTAGCGGCCGACCGCGACTTCGTACCCGTGAATCCTGTTTTACCCCCTTAGGGGTGGAGTTTCGTAAAATCCTTTCTTAGCGGATGCCTACGTCAAAACATCTACCTGCATGCCAAATTTCAGCCCGACCCGTCCAGTAGTTTGAGCTATGCGTTGATAGATCACTATGGCAGTCAGTCAGTCAGTCAAACCTTTGCGTTAGTATATTTAGATTACTAATTTTATGGCGTAAAGCGTTAAAAAATCAATATCATATCATAAAATGATGTTGTAAATAATAAACGACCGAGAAACAAAAAAAAAAGAAGCATAACTTCGGTATTAATTTATCAACTTTTGGCCTCCGTGGCCTGAGTGGCATTGAGTGACGTTGTTGTCTGGAACATGAACTACCAAAGGACATAGAGCAATCCTACTACTTAGCAAGATAGAATAAGGTCAAAAACTTACTAATAACGACATACAGCTTTCTCTAACCTCTACAACTTAATACAAACTTAACTTAAAGTGGCTACTCAATCCATTTTTGGCTCATCAATACCCAATACTCTTAGCCCAATCCTAACTAAAATCCTTAGGCGAAACTCGCATAATGGTGGACTAACTCTGCCTAACTTAAAGTTGGGGATAGGGATGTTCGCTACAGGTTCGGATATATGATCCTACTAATATTATAAATTTGAAAGTTTGTGTGGATGTCTAGCTAGATGTTTGTTACTCTTTCAAACTTTACAGTATTATTGTTTACTAGCGGCCGCCCGCGACTTCGTACGCGTGAATCCCGTTTTACCCCCTTCATCTATCTTACGCGGTTTAGATTTTTTCATACAAATGTTTTTTTTCCGCTAACTCCCGTTCCCGTGGGAATTTTGCAATATCCTGTTGTAACTAAGCTTCAAGTTTACTAAGGTACCTGCATGCCAAATTTCAAGCGTCTAACTTAAGCGGTTTAGATTTTTCATACAAATGTTTTTTCCCGCTAACTCCCGTTCCCGTGGGAATTTTGCAATCTCCTGTTATAACTAAGCTTTACGTTTACTAAGGTACCTGCATGCCGAATTTCAAGCGTCTAACTTAAGCGGTTCAGACTTTTCATACAAAACGATTTTCCCGCTAATTCCCATTCCCGTGGGAATTCCTAAGTATCCTATAACCTGCCCAGGAGTATGAAGAATAATTGTGCCAAGTTTCGTTAAAATCCGTCGAGTAGTTTTTGTTTCTATAAGGAACATACAGACAGACAGACAGACAGACATATCTTCGAACTTCCACGGGATAGGCAAGTAATATTTTCAGGTATTATAGATAATTATATCATGCATCAATATAAAGTAAGTCTAGCTGCCATTTTTCTAGGACAACAGAGAAAAAAATGTTTTCTGAAAATCATAAATTATTAAATAATTCCTAAATTACTGCAGCAATAACCATTTATTTTTACATAAAGGTAGACGTTATAGTGATAGGTAAATTTATTTACAAAATTCTGACTTAATGTAATTTTTTTAGAAAATATGCTTCTAAAACAGTTTTTTTTATAAAATCACAAAATCGAATATTTCTTCGAAACTAAACAAATACAACTACTAGTTCCTTCATCAATTGTATACATAATAGTAATATCTAACGATTGAATTAATAAAACAGGGATGTCCGCTTCTAAGCCAAAATAAAACACTGTGGCCCGGCATCAAAATGTAACGACGGAGGGACAGCAAAAAAAGCATTAAGAATTAATTATTTTAAGGTGCAATTAAATTATCATCATCTTCAGGTCATTTACGCCCTTATTCACAAATATTACTATGAGGTCTCACAGTGCGTGTGAACGCACAGAGTGACACACGAACCGATCACAGAGCTCTATTCAAGCTGTGCGTTCCGTTTGCTGCTTCACTTAAGCAAGCATCGTTTGTGAATATGCTAATACTTATTTACAAAATGATTTTGGGGAAAACTTAACTCTCGCTAGTTCTTCAAAATGCATTAATTATTTTAAGGCGCAAAGCTACTCAAGATGTCACTCAGTGAAAAGACTAAGGTATATGTGTAGCACAAGGCTGAATGAATCAGATGGCAAGGAGCAAAATTATAATCAGCTCATTTGTGCCCGTTTTCATCATCAATCCCTAATTTTTAACAAGGCAACACATAATATGAAATTTGTTTTCATAGGGGTCACTTAAAAATTAGGGATTGATGGTGAAAACGGGCATTAGTCTCCAATGCAGGAGCATGACCACCATCTTTGACCATCATTTATAAGCGGCAAATGGAGGATTCGGCTTACATTCCCCACAGTGGCCAGACTGGGTAGGTAGGCTTTCAAGCCTAGACAACTACAAAGAGGTTAGTTTCAGTTTGATGTACCGATGTTACATACAATAATTAGACGGAACCTACTATAGTAACAAAATAAACAATCCCCTAACGGATCCCTAAAGCCCATTCCAAATACATTCAACGATTACCGAGATTTTATTGTTTCAACGAAAATGGTCAACGCACACCGCAACGTTACAACATGGCCGCCGATTTGTATAAACCTTTACAAAATATTATCGCCGCAAACACGTGAAACCGCAATCGGAAATAGACGGTCTATGGATATTAAATTTGTTTAAATAGGCACTTTTTATCCTATAAATAGTATTTATCTATCACGAAATAAGTATATCTATAAAAGCGAATGGTCACTGCCTGATTCACTCATCACAAAATCTCAGAAACTACAAGTGCTAGGAGTCTCAATTTTGCATGGGGGTTCCTTTTTGAACGCAGGTGCTCACTAAGAACGGATTTTACGAAACTCCTAATGGGGTAAAACGGGATCCACGCGTACTTACGAAGTTAAAGTTGGTGATGATGCATGGATGTTTGTTACGCGTTCACGCAAAAACTACTGAGCGGATTTGGTTGGAATTCAGTATAAAGATAGTATGAGACCTAGGGAAAGAGTGGGATAGTTTTTCTCAGCTTTTGGAAGAGGAAAACATACGCGAAACACTTTCTGATCTAAATTCACGACAAGCGAACGCCAGTGTACTCGCGACGTCTCTAATCTACAGAAATGGAGGCACATCGCCAGGAGAGCTACCCTCGGATATGACATCGAACACTCAACAGTGTACCTTGTCAGCGCAACCACGACCACTCTGACAAGAGTGCCAGACTAACGCCCATGTTCACAAACCTTACTATCAGGTCTCGCAATGCGCGTGAACGCACAGGGTGACACACGAATCAATCATTGAATCAATAACCGAGCTCTAACCAACGCTGTGCGTTCGATTTGCTGCTTCACTTAAGCAAGTATTGTTATATTAACGTTTGTGAATAAAGAAGACAGAAGTTTGTTGCAAAATCTATCTAATTAAAGCTACAAAACCTCCCTCCCACAGAGAGATAATTTTAAATTTTTAATGGCCTAAATCTTAGCAAAAAACTTCAAAAAAGACCTTTTTTGCGGACGCTACGAACAGTAATATAGAATAAAAAAGTAGTGCAAGGAAGAAAAGTGGGAGCTTTTCCTGTATTTTCTGCAAGAAGTTGCCTGAGAGTTTAATCATGCGCGAGATAAGCAGGTCGCCGCCAGGGCTGCCTCCAACTGGAAATAATAAAAAATGTTACTTAAACCATTTTTCGATTATAACTTTGGTCATAGTTATTTAATTTTTAGCGTTAAGAGTCGCATCTCAAACTAATTTGAAAAAAAAATACTTGAAAAAATCGAACTGCCTTAGGCGGGAATTGAACCCTGTTCGGTAAAAGAGCTTCTTTCGTTGGCCTCCGGACTGGTCGTTGTGAAAATCCTTGGGGGAAGCCTTTGTCCAGCCGTAGTCGTTATCTGACTGAGGGTGGATTCGACCAAACAAGAGTAATAGATTATCAAACCCTTATTGTGTAATAATTTATCCAAATAAATATTTAGATAAATTATTACAAATAACACTTTAAATGCGGTCAAATAACTGCCGTTCTATTAAAAAAACTGAAACATTTTTCAATTTCTAAAATTAAATTACCAATTCATTCACCTAGCCTCACTTCTTCTTGTCTTTTTAAATTCAAAGATCCTCTGTAATTTACCGGAGTAAGATACCTACACTCTCCACGCTTGCCAGACAGGTTGGGTATACCCGATGTTCGTATTTGTCCCATGGTCACGTATTAGGCCACGTCTACGGGAAGAATTTTTTACCAGGTGATCTCTTATTATACTCCGCACTGTACCCCATCTCGCAGCGATTCTAAAAGAAAGCGCCAACCCTATACTTTTTCGGCGGAACCCATCGGAACCTTTGTGTCTCCCTGCAATTCAATTTAGTGATAAGGGATAAGCGGGCCACGATAAACGGGACAAATAAAGTGGCCATCGGCAGAAATAATACAGGGCTTACGGCTCGGACGTGCTGGGAATAGGGCTGTCACAAATACAAATAATGGGACGCATGTTCGGGATATGACGTGTTTGGGGAGGGCAGGAAGTCGATATGTTTTAGGTTTAAGAGGAAATAAGGTAAATACGAGATTATAAGATAGGATCTATGGTTGATCTACGGTTTGAACTCTATGGTTCTGCAAATGTAGTCGGTTCATTCGTAAAATGTGATCTAAAACTTTTGAAAGCTGAAAAAAGCGTAAAGCTAAAAAACGATCTTTTTCTTTCCATACACAATATTTCTGTCCTTGGTCCCAACGGCCATCAGCTCTACGAGCTACTTATGTGCCCCTCTCGGAATATGTTATGTGGGCAGGCCTCCTACTAGGTGGACCGACGGTCTGGTGGAGGTCACGAGAAATACCAAGATGCGGGCAAAAAAGTCGAACCTTAACTTTGAACTCCTCCTATGCTCTTCTGATGAATTTCGTTGCGGGTCCAATGACAGTTTAACTTACCCCCGAGACAAACTTGACCTTCACTGGTTGGGTTTTATTGGCGTTCAAGCTGTAGATCCTGGCTGCACGGAATAGTCCCGTTAAATACTAAACAATTCGACCACAGAGTAATGTTGTTCGAAACACATCCGTATGATAAATGCCAAATTGGCAACGATAACAACAACGCGTATACCCGTATCATTCGAATTAGAAGTTGCGGCCCGCGGGATGAGTGACGACCGCAAAGCCATATCGTATTGCTTAGTGCTGTGCCCGACGCCCAACCAGATCTGAGGCTGGTGGTCATAGTAAAAGTTGTTCATCTTGGTAAGACCTTTCAAACGATACTACACACATATCTATTGGAGCCGGGTACCATTTTGCCCATTGTCCTTTAGCATTCAGTCAACCCTTAGTAAATTATTAAGTATTTATGTCTGCAAAAATAAATGAATGCGTTGTCGTTGTTTCAGCCAAAAGACTTCCTTATCTGGACAAAGAACTCCCCCAAGGATTTCCACAGCAACCGGTGCTGTGTTGTCCGCATCCAGGTGCTTCTCGTATCCCTCACCAGATCTTCGGTCCACTATATTAAATCTACAGATATTAATGACAGAATGTGGTGACACTGTAAAGTGACATGAACATCGTGACACTTTTGGTATGAAGTTATGTAGAACCAATTTTTATTCCTATAAATGTGGATCCTAAAAAAACCACTTTACTCCTTTACTCAAAGGTGTCTGACTGACTGACTGACTAACTGACTGACTGACTGACTGACTGACATAGTGATCTATCAACGCACAGCCTACACCTCTGGACGGATCGGGCTGAAATTTTACGAAATCTTACGATTTTACGAAACTCTATCCCTAAGGCCCAGTTTTTTGATTCGTAGTTAAAATAACCAATAGTCAAATTTGACAGATGTCAAGTGACAAGTGGTTAAATATCAGAAAAAAATGTTTTTCGAACAATGGTTAGCTTGACTTTTAGTACATTTTTTAACTATTAGTTAACATTTTGTTAATATTTAACCATTAGTAGCAGAATTTAACAATTTGTTATTTTAACTATGAATCAAAAAACTGGGCCTAAGGCGGTAAAACAGGATCCACGCGTACGAACTCGCGGGCGGCCGCTAGTGTTCATATAAACCGGGACAATATTTCGGCATTCAGACTAACTTCATTAATACTACTATAGTCTTATTGCTATGTTGGTCCAGAAATTTCCATTTTCTGTTTATCCGAAATTCAACTTATTTGCGGTTAAATCCGTTCGGATAGTCCACCATCATCGGATATCGAATACTGGCAACACCCCTTCTTAGAAAGTGTGGATTAAACAGTCTCCAGGATTCTGGCCAACTCCTAATTCAGTAAAGCACAAATTCGGGTAACTCAATTACACTGAATAGTTTTAAAACTAAAAGGGATTTGCAGCTTTTGCGTTTTCCAAACACGAACCAATGCGCTGTAAAAATACGCAGTAAACTGCCGGGATGCGCAGAGGTAGGCGCATCCCCGGTGGCAGCTCCAGGTTGTCCTAAAATAGGCACGTTAACAAGGGCAGATTTACCTGGGCACGCAGAGATAGGCGCGCCCGGAGAGGCAAACCTGCTGGTAGATGATGCCTGATTTGAAGGCGCCGTATGTACACAATATTTTTGTAGATGTTCTTTTTGCGTTCGGACATTTTAATGGATTTTCAATTAAATTTATTCATCAGTGTCACAACATTATCTTTCTGCAATGAGACAATATATTTTGTGGGAAAGATTTATGCAATTGAAAAGCTCTGCCAAAGTGTACCTACATTTCGTTAATTGTGAATACACACCCACTTTATGAAACTTCGTTTTTTGCAAATAAAAAGCGGATTTATACTATTGCAATCAGTAGCCATATCGGACATACCTAATTATTTTAATAATTTACACTGTACTATTATTTACAAGAGTAATCCGAGTAGAATCTAGGCCCTATGTATTTATCTCAGGTATTTATCTATTTCTACGTAACCACTTCTACAAACAATTTATGTAAGCACCTATATGTATATAACCAGTTAGAAAATTTTTCGGTGCTGACCTTTATGATAAAAGAAATAATAATAGTTTTTAAGTTAGCAGAGGGACGCATTTACATGTTAGATTTAAGTGCAGCTTATATTATTATGCATAATTTTATGGTATAGTAGATAGGTAGTAAGCATTATTCCTAACTTAGTACATAACGTTCTAACTCGCAATACATTTGCTCGTGCAATAAGTGCGCTCGCCCGCTGCACCTAATGTGCGGTCCGCGGTCGCTGCTTTTGTCCGGCAGTGTACTGCCAATAGTTAGTGTAAGTTAGTATTAGTTAGATTTTTAATTAAAATGTTTAGTGTAAATTATATTTAGGTATTTGGCTGTTAGCTTGAACAAAAAGTGCTTACATAGCCAGTCAATCAAAGTGCCAATAGTTGGTATTTAGAAGCAGTGGTAGGGGCTTTTTTTCATCCAGTAGCGAATTCGAACGGATCAGCTTTTTGAGGGACTCTGCAAACGGGATGTTCGACGTTCGTGTGAACGTTAATATTAAAACACGTATAAGTACCTACTACTAAACGGGATCCTGCAAAAAACAGTCCCTGCAAAAGCCCTAGACTACATTTTCGTTGCTCCCAACAGTTACTTGATATTTGCTACTTGTTTTCAGGTTGATGCACTTCACAGTCACACTTCATCAAAGTTATTTTAAAATATTATTAACCCAGTTCGTTTCGTTAGCCCCTGTTGTCGTTAAATGCAGTTTAAACAAATTAATAGTTTATTGAAATAATCAGACAACTCCCTATAAAATTAATTTCTAACGAAGATTAATTTAGCCCTCTGTTTGTTTAGACGAATTTCAACATTAAGATTTCTTCTTGAATCTATTCTCAAGTGTCAACTCATAATATAATTGAGTCACATCATAACGGCCTTAGAGGCAATAGACTGGGAAACAGCAAAAAGCATGAAAACAAAATAGGAACAAAAAATTCCCACTTCCCACAACGAACGATTCAATCGACGATGGTTCAGCAAATAATTAAAAACTAACCCACTTAACTATTTCATTGGAAAATCAATTTATTTAATAGGGTGAACACAAAAATCAACTTTATAGCTGAAACTTTAAAGTAGTTAGTAGAAAACCGAAAATGTTTACTTTTTAATCATCGTAATTTTAGTAAGTTTTTAGTGTTATTGAATTTTGATTCTTGTGGTTTACGACATAAAGTTATTTGCATAATAAAATGCTATATTTAGAGTCCCTTGCTAAGTGATATATTTTTCAAATATTGTGTTTACTTTGATATCTAGGTTCTCGGTTAAAGTATTTTTTACGCTAAAGCAAATAAGATTATATTTTGATTTGATTTGATTTTTAATTAAAATAGAGTTCAAAGTATAGTCTGAACGAGCCACTTCATAAGGTTAACTTAATAATATACCTTAACTTCGAACTCCTCCTATGTTCTTCCGATTAATTTCGTTGCGAGTCCAATGATAGTTTAACTTTTCCCGGGACAAACTTGACCTTCACTGGTTGGGTTTTATTGGCGGTCAAGCTGTAGATCCTGGGCTACACAGCAGATGCAGCGGTAGGAATGAGAGACGGGAACAGTGGCGGCGTAGCATGGGTTGGCACCCGGGGCGATCACCCCCCCGTCATTAGTCAAATTCAAATTCAAATTCAAATTCAAATATTTATTTGCACAATTTTCAAGTCCTAAGGACCCCCCAGAATTTTAGGACTACCTACCGATTCGAAGATGAAAGACAATCCCCCCCCCCCCCCCCNCCCCCCCCGTATCATGTCATCACATAGATCGTAGATTTGCCATGCAGATGCGCCAGTGAGTACAATCGCCGCGACTTGTGTCACCCCCTGATGCTTGGCACCCGGGGCGGACCGCCCCCACCGCCCCCCCCTTACGCCGCTACTGGACGGGAATAGTCCCGTTGCTTAGTTTGGGACTAATGGCGCGTTATAAAATGTCCAAGAATATTAAAAATAACTTAAAAATATCTAACTGCCTAAGGCGGAAATCGAACCCACGACGTTTCGCTTGCCGGGCGACTGTTCTTCCATCTGAGCTACTTAGACACTGGATGAACCAGTGGAAATTTTATTCCAAGGGTTTATTTATTATTATTTTATCATACGGAACCTCCAGTCCCGAATATTACTAAATCTGTATCCAATCATAGACAAAAAGGGTGCTCTATCATGCGACAAATATCGGGTGAATGCCCAACAGAGCGTGTAACCGTTACTTAATAGTGTGTTGTAGCCTTAATACAGATATTGTCTATGCTTTATTGAGGACTAGCCTTTACCCGCTGCTTTACGTGTTTATTTAGTTTATGGACTGACTTCTTGATATTTATCGTTATAACTAGCTGTTCCCGCGACTTCGTACGCTTCCCGCTACGCTAAGTTTAAATAATATTTCCCGTTTTTGCAACATTTTTCTTTACTACTCCGCCCCTATTGGCTGTAGGGTGATGTTGTATAGCCTAAAGCCTTCCTCGATAAATGGGTTATCCAACACAAAATATTTTTTTCAAATCGGACTTGTAGTTTCAGAGCCTATTCAATACAAACAATCAAATCTTTCCTCTTTTTAATTAGTGTAGATACCAAGATTTGTTTACTTTAAGCACTTAAAACTTTATCATCAAGAACTGTAGCTATAAAATCCAATGAAGCTTAACGATATAAGTAAATAACCATAACCTTTAGGATATCAATATAGTTTTAAATCAATTGCAGATATTGCCTTTAATAACGTCAAATTATACGTAACTAGGTTTATAAAGAGTAACAATGGTGGTTCAGGTGTTAAGAATGAGCGATTTTTATTTTAAATTTTAATTTTTGTCTTCAAAAAACTTCATTTTGTTTTAATAATTATGTATTATTACTTTTAGTATTAACAATCATCCTCCGTACAAAAGATCTCGAGTGGCGGCGACCACGGGCCGGAAGACATAGTGTGGGCCTCCCATTAGGTGGACCGATGATCTAGTGAAGGTCGCGGGCAGCGCAGGACCGATCATTGTGGAAATCCTTAGGGAAGATCTTTGTTGAGCAGTAGACGTGCTGTGGCTGAACTGCTGATGATGATGTGACGTCCTGTGGCTGAAATGATGATGATGATGTGACGTCCTGTGGCTGAAATGATGATGATGATTTATGATGCAATATTGCCAAATTCACTTTTATGAACTATTTAACGTAGTCGTACTCAGTGGCGGGGCAAGACCTAAATTTGATGTGGGCAAGACAGATTTCGCGAGGCCTTGTTCTGTGGCGACCTGAAGACGGATTTTATGAAATAATAAAAAAAAACGGGTCAAAGGTCTATTCATTGACAGTTTCTGATTTCTTGATTTAGTGATTATTTTTAAAGGAATATTGCGCCAAAGAATAATGTTCGTCACTTAAAACCGTGTTGTTGCTTAATTTTGAGTCTGATTATGGCTGACTTTGTTTGGAAAAAATTATATTTTTATTTTTAACGACATTGTTTAGCTATCAAGAATTTATATTTAATAGTCAATGTTTGCATTTATTGTCGTATTGTGATATTGTCATCTCCACCTTGTATACATTTTTTCAAAAATTTTGATGCGCGAGGCCCCTTGTACCGCGAGGCCGTAGGCGGTGGCCCACGTCGCCCACGCCTTACGCCGCCACTGGTCGTAGGTACTCTCTTCTTTCTGTAATCAAAATTCTCTTAACTTATCATCATCATCATTTCAGACACAGGACGTCCACTGCTGAACATAGGCCTCCCCCAATGACTTCCACATCCTACGGCTGGTAGCGGCCTGCATCCAGCGCTTTCCTGCTACCAGAGTAAATACAAATGAGTAGGTCATCTTCATAGAAACGCACCGAGCGCGGTTTGTATACGTGACAAAATTTAGCGTGGATTAGCGGGGAGTTGCGCCGAATTTTGTCAGTTTGTGCGTGCGCGCCGCATACGCATAGGCGCGCTCACATACAAACCGCGCTCGATGCGTTTCTATGAAGATGACCTACTCATTTGTATTTACTCTGCTGCTACCTTTATCAGCTCTTAACTTATGCCAATCTTATTATAGTCCAGTATATTACTGAGTCGACTTACGTCCGAACTATAATCAGGCATCGAATCGCCGACCTTACGTCAAGTATTGATGGACGTTACAAAACCAATAATGACACTAATCAAGTAGTAATTTTTAAATTGGTAATGCTAAATTATTGCATCTTTCTTCTGGTTATTGTCTGAGAGATATCGCTTATAATAGACTGTTTGAATTGTATTGGACATATTTGTTTTCATTTGTAATGAAACCAACTTATAACTTAAGCATTTTAATTTAACCAACTTCAAAAATGGTGGTTGATAATTTTTTGTATGTTTTATACCTCAAAAATCAAAGAAAGAAATAATGCGAATAATTGAACTTTTTTGAGATAAAACTCAATTAAAAGCTGCAATAGCTTTTTATCATAATATTTTGGGAACTGAAAGTGTTTAATTTTGAAAATTCTATTAAAGTAGTAAAGGTCTAAAATTGGAGTTGAAGCGGAGTCACTAAAAATGCGCAGAATCGAACGGCTGCAAAGAATGTTTTTTGTATCGCCCGACCATAAAAAATCATGATGTAACACTAATGATCTAAGGCTTGATTCTGCGTCCAACTTACTATTAAGTAGTTAGGCTATAGTTAGGCTGTAGTGCTGTAGCAAAGAACAGTGGCCCATTGTAATGGGACGCCTATCCGCCATCCTACTACGCCCGGCATCAAAATGTAACGACGGAGGGACAGCAAAAAAAGCATTAAGAATTAATTATTTTAAGGTGCAATTAAATTATCATCATCTTCAGGTCATTTAAGCCCGTATTCACAAACATTACTATGAGGTCTCACAGTGCGCGTGGACGCACAGGGTGACACATAAATCAATCACAGAGCTCTATTCAAGCTGTGCGTTCCATTTGCTGCTTCACTTAAGCAAGCATCGTTTGTGAATATGCTAATACTTATTTACAAAATGATTTTGGGGCAAACTTAACTCTTGCTATGTTCTTCAAAATGCATTACTTATTTTAAGGCGCAAAGCTACTCAAGATGTCACTCAGTGAAAAGACTAAGGTATATGTGTAGCACAAGGCTGAAGCATATACCAGCTCAAGCATCAGATGGCAAGGAGCAAAATTATAATCAGGTCATTTGTGCCCGTTTTCATCATCAATCCCTAATTTTTAACAAGGCAACACATAATATGAAATTTGTTTTCATAGGGGTCACTTAAAAATTAGGGATTGATGGTGAAAACGGGCATTAGTCTCCACTGCAGGAGCACGATCATCTTTTACCATCATTTATGAGGCAAATGGAGGACTTACTACACTCCCCACATTTGCCAGACTGGTTGGGTAGGCTTTCAAGCTTAGACAACTACCTACATAAGAGGTTAGTTTTTCAGCTTGATATACCGATGTTACACACAATCCCAACTAATATTATAAATGCGAAAGTAACTCTGTCTGTCTGTCTGTCTGTTACGCTTTCCCGCTTAAACCTCGCAACCGATTTTGATGAAATTTGGCATAGAGATAGTTTGAGTCCCGGGAAAGAACATAGGATAGTTTTTATCCCGGTTTTTGAAACAGGGACGCGCGCGATAAAGTTTTTCTGTGACAGACAAAAGCAATCCCCTAACGGATCCCTAAAGCCCATTCGAAATACATTCAACGATTACCGAGATTTTATTCTTTCAACGAAAATGGTCAACGCACACCGCAGCGTAACAACATGGCCGCCAATTTGTATAAACCTTTGCAAAATATTATCGCCGCAAACACGTGAAACCGCAATCGGAAATAGACGGTTATCTATGGATATTAAATTTGTTTAAATAGGCACTTTTTATCCTATTAATAGTATTTATCTATCACGAAATAAGTATATCTATAAAAGCGAATGGTCACTGCCTGATTCACTCATCACAAAATCTCAGAAACTACAAGTGCTAGGAGTCTCAATTTTGCATGGGGGTTCCTTTTTGAACGCAGGTGCTCACTAAGAACGGATTTTACGAAACTCCTAATGGGGTAAAACGGGATCCACGCGTACTTACGAAGTTAAAGTTGGTAATGATGCATGGATGTTTGTTACGCGTTCACGCAAAAACTACGGAACGGATTTTGTTGAAATTCAGTATAAAAATAGTATGAGACCTAGGGAAAGAATGGGATGGTTTTTCTCAGCTTTTGGAAGGGGGAAACATACGCGAAACACTCTGATCTAAATTCACGACAAGCGAACGCCAGTGTACTCGCGACGTCTCTAATCTACAGAAATGGAGGCACATCGCCAGGAGAGCTACCCTCGGATATGACATCGAACACTCAACAGTGTACCTCGTCAGCGCAACCACGACCACTCTGACAAGAGTGCCAGACTAACGCCCATGTTCACAAACCTTACTATCAGGTCTCGCAATGCGCGTGAACGCACAGGGTGACACACGAATCAATCTTTGAATCAATAACCGAGCTCTAACCAACGCTGTGCGTTCGATTTGCTGCTTCACTTAACCCACTTGTTACGGAATTCACTTTTTTAAGCAAGTATCGTTTGTGAATACGGGCGTAAGAAGACAGAAGTTTGTTGCAAAATCTGTCTAATTAAAGCTACATAACCTCCCTCCCACAGTCAGACCATTTTTTAATGGCCTAAATCTTAGCAAAAAACTTAAAACCAGACCTTTTTTGTGGACGCTACGAACAGTAATATAGAATAAAAAAGTAGTGCAAGGAAGAAAAGTGGGAGCTTTTCCTGTATTTTCTGCAAGAAGTTGCCTGAGAGTTTAATCATGCGCGAGATAAGCAGGTCGCCGCCAGGGCTGCCTCCAACTGGAAATAATAAAAAATGTTACTTAAACCATTTTTCGATTATAACTTTGGTCATAGTTATTTAATTTTTAGCGTTAAGAGTCGCATCTCAAACTAATTTGAAAATTATAAATAACTTGAAAAAATCGAACTACCTAAGGCGGGAATTGAACCCTGGTCGCTAAAGAGCTTCTTTCATTGGCCTCCGGACTGGTCGTTGTGAAAAACTTTGTAAATTAATCTCAGATTAAATCGTCAGTTTTGACAAATTTCGCATACTGAAACTGTGAATGTGCCAGTTATGCCAGGAGTTATTCTCGAATAAAAGTTTGGTCGAATCGGGCCTGAATGAAATATTTTATACTTATTTAAACTATTTTTTATTATAGTAACTGCCACGAAACTAATAAACCCTTGTTAAATAAGAAAATATTTATTATTACACATAACACTTTAAATGCGGTCAAATAACTGCCGTTCTATTAAAAAAACTGAAACATTTTTTTAATTTGACGCTTGCCAGACGGGGTGGGTAGACTGGATGTTCGTATATAAACTGTCCCTTAGTCACGTATTAGGCCACGTCTACGGGAATATTTTTTTACTAGGTGATCTCTTACCACACTCAGCACCGTATCTCATCTTGCAGCGATTCTAAAAGAAAGCGCCAACCCTATACTTTTTCGGCGGAACCCATCGGAACCTTTGTGTCTCCCTGCAATTCAATTTAGTGATAAGGGATAAGCGGGCCACGATAAACGGGACAAATAAAGTGGCCATCGGCAGAAATAATACAGGGCTTACGGCTCGGACGTGCTGGGAATAGGGCTGTCACAAATACAAATAATGGGACGCATGTTTGGGATATGACGTGTTTGGGGAGGGCAGGAAGTCGATATGTTTTAGGTTTAAGAGGAAATAAGGTAAATACGAGATTATAAGATAGGATCTATGGTTGATCTACGGTTTGAAGTCTATGGTTCTGCAAATGTAGTATTGTACTATGTTTGCATTAAACATTGACGGAAAATGTGATCTAAAACTTTTGAAAGCTGAAAAAGGTTTTCTAAACCCTTTTCTTTCATTACACACAATGTTTTGGCCCTTGGTCGCCACTCGAGAACTTCTGTCCAAATGGCCATCAGCTCTACGAGCTACTTTATGTGCCCCTCTCGGAATATGTTGTGTGGGCAGGCCTTCTACTAGGTGGACCGACGGTCTGGTGGAGGTCGCGAAAAATACCAAGATGCGGGCAAGAAAGTCGAACCTTAACTTCGAACTCCTCCTATGCTCTTCTGATGAATTTCGTTGCGGGTCCAATGACAGTTTAACTTACCCCCGAGACAAACTTGACCTTCACTGGTTGGGTTTTATTGGCGTTCAAGCTGTAGATCCTGGCTACACAGGAGTTGCAGTGGTTGAAACGAGAGGTGGGAATAGTCCCGTTAAATACGAAACAATCCGACCACAGAGTAATGTTGTTCGAAACACATCCGTATGATAAATGCCAAATTGGCAACGATAACAACAACGCGTATACCCGTATCATTCGAATTAGAAGTTGCAGCCCGCGGGATGAGTGACGACCGCAAAGCCATATCGTATTGCTTAGTGCTGTGCCCGACGCCCATGGTATCCGAAAATATCTCTAATTCAAATTTTTTTTTTATGCTTAACAACTCATGTTAGACCGCAATCGCACCTGGTGTTAAGTGAGATGCAGTCTAGGATGGTACATAGGTATCTACCCTGTAAGTGCCTATTCACTCTCGCCTTGAATAGGTCCGGATTAAAGTGTTATAGTTACAGGCCCACACTTGTCGTTTCTGCAACTCCTGTAAGATCAACGGCTTAGTTGCCAATGGCTGAAAATAGATTCCGGGCAGAAATAAATACAATTCAGTTTATTTTATTTGGTTTACGGATATCAAACACAAATATCCGAAAATCCTTTTTTTATCGTTCACCACTAACATCTGATAGCCAATGACCTATTTGAGCCTTCCCGACCCAAATAGCGATCGCTATCGAATTAATCGATTAATAGCTGCATCAATCGAATAGTGTATCGATGTTCAAAGCGAGCTCGGATCGGATGACTCGGGTTAGGATATTGAGCGATGATTTGAGCGAAATAAATGAATACATTTCGAACAATAGTTCGTAATGGACGGATTTGGTGGGATTTCGGTTTTCGACTATAGAACATAGTCGGACACATCAGTCTACACATTATCGTTGCAAATTCGCCCCTATCACAACTGCAGAAGGAACTACTGTATTTAGCTTCATATTCAGTCGTCCATACATACTCATAGATTTGTGAATAGAGTATCTAATTAATAGAGATTAGGTATATGGTCTAATTAGAATGATTTTCCAACCAGTCTGGCCAGCGTAGGGAGAGTAGTCCAAATCCCCCATTTGCCTCTGGTAAATTAGAGTAGTCAGAAGTACTTATATTTCTGCAGTGAAGATGATGATGGTGACGATTTTAATCTACTTAGAATAGATAGATTTACCAATCTAAAGTCAATATTATCATCATTTCTGCACAGGACGTCCACTGCTGAACATAAGCCTCCGCACAATGAATTGGCTTTGTAGCGGATCCAGCGCCTTTCTGCTAGGTACCTTTATGAGGTCGTCTGTCCACCTTTATGTCAAGAACTGTGATAATCTGTGATTCAGAAGTTACGTTTAACTCTTTACCCCAAGTTTTTTTGTCGGAGATCTTAGTATGAAAAATAAACATCTTTATTATTTACTAGCGGCCGCCCGCGACTTCGTACGCGTGGATCCCGTTTTACCCCCTTCATCTATCTTACGCGGTTTAGATTTTTTCATACAAATGTTTTTTCCCGCTAACTCCCGTTCCCGTGGGAAATTTGCAATATCCTGTTGTAACTAAACTTTAAGTTTACTAAGGTACCTGCATGCCAAATTTCAAGCGTCTAACTTAAGCGGTTTAGATTTTTCATACAAAAGGATTTTCTCGCTAATTCCCGTTCCCGTGGGAATTTCGGGAATTCCTTGTTGTAACTAAGCTTAAGTTTACTAAGGTACCTACATGCCAAATTTCAAGCGTCTAACTTAAGCGGTTTAGATTTTTCATACAGAAGGATTTTCCCGCTAATTCCTGTTCCCGTGGGAATTCCTAAGTATACTATAACCTGCCCAGGAGTATGAAGAATAATTGTACCAAGTTTCGTTAAAATCCGTCGAGTAGTTTTTGTTTCTATAAGGAACATACAGACAGACACACAAAAAATTTACTGATTGCATTTTTGGCATCAGTATCGATCACTAATCACCCCCTGCCCCCTGATAGTTATTTTGAAAATATATTTCATGTACAGAATTGATCTCTCTACAGATTTATTATAAGTATATACATAGATAATGTGAACAGCTAGGGATTGGAATTCCTGCCTGCTGCTATCTTTCCCGAACACTGTAATCCGGGCCACTTCAAGGCGAGAGTGAAAAGGCACTTACAGGGCAGGTATGTACCATCCTATACTACATCTCACTTAACAACATGTGATTGCGGTCAAATATTTGCCATGTTCTGTATGAAAAAAGATATTTTAAACAATTTAATTTCAATCTCTCACAACATTACACACGCAGGTCATCAAACTCATACAAACTTGAATGTAGTCGCATGCTTTTAAATGTACAAACATCAAGTAGGTATGTCTATTCGTTACCTACCACACTTCCTCCATTCCAGCAAAAACGCCATTCGTTAGTATTTTCAGGGTTCCGCAAACACGAAGATAAAATATACAACGTGCTCCTTTTGTTTTCCCGAAATTTTAGGGCTACCTATATTCTATAAATAAAAACTAGTTAAAGAGTCTTAGGAATATGTTTTTCTAAAAGCATATTTTTGAAGATATTTCTAGATTTAGAAGATACCTAGTTGATTTAGATTATAGCATCATCAATCTAGTTTTTTTTTTTTTCAAAATTGTCACCTAGTCTTTTTGTGCAGACTTTTTATTGATAAGTGTATGTAAATTATGAATTATTTCAGTGAAAATTAAGTTTTTAAATAATTTCGTATGAAAAAATAAGTCGAAAAAAATTTAACAAAAAATGTAATGCCATTCCATTCTTTGAAGTAGTCTTATTAATACCCTAGAGTTCCAGGAAATCTAAAATGAGCACGTTGTATTAATTTGTAGGATAGAAAGTTGAAATAGTGATGTTGTGTTGGTGACATTGTTTTAGCCTACTAAGGCCCGATTCGACCAAACTTTTATCCGAGAACAACTCTTGGTATAACTGGCACATTGACAGTTTCCGTATGGGAAATATGTCAAAACTAATGATTTGTTCTGAGATTAATATTTACTCTTGTTTGGTCGAATCCACCCTTAGGGTTTGAAGCTAATGTTGATATTGTTATCTAGTTTAGCCCTTCTACTAGAATTAGACGTAATTGGTAGGGTTGGTAACGTTTGATGTCTTGAAATACTTACCTAAAACTAAAATCCTAGAAACCTAAACTGCTTTCCACGCTTCCTTTCGTTTTATCATTACAAATGATCATAAGAAAAAAAATTACATGTCTTTCATTAAAAAACTCTTTAAAGATAGTATTTTCCACAGACATACAACCTCATCAGATCAGACTTTTTAAATATTTTTTTTATCTTAGCATAATTAATTACCATGTACGGAACCCCGCTTTTTATCTCAATTTGTACTTGAACCGGCTTTAGTTTATTTAGAGACCCGGCCGGGATAATCGCCGGATGCTGTGCCGAATCTTACAATCGTTATGAGTTAGTTGGGATCGGTTAGTGTGGAGTCGGCTTTTAAAAAACAGGAAATTTTATGACTAAAAAATTTTACTTTCTCGAATGTGCTGTAAAAACGTTTGTATAGTCTAGCTAGTCGATAATATGCCAGAACACTAAGAAAACACAAAGGAGATTAGATTATAGGAAAATAATAATTAAGCCTAAAGAGACTTATTTTATTGCATGTTACCTACAAATGCCTACATACAACATTTAAAACTGCCTCACACCCGTTTCACATTGTAAAAGCTAGATAGTTAGCTTTTTGCTAGCTAAAATAGAATTGGAGTAATCTTTAATTAATAAAATGTTAACTAAAATAGTAAGTCTTACTATTTTAGTTAAAATGGAACGCGAAAATTTAAAATCTTATAATGAAATGTCTCTCCCACTGGAGGTTCGGGTAAAAATAGCGAGAAGTCCATATCCAGGGGGTGCAGCATTATGGAAATCTTTGGGGAAGACCTTTGTCCAGCAGTGGGCGACATTGATTGAAACGAACGTTCAGAATCCTCCTCCATACTAACCTACCAGTCCTATTGTCCGTATGTGGCTCAGATCAAAAACAGTAGAGCGGCAAAAAACTCCGAAATGAGGGGTTTGCCGCCTCTGTGTCCGGTTGTTACTCTATCTCATGAAATTGGGGGGTCGCGTGGAGTGGGGAGGAGCTACGAAGGAAGGAATAAGTTATTCCAACTTACTTAATTCAATCCTCCTTATGTTGAAGTCGGTTAAAGTGGCAATGGGCAGGGCACATAGTACGCAGAACTGACGGCCGATGGGGCAGCAAGGTTCTGGAGTGGAGGCCGTGTACCGGAAAGCGCAGCGTGGGACGTCCACCCACAAGGTGGACCGACGACATCATAAAGGTAGCAAGAAGGCGCTGGACGCAGGCCGCTACCAACCGGGCAGCATGGAAAGCATTGGGGGAGGCCTATGTTCAGCAGTGGCTGTCCTATGGCTGAGATGATGATGATGATGAAGACTTATTCAATTGATAAGTTTAGATTTTTTAAGAGTTAGGTACGTTACGGCTTTTACACCAAGAAATTTGTTATTATGCCAATGAAGGAAAGCTAGTTAGAGCTAGTAAACTAGCACTTGCCATGTTTGATTTTGTACATAAAATCATTGGGTACAAAAAATTCTACCGTTTCCGGACTAAGGCCCGATTCGACCAAACTTTTATCCGAGAATAACTCCTGGTATAACTAACACATTGACAGTTTCTGTATGGGAAATATGTCAAAAATGACGATTTATTCTGAGGTTGATATTTACGCTTGTTTGGTCGAATCCACTCTAAATAAAATAGTCCAGTAACCCATACTTTGAAAGTTTAAGCTGACTATATTCTGTCAATATAGTCAGCTGGAATAAATTTCTATAGAGTTAACCTCTCTGGTATTTTCTATGTTTTAACCGACTTTAATAAAAGGAGGAGGTTCTCATTTACTGTTTCTAATAGGTTATGCTATGCTTCTGTGTAAGATCTATTTTGTGTGTAATAAATAGTTTATTTAAATGAGTTAGAAATATTTAGCTTAACATAAACTTTCAAAGTATGGGTTACTGGACTATTTTATTTAGAGTGGATTCGACCAAACAAGCGTAAATATCAACCTCAGAATAAATCGTCATTTTTGACATATTTCCCATACAGAAACTGTCAATGTGTTAGTTATACCAGGAGTTATTAGGAGGATAGTTGAGAAATAGAAGTTATTTGTTGTTGCTTCGTAACTCCATGTTACAAGAAAGGTGGTTCAATGCCGTAGTTAATTCTACCACGAAGACTGTTTGTTTATTGTTGTAATTAACTGGCATTTCTTTAGTCTGATGCCAAAACATAGTATTTATAAAACCCTGAAATAATAATAGTTTTCATAGAAGTGATGTTGAAATGTATGTTATTTGACTGCCTGTTGATAAAAATTAAATAATTAAGTTATTTGGTAAGTGAATGAGGGTTTTCGCGATTGAAAAATCCGCCAGATGGCAATACGTAGACGCGAGGTCCAAATGCTGCGTGATTGGTGGATTTTGACATATCTGTCAATGTCATGTCAATAATAACCAATCATGCAGCATTTGGACCTCGCGTCTACGTATTACCATCTGGCGGATTTTTCAATCGCGAAAACCCTCATTGTGATTCAACTAATGAAAATATCCTTGGATCAGAAGTAGCTTACATTTTACACCTATTAGTTTACAATAAGACTAGTAATACTTAAACTAATAATACCCACTTTAACACTTTCTGCAAATGCGTATGATACAAACAAACTCTAATATAGTATACATAGTTATTAGGGTGGTCCTTATTTTTCGACTTTTGAATTATCCCCGGGGCACTTTCTCATTCGATTATATACCTCTAAATATGAAATCAGCTTTTTTTGTTTTTTTTTTGGTTAAGATTTAGAGGTCGCTACCAGCTGTCAAAATATTTACAAAAAGCTTTGAAGATCAAAAATCATGGTTTCATAAATGTTTTATATAAGTGTTTATATCACATTTTACGTGCAAATGAACATCGCATAGATAGAATAGACAATCGCTTCTTGTCCCCTTCTCCCCTCAACCCCTCTTCTGTACCGACCATGGTACCGACGCGTCGAGATACTAACAAGTCAACTCTTATATCTTAAAAATAATTGATTCAAATATGTACATTGTACATAATATCTTAGTTCATAGCAACAACAATAATTTTGTAATATTTTTATTTGGCTTTGGCTAAAAATAAATGAATCTAACAAATACAGATTTTGTGTTTTTACTTAAAATTCAAACCTTGGTAGCGACCCCTAAATGTCTTTTAAAAATTAAAAAAAAAATAACGAAAGACTTTCATATGGTATATATTCAAATTACGTGGTGCCCCGCAAAATATAAGAAAAAAAATTTTTTTCGTAGGAATAAGGACCACCCTAATAGTTATGTATAGATTCTGAGTCCATAAGATCTTACAGTTTTTATCTTTACATGCTGTCTGTACATATGTATTATGTACTCAGTGCTCAAAGACAAATTTCCACGAATATACTATCAAGACAGCTAGATGCGGGTACTTAAAGGTTTTTCTGGGAATACTCATCTTCTACTATCCTTTAAAGGTCCTTTTGAGGTATATTATAACGTACTTTGAATATGTGTAAGCTACTTTAGATTCTAAAGGTACACTTGTGAGTTTCGTGAGTTTTGTGAGTGAAAGACACGTCACGTTATGTATTAAGTTTGTAATTTGGCTGAAAATCTAATAAGAGACTTTTATTTAAGGTACTGGAGAGCCTGGATGCGGGCAGCGCAGGACCGTGCATTGTGGAAAGCCTTGGAGGAGGCCTTTGTCCAGCAGTGGACGTCATTTGGCTGAAACGAACGAACGAACGAACTGGAAAGCGCAGCGAAGGACGTCCGCCTACAAGGTGGACCGACGACCTCATAGAGGTAGCAGGAAGGCGCTGAATGCAGGCCGCCACCACCGGCCATTGTGGAAATCATTGGAGGAGGCCTACGTTTAGCAGTGGACGTCCTGTCGCTGAAATGATGATGGTTAGCTAGCAATCAAGCCGCACTTGACCTCTTGATTGGGCCATTGTGCGCGATTTGTGGTTTCTTACTTACTCCAACCATCTCAGATTCCCCCAGAAAGTTGCGCTTCGAGCAATAGTTTAGGTGCGCCTCAAAATGGGTGCGCTTCAAGGTATACCTCATTGTCACAAACCTTGCTTATTTATATTAGTACCGATAGTAACTGACGCCCGTATTTTACAAATATTACTATGAGGTCTCACCTCATCTCACAATGCGCATGGACGCACCAGGCCAGGGTCACACACGAACTAGAATAACAGATCTCTATTTTACGCTGTGCGTTCGATTTGCTGATTCACTTAAGCAAGCATCGTTTGTGGATACAGGCGTTAGTTTCTTGCGCTGCTTCTTCTTAGCACTGGCCCATTTATTGTCCCGAAGCAGTAGTAGAGCTGATACTGGGACGTGTCAAAGTGCTTTTTAAAAGCCTACTTGCAAAAATAAAATGAGTTTTTATATCTGAAGCTCAGACCAATATTAATTATCATAATACAACACGAATCCCCACGTCCGTCAGTTGGTCTGCGTAGCCGAGCTTAATTAAACTATTAATTATTGAAATTAATTTGCCTGCGCCGAATACTTCTGGAGTAATGAATAAAACCGCGTTATTGTGATCCAATTAATCCAATATTTTGTGTCAAACAGTTGCGAATAAAGTATAAATTTTCAATTATTATCTACCTAGGTATCTTATATACGGCTTTATCTGCATATCAAGCAGAAGATCTTAATAGAGCTTTCATCATGTCTTCCATATTTCTAACTAAAGTGTAAATGTACATTTTAACCCCGTGCTTGATTGTGATATTATTGATTACATAATATACTTAAACCTTTGAGATATAGCATTGTTAAGGCCGGGTAACAGAGAAAATGGCGAAAATGAGGNAGTGATTATTTTTAAAGGAATATTGCGCCAAAGAATAATGTTCGTCACTTAAAACCGTGTTGTTGCTTAATTTTGAGTCTGATTATGGCTGAATTTGTTTGGAAAAAAATATATTTTTATTTTTAACGACATTGTTTAGCTATCAAGAATTTATATTTAATAGTCAATGTTTGCATTTATTGTCGTATTGTGATATTGTCATCTCCACCTTGTATACATTTTTTCAAAAATTTTGATGCGCGAGGCCCCTTGTACCGCGAGGCCGTAGGCGGTGGCCCACGTCGCCCACGCCTTACGCCGCCACTGGTCGTACTCTCTTCTTTCTGTAATCAAAATTCTCTTAACTTATCATCATCATCATTTCAGACACAGGACGTCCACTGCTGAACATAGGCCTCCCCCAATGACTTCCACATCCTACGGCTGGTAGCGGCCTGCATCCAGCGCCTTCCTGCTACCAGAGTAAATACAAATGAGTAGGTCATCTTCATAGAAACGCACCGAGCGCGGTTTGTATGTGACAAAATTTAGCGTGGATTAGCGGGGAGTTGCGCCGAATTTTGTCAGTGTGTGCGTGCGCGCCGCATACGCATTGGCGCGCTCACATACAAACCGCGCTCGATGCGTTTCTATGAAGATGACCTACTCATTTGTATTTACTCTGCTGCTACCTTTATCAGCTCTTAACTTATGCCAATCTTATTATAGTCCAGTATATTACTGAGTCGACTTACGTCCGAGCTATAATCAGGCATCGAATCACCGACCTTACGTCAAATATTGATGGACGTTACAAAACCAATAATGACACTAATCAAGTAGTAATTTTTGAATTGGTAATGCTAAATTATTGCATCTTTCTTCTGGTTATTGTCTGGGAGAGATTTGCTTCGCTGCTTCTTCTTATTGGACTTATTTGTTTTCATTGCAATTAAACCAACATAAAAGTTTAATTTAACCAACTTCAAAAATGGCGGAGGTTCTCAATTTTGTTGTAAGTATGTTACTTTTTTCAATAAAATCTGATAGGCATCTGACAATATTACGCACGTTGTGTAATTGCCCTAATAAAGAAAGTATTTTTCTATTTTTAGTGCACTTTGTTTTGGATTTGATATTACTTTCGTAAAAATTTGATGAATGTGTACTTACCTACTACATTTCTAGCTGTAAATATGTAGTCTCAATTGATTGGAAATAATGCATGAATTGAACTTATAGGTATTTGAGACAAAGTACAATCAAACTGATTCAATCGTTTTTTATCATGATATTTTGAGAACTGAAAATGTTTAAAATTCAAAATTCTATGATTATAGTTACGGAATCATAGCTACTAAAGAATCGAACGGCTGCAAAGAATGATTTTTTTGTATTGCCCGAACATAAAAGATCATGATGTTAACACTAATGATCTAAGGCTTGATTCTGCTTCCAACTCACTATAGTTATACTAAGGCTGTAGTTAGGCTGTAGTGCTGTAGCAAAGAACAGTGGCCCATTGTAATGGGACGCCTATCCGCCATCCTANATTTCTAATTAAATCCATTCTTACTCCCTTAAAATGTATGAAACTTGTGTCTGTTTTCTACTTCTACTAGTAGATAATTTTATTGGCTATCGCATGATATAAAATATTTGCTTATTAATGTTAAGTTACCCACGCTATCACTTGTTTTTGAAGGAAGAGGTGAAAACTTAAAATTAAAAACTTAAATCCTTGTAAATATGCGAGAAATGGGTCAAGCCCCAAATTTAAAGTATTTTCACCGACAAAATTGTCCATAGATTACGCCCTTAAAGTTTGATCACTACATGCCCGGACACACTGTATACATAGATAATGTGAACAGCTAGGGATTGGAATTCCTGCCTGCTGCTATCTTTCCCGAACACTGTAATCCGGGCCACTTCAAGGCGAGAGTGAAAAGGCACTTACAGGGCAGGTATGTACCATCCTATACTACATGATTGCGGTCAAATATTTGCCATGTTCTGTATGAAAAAAGATATTTTAAACAATTTAATTTCAATCTCTCACAACATTACACACGCAGGTCATCAAACTCATACAAACTTGAATGTAGTAGTCGCATGCTTTTAAATGTACAAACATCAAGTATGTCTATTCGTTACCTACCACACTTCCTCCGTTCCAGCAAAAACGCCATTCGTTAGTATTTTCAGGGTCCCGCAAACACGAAGATAAAATATACAACGTGCTCCTTTTGTTTTCCGGAAATTTTAGGGGTACCTATATTCTATAAATAAAAACTAGTTCAGGAGTCTTAGGAATATGTTTTTCTAAAAGCATATTTTTGAAGATATTGTGGATTCTAGATTTAGAAGATACCTAGTTGATTTAGATCTAGTTTTTTTTTTTTTTTTTTTTCTAAATTCTCACCTAGTCGTTTTGTGCAGACTTTTTATTGATAAGTGTAGGTATGTAAATTAGTTTTAAATAATTTCGTATGAAAAAATAAGTGGAAAAATATTTAACAAAAAATGTAATACCATTCCATTCTTTGAAGTGGTCTTATTAATACCCTAGAGTTCCAGGAAATCTAAAATGAGCACGTTGTATTAATTTGTAGGATAGAAAGTTGAAATAGTGATGTTGTGATAGTGACATTGTTTTAGCCTACTAAGGCCCGATTCGACCAAACTTTTATCCGAGAACAACTCTTGGTATAACTGGCACATTGACAGTTTCCGTATGGGAAATATGTCAAAACTAATGATTTGTTCTGAGTTAATATTTACTCTTTGTTTGGTCGAACACCCTTAGGGTTTGAAGTTTATGTAGATATTGTTATCTAGTTTAGCCCTTCTACTAGAATTAGACATAAATTAATTAGTAGGGTTGGTAGCGTTTAATGTCTTGAAATACTTACCTAATACAGTAAAAACTGAAGTCTTAAAAACCTAAACTGCTTTCTGCTTTTTATGCTGCCTTTATTACATTTATATCATTAAAGTGGGCCCTAAAAAAAATATATTAGGGAAAAAATCCATGTTTTAAAAAACAATGTAAATATAGTATTTTCCTATGTACCTAAGTTCAGACTTTTTAAATATTTTAGTAATTTTAAACTTAATCTTAGCATAATTAATTACCATGTACGGAACCCCGTTTTTTATTTCAATTTGTACTTGGCCCGGCTTTAGTTTATTTAGAGACCCGGCCGGGATAATCGCCGGATGCTGTGCCGAATCTTACAATCGTTATGAGTTAGTTGGGATGACTAATTGTGGAGTAGGCTTTTGAAAAACAGTAATATTATGACTCATAAAAATTTGACTTTGTCAAGTGTGTTAAAAAAAACGTTTATTTCTTAAAACTATTTAACGAGTCTATTATGATGCAAGACTATAGCAAAGTGAACAAAAAGATGATTAACTGTAACAACAAAATAAGAACTCACGTTGTTTAGCTTGGTGTGCTGTCGTCTGTGCATACTACAAACAAATCTGTCTCACACCCGTTTCACACAAATGCTAGATTATTTTTAACTTTTTTTTCCTACACCATAAACGTTCACGTAAATAGGCGTAGACCACCAACTTTAGGTTGGCCAATAGTCGAACCTTAATTTCGAACTCTTCCTATGTTCTTCTGATTAATTTCGTTGCGGGTCCAATGACAGTTTAACTTTCCCCCGGGACAAATTTGACCTTCATTGGTTGGGTTTTTGTGGCGATCAAGCTGTAGATCCTGGCTACACAGGAGTTGCAGTGGTGGGAACGAGAGGTGGGAATAGTCCCGTGGCCAAAAGTTGGGTCGAGCTGAATCAGTATGAAGATGTTACGCAGATTACGCAGATTTGGTATCGGCTGATTCTTCATACAAATTAGAATCGGGCCTAACTATCGCCCAACTATTAGTCGGTGGTCTTCGCCTAGGCTTACGGTGGAAATCGGGCATTGGTCGAATCGAAATTTAGTCCTCTTCCATACTAACCTACCTATCCTATTGTCCGTATGTGGCTCAGATCAAAAACAGTAGAGCGGCAAAAAACTCCGAAATGAGGGGTTTGCCGCCTCTGTGTCCGGTTGTTACTCTATCTCACGAAATTGGGGGGTCGCGTGGAGTGGGGAGGAGCTACGAAGGAAGGAATAAGTTATTCCAACTTACTTAATCCAATCTTCCTTTTGTTGAAGTCGGCTAAAGTGGCAATGGGCAGGGCACATAGTACGCAGAACTGACGGCCGATGGGGCAGCAAGGTTCTGAAGTGGAGGCCGCGTACCGGAAAACGCAGCGTGGGACGTCCACCCACAAGGTGGACCGACGACATCATAAAGGTAGCAAGAAGGCGCTGGACGCAGGCCGCTACTTGTGCCGCTACCAACCGGGCAGCATGGAAAGCATTGGGGGAGGCCTATGTTCAGCAGTAGACGTCCTATGGCTGAGATGATGATGATGAAGACTTAATTCAATTGATAAGTTTAGATTTTTTTAAAGTTAGGTACGTTACGGCTTTTACACCAAGAAATTTGTTATTATGCCAATGAAGGAAAGCTAGTTAGAGCAAGTAAACTAGCACTGGCCATGTTTGAATTAGTACACAAAATCATTGGGTACAAATTAAAACATTCTACTGTTTCCGGACTAAGGCCCGATTCGACCAAACTTTTATCCGAGAATAACTGTTATAACGCCTAACTACATATGTTTTAGAGGTTCTGCTAAATCCTTATGTATACGAAACCTTCGTTTTCCACAGTGGCCTCTCGAAGGGAACGCACATCCCTTTCTGCATGACCCGTGGTTGACTAGCAGAGAATGCCATCCGGCATTAAGTCCGCCACAGTGCATTGTTTGTATGTGTGCTAAAAGTTTAAATAAATAATGTAAGTTGTTTATTTATTCAAACTTTGACAGTTTCAGTAGGTATGGGAAATAAAATAATGTCAAAACTGACGATTTACTCTTGTTTGTTCGAATCCACCCTAAATAAAATAGTCCAGTAACCCATACTTTGAAAGTTTATGTTAAGCTAAAAAATTTCTAACTCATTTAAATAAAATATTTATTACACACAAAATAGTTCTTACACAGAAGCATAGCATAACCTAGGTATCTATTAGAAACAGTAAATGAGAACCTCCTCCTTTTATTAAAGTCGGTTAAAACATAGAAAATACCAGAGAGGTAACTCTATAGAAATTTATTCCAGCTGACTATATTGACAGGATAGTTAAGAAATAGAAGTTATTTGTTTTGTTTTGTTGTTGCTTCGTAATTCCATGTTACAAGAAAGGTGGTTCAATGCCGTAGTTAATTTTACCACGAAGACTGTTTGTTTATTGTTGTAATTAACTGGCATTTCTTTAGTCTGATGCCAAAACATAGTATTTATAAAACTCTGAAATAATAATAGTTTTCATACAAGTTGTGAAATGTATGTTATTTAACTGCCTGTTGATAAAAATTAAAAAATTAAGTTATTTGGTAAGTGAATGAGGGTTTTCGCGGTTGAAAAATCCGCCAGATGGCAATACGTAGACGCGAAGTCCAAATGCTGAGTGATTGGTGGATTTTGCCATATCTGTCAATGTCATGTCAAAAATAACCAATCATGCAGCATTTGGACCTCGCGTCTACGTATTGCCATCTGGCGGATTTTTCAATCGCGAAAACCCTCATTGTGATTCAACTAATGAAAATATCCTTGGATCAGAAGTAGCTTACATTTTACACCTATTAGTTTATAATAAGACTAGTAATACTTAAACTAATAATACCCACTTTAACACTTTGTCCAAATGCATATGATACAAACAAACTCTAATATTAGTTTACTTATGTATAGATTCTGAGTTCATAAGATCTTACAGTGTTTATCTTTACATGCTTTTTGTACATATGTACTCAATGCTCAAAGACAAATTTCCACGAATATACTATTAAGACAGCATAGATGCGGGTACTTAAAGGTTTTCCTGGGAATACTCATCTTCTACTATCCTTTAAAGGTCCTTTTGAGGTATATTATAACGTACTTTGAATATGTGTAAGCTACTTTAGATTCTAAAGGTACACTTGTGAGTTTCGTGAGTTTTGTGAGTGAAAGACACGTCACGTTATGTATTAAGTTTGTAATTTGGCTGAAAATCTAATAAGAGACTTTTATTTAAGGCACTGGAAAGCGCAGCGAAGGACGTCCACTTACAAGGTGGACCGACGACCTCATAGAGGTAGCAGGAAGGCGCTGAATGCAGGCCGCCACCAACCGGCCATTGTGGAAATCATTGGAGGAGGCCTACGTTTAGCAGTGGACGTCCTGTCGCTGAAATGATGATGGTTAGCTAGCAATCAAGCCGCACTTGACCTCTTGATTGGGCCATTGTGCGCGATTTGTGGTTTATATTCTTACTCCAACCATCTCAGATTCCCCCAGAAAGTTGCGCTTCGAGCAATAGTTTAGGTGCGCCTCAAAATGGGTGCGCTTCAAGGTATACCTCATTGTCACAAACCTTGCTTATTTATATTAGTACCGATAGTAACTGACGCCCGTATTTTACAAATATTACTATGAGGTCTCACAATACGCATGGACGCACCAGGCCAGGGTCACACACGAACTAGAATAACAGATCTCTATTTTACGCTGTGCGTTCGATTTGCTGATTCACTTAAGCAAGCATCGTTTGTGGATACAGGCGTTAGTTTCTTGCGCTGCTTCTTCTCAGCACTGGCCCATTTATTGTCCCGAAGCAGTAGTAGAGCTGATACTGGGACGTGTCAAAGTGCTTTTTAAAAGCCTACTTGCAAAAATAAAATGAGTTTTTATATCTGAAGCTCAGACCAATATTAATTATAATACAACACGAATCCCCACGTCCGTCAGTTGGTCTGCGTGGCCGAGCTTAATTAAACTATTAATTATTGAAATTAATTTGATGCGCCGAATACTTCTGGAGTAATGAATAAAACCGCGTTATTGTGATCCAATTAATCCAATATTTTGTGTCAAACAAATATTATCATATACGGCTTTGTCTGCATGATAACAGAAGATCTTAATCGAGCTTTCAGCATGTCTTCCATATTTCTTACTAAAGTGTAAATGTACATTTTAACCCCGTGCTTGATTGTGAAATTATTGATTACATAATATACTTAAACCTTTTGTTAATTACACTGAACACGAAATAAAAAGCTTTTAAAAGACTATTGTCATATACCTACCTAAAATGAGGACTAAAATGTGTTATCCAGTCAAAATTCATGAAAACTAGCACACATTGGTTCGTGCTATGGCACAAATATGTAATTCCTATAATTCGCTGTATTAAAATAAAACAAATTGACCATAATAAGAAATCAAATAAAGTCAAATCAAATTGGTTAAACAAAATATTCAAGAAAATAAACATGTGGCTTCAAAACGGATGACGGGTGACAAACAAAGGTTTAGTAACCTTTATGAAAAGATATGCACCACGGACAATAAACACCAATTAAGGAAGGAGACCTATTTTTATGAGCTATATTAGCTACCTGCCAATAACATTTTTCACAAAATCGTTAAAAGCACGGAAGCTTCACTATCCCAAGAAATCCACCACACGATAGTTCAAAAGCCTAAAATCACTCTTAACCACTTCGCCGCAGACAAAGTCGCGCTGATGTCTAGACAATAATTTACATGCCGACGCATTGTCGCCCCAACTCCGAACTCGCAGACGAAGCGAAAAGTTGCGGATTCGCACCACAAGTTGTGACAACTTGGAGGTAGGGATGGGTAGCTGTCGATGAATGGATAATATCGATTATTAGGAAAAAAATCTTTAAAATGCCATATTACTTAATGTGAACCGGGTCTTTACTTAGACACTACCATTTTTGGCACTTTCAGTTAAGAGAAAACTGGAATTACTGTACTAAATTTATCAGATGAAAATTTACAATCCATAGCCTACACAGCTGTCTTCCTCTTTCTCATCTCCTGAAGCAACTATTCCAATGTGAATTCCACTGCCGCGGCCGTGTAAGTGAGTGTTAATTAATTTAATCAAAGCTTGGGGTCCAGAAGTTAAAAACAATGAATATTAAACAAACATTTTGATTATGGCGTTATCCGTCAGTTCTAAACAGGCGTGTCGTACAGTCACATAGGAATCATTGTCTGAGTAAAAAAACACAAAAAGTGCTTCTTGAAGCGTAACTAAAATGAATCTATCTCTGCATAGGTTCCCGCCACCCATGAGCCTCTCCCTCGAACGGTTTTCTAGAAATCGAGTGTTGGTAATTGCAAAAAATTTAATGTTGGGCCCATCCTATATTATCGATAAAATATGTTATCGACTGTCAAACCAACATCCCTATAATATCACCCAAGTCGACCGGAGTGGCTGTGTAACGATTTATAACGCACGGCCGGCATTAGGGAAGTTCTCAAACTTGTTTACAGAGGGCGTTGGAGCCTTTTTGCTGAGATTTATGAATTATTGTTGGGAATAAAACAATCTGTCGGGACAACTGTGCTACTTTTGGGCTGAAGGACTGAACATTGAAGTGAAAATATGTTTATTACTTTAATTTTAGTGTAGCACTGTTTGCAGCTCTTTTCCACGAGGAAGCTCTTGGCCTGCATCACACCTGATGGAAATGATGATCAGGTCGAAGGTGGAAACTAGCTTCACCTGGAATCCTCAACCACAGAGGAAGTTGCTATCTTTTTTTTATCAATACCTGCTTGGAGTGCTTGGCCCAAAAGTGAACTGGAAGATAATGCTATAAGGCATAAAGTTGTCCTTTTGTACACTGTTCAACATGCAAATATGTATATTTTAATTAAATAGGTGATAGATAGAGGTGATCTTGCCAAACATAAATTCTCCTGTATGTATTGCACATTCATAGGTCCTACATATATTTTTATCAACAAGGTTAGTGAGGCCTGAAGTTCGCATATTTTATCCCTTAGTGGCCTTTTACGACAGCCACAGAAATAGTGGAGAATATGGACTTACAATCTTTATTCTACTAAAATAGACTAAACTAAAAATAAAAAGACATAATAAAATGAGTCACATTCTTAATATTTTGAGCAATCCAACGATCAATAACTTAAATATTTTATGCAATCAAACAAACAATAACTTTGTGTCGAAAATCATTTAATAGAGCTATAAATTATTAACAAAAATCTACCATTTCTATCCACATCCGCTTACAAACGAGTTATTAAATAATTTATTTATTGTGTTTAATTAGTTAAGACTTAGGAACCAGACTAACGCAAATACAAGGAATTCTTAATTTGGTCGTAAATATTTGAAATCTTGAACCTATTTGGGCTATTGCAAAACGCAAATAATCTTTGATTTTGTCTGTCTGTAGATTATATCTGTCGATTTAATATTAACAGCTCATTTTAAGCCGGAAGACGTCCACTGCTGCACAAAGGCCTCTCCCATGGATTCCCAAATGAATTCGTGTGCTGTTTGCTTCTAGATGATTTCTAATATCTGAAAGTGTAAAACTAAACCTGAAATCAGCTCTAGAATAAGAAAAAACAAGCTGAAAAATCGTATGTAGTTTTCACTTTAATACACATTCATCGTAGCGTTCTAAAAGTCGAAACCATGACGATAGAGACATTTATTTTTCGAAAATTGGGGCTGCACACGCCAACTAAATATATTTAGGTATTTAATTTATATTTTAGAGATCACCAACCAAATTACACCAATAATAAGCTAACTAAAACAAAAAAATATCCCATCTGAGAATCTCAATTTTATATTTGCATCTCTGCATTGAAATTGAATGAAGTTAAGGATTTTAATATTTTATTATTTCGTCATATTAAACTTGTCAAAACATTTTTACTATTACTACATTATAACTAAAAATAGCAATTTAGTAAATAATTTAACAATATGAATTTGTGACCCAACGCATTTTTCTCATCAACGCGTTTCCAATTTCCGACACAGAGAGGTACCTCCTACCTATTTACCCACTATCCAAACTAAAGCAGACGAAGCCGGGGGCAAAGCGGGTATACAAACAAAATAGACCTCATCACAATTAACAAACGTGTATAACATTGTAGAAACACGAGATACAATGGCTGGCCTTATTTGGTCACTCCTACGCAAATTCTGTGAGCNGGACTGAATATTGAAGTGAAAATATCTTTATTATTTTAATCTTATTGTAGCACTCACTTAACTTACCACTCTCACTCTCTTAACTAACTTAACCGCCTCTATGGTCTAGTGGTAAGACCAGACGCAGAGGTCCCGGGTTCGATTCCCAATGGGGCAATTTTTTCTGTTCGGTTTGGTTGGTGGTAGGGCTTGTTCTAAGTCCGCTTGGCTAGCTACCACCATCTTATCTAAGTCTGTCGCCATAACAACAATGTTAACAGCATTGTTGTGTTCCGGCAGTTAGAGGTAAGATAGCCAGTTCCTCCGTGGTTGAGGATTACGGGTGAAGCTCGGTTCCACCTTCGGCCTGATCGTCACTTACCATCAGGTGAGATACAGGTCAAGAGCTTCCTCGTTGTGGATAAAAAAAAATAACTTTGTAGCTTTTTTCCACAACGAGGAAGCTCTTGGCCTGCATCACACCTAATAGAAATAATGATCAGGCTGAAGGTGGAAAATAGCTTCACCTGGAATCCTCAACCACAGAGGAACTGGCTATCGAACCTTAATTCCGAACTCCTCCTATGTTCTTCTGATCAATTTCGTTGCGGGTCCAATGACAATTTATCTTTCCCCCGGGACAAACTTGACGTTCATTGGTTGGGTTTTTGTGGCGGTCAAGCTGTAGATCCTGGCTACCAGGAGTTGCAGTGGTGGGAACGAGAGGTGGGAATAGTCCCGTATTTTACCTTCAACTGTCGGCACACGACAGAAACCTTAGCTTAAAGAAACCTACTTTAATTTTATTATCTTCTCTTTTTATTCATCTCTGTCACATTTAAACTTTTGTATACCGCCTACTCCAATACCTGCTTGGAGTGCTTGGCCCAAAGATTAACTGGAAGATAATGCCATAAGGTATAAAGTTTTCCTTTTGTACCTTGTTAAACGAGCAAATAAGTTTGAATTCAATAGGTAATAGATTGAGGTGTTCTCGCCAGCACATAGATTCTCCTACATGGTATGGTAGTAGGTATAACATTGGTCCTATACAGGGTGGAAACGATAAGTGATCTCACTCGATTATTTCTAAACTTCACAACATATCGAAGAACTGGTTACTGTTCCTGAAAGTGCTTCACGAGCTCTATCAAATGGTATCAATAATAGGTTACAGAATAAACTGTATCTATGAAAATTCAATGTTTTCAGCTTCCATACTACACTCGGCATCAAATCGCACCTCCCGCGACAAGCAGTTATCAAACGTATGCATCCCCACTTCCCACCAACATTGGTACCATTTGAAAGCCTAGTTCTAAACTTCATTTCATTAAAGGAAAGGTTTTTACCCCAAAAATGTGTCTTTACAAGGATCCAGAGTCACTTCTTCAAAAAATAGGTACTTACGCTATAGCCATTTTTATGACTATAAAACTGTTAAGTTGGGATTAATCGCTATCCATCTGTTAAAGAGGACACGTGAGATCTTTATTTGGTTTTATAACCATTAAAATTGGTCTAATTGATCCCAGAGGTGACCCCAAAGTGAGTGACCCCCAAGTGTCTATTTTCAAGTCACATTTATGGTAAATGTTAATCATTTATTTAGAAATGAAATGTATTTTTCTTTAAGGATATTTATTGGGCTTTCAAATAACACCAATATTGTTGGGGTACCATGATTGTGTCAGAAGAAAATCTTTAAGGTGCGGTTTATTTGATGTTGAGTGTACTTTAATAATGGAGTGGGATCACTTATCGTTTCCATCCTGTCTGTATACAGATCAAAAAGGTTGGTGAGACCTGATGTTCACAGAATAAAATTGACCCTTAGTCGCCTTTTACGACATCTACCGAAATAGTGCAGATGGACTTACAATCTTATTACATACTAGCTTTTGCCCGCGGCTTCACCCGCGTGAAATTTATTTTGTCATAAATTATAGCCTATATGTTATTCTGAGTTATAAACAATAATACTGTAAAGTTTCATCAAAATCCATTCAGTAGTTTTTGCGTGAAAGCGTAACAAACATCCAGACATCAGAAATCCAGACATCCAAACTTTCACATTTATAATATTAAGTAGGATAGTAGGAAGTAGGACTAACATAGACTTAACTAAACATAACTAGACATAACAAATGAGTCACGTTCTAAATATTTTGAGGAATCCAACGATCAATAACTTAAATATTTTATGCAATCAAACAAACAATAACTTTGTGTCGAAAATCATTTAATAGAGCTATAAATTATTAACAAAAATTCACCATTTCTATCCACATCCGCTTACAAACGAGTTGTTAAATAAAATTCATAATTGTGTTTAATTAGTTAAGACTTAGGAACCAGACTAAAGCAAATACAAGGAATTCTTAATTTGGTCGTAAATATTTGAAATCTTGGACCTTTTTGGGCAGTTGCAAAATGCAAATACATAATCGTTGATTTTGTCTGTCTGTAGATTATGTCTGTCGATTTAATATTAACAGCTCATTTTAAGCCGGAAGACGTCCACTGCTGCACAAAGGCCTCTCCCATGGATTCCCAAATGAATTCGTGTGCTGTTTGCTTCTAGATGATTTCTAATATCTGAAAGTGTAAAACTAAACCTGAAATCAGCTCTAGAATAAGAAAAAACAAGCTGAAAAATCGTATGTAGTTTTCACTTTAATACACCTTCATCGTAGCGTTCTAAAAGTCGAAACCATGACGATAGAGACATTTATTTTTCGAAAATTGGGGCTGCACACGCCAACTAAATATATTTAAGTACCTATTTAATTTATATTTTAGAGATCACCACCAAAATTACACCAATAATAAACTAACTAAAACAAAAAATGACCCATCTGAGAATCTCAATTTTATAATATCTGCATCTCTGCATTGAAATTGAACTTTTAGTATTTCATTATTTCGTCATATTAAATTTCTCTAACATTTTTACTATTACTACACCTACCTGCATATATAATACATAACTAAAAATAGCAATTTAGTTACATTAGTAACTAATTTAACAATATGAATTTGTTTGTTGTTACCAAACGAATTTTCATAAATAGCACGTTTCCAACGCAGAGAGGTACCTATTTGCCCACTATCCAAACTAAAGCAGACGAAGCCGGGGGCAAAGCGGGTATACAAACAAAATAGACCTCATCACAATTAACAAACGTGTATAACATTGTAGAAACACGAGATACAATGGCTGGCCTTATTTGGTCACTCCTACGCAAATTCTGTGAGATTTTTTGGTGGACGTTGGTTTTTTATGGATAATACTGATACTTTTTTCTTTACGAACATAATTTGTATGATTATTAGGATTACAATAATTTCACAGTCATAAAAGTATTTTTTTGTTGCGAAGTAGCTCTTAGATAAGTCGAACGTTTGCAATGGAGGGAAGTCGAACTTTAACTTCGAACTCCACCTATGTTCTTCTGATTAATTTCGTTACTGGTCCAATGACAGTATAACTTTTCGTCAGGTCAAACTTGACCCTCATTGGGTTTTTATTGGCGGTCAAGCTGTAGATCCTGGCTACACAGGAGTTGCAGCGGTGGGAACGAGAGGTGGGAATAGTCCCAAGCTAAATTACGTCCTCTGCTGGACAAAGGCCTCCCCCAAGGACTTCCACAATGACCAGTCCTGCGCTGCTCGCATCCAGGTTCTTCCCGCGGTCTTCACCAGATCAAATTCAAATTCTTAATTACACATTAAGGCTGAATAGCACCATCTTACTTTAACTTTGACAAACGTCAAAAGTCAATCAAACTCCATTAAAAAAAACACCAGTTATAGTTACGGTCAAAGTTAGGTGGTGCAACTAAGCCTAAGTGACAGTGTCAATGGTATACTCTTCCATCTTTCGGTCCATTACATAAAAAACACAAACCTATCTTCGGTATGTCCACACTATGCCATAGTAATAGGTGCGCCACCACGGCGCCAGAGTGTCGCGATACCTCGCAAACCGTTACCATCATCCAACCAAACTAGTTGACATGCTAGTGTAGCCCGCGGGTCCGCTTGATAAGGCTGAACTAGTAGTTATCAAGGTCACCGTTTACATGCCATGTTGTTGTTTTTAATAAGGTTATTTCTAGAATTAATTATGTGTAACGCAAGTAAAATATTGAATAAATCGATATTTTGAACATAATTTACACTAGCAGCTGCTTGCGACTACGTACGCGTGGATCCCGTTTAGGGGTGGACTTTTGCTAAATCCCGTCTTAGTGAGCACCTACGTTCTAAAAGGAACCCCCATGCAAAATTTGAGACTCCTAGCACTTGTAGTTTCTGAGATCTCGTGATGAGTGAGTCAGTCAGTGACCATTTGATTTGGATAGATAGTCCCCTAAAGTGTCAATATTTCTTGACTCTATCATAATATGTGGAAAGCTAGTTCAGTCTCTATCCCAGGTATGATTGCGGTCAAATACCTGCCTTCTACTAATGAAAAACATCTTCATTGCAGAAACACTATCCTCTCCAATTTACCAGAGAAAAATGCAGGATTTGGTATACTCCCCACGCTGGCAGAAGGGTTGGGGAAGTCTTGAGCCCTTGTCGCTTCTTACGACATCCACGGGAAGAATTGGAGTTATTCTATTCCACTCTTTCGGAATCACATGGATATATTTTTATCATATTGTTTCTTACACAAAATTGATAAACCTACGCGTTATAACTTTTTCATAATAATATCAAAAACACGTGTAGAATTCGGGTAGCAAAATTCCGTGAATGCCAAGATTAGTTTTCCCCATAATTTGAGTTCAAAAGTTACTTGTTTTGAAACTTTTACGCGACGATTTGAGGATTTCTGAGAAATAAGACTCACTAAAATTATATATTTAGGGTACCTTAATAGCAATAGTAGAACCCATAGTATCCTTAGTCGTTTTTTCCGTAAGTCAGTTTAGATAATTATACTAATTAGAAGGTCTACCAATGCTCATGGCTCTGTCTAGTGAAAAAACTAAAAAATAGATTATTTCAGAAGTTCTATCGCTAAAAATAAAAAGGCTCTACAAAAAATATGACAAACCACTAGAGTTTTTTCTTTTGGAACAAAAGATTAAGTTGCCTTTTATTCTGACCTTTTGTGACTCTATCACATTCACTTTAATAATACACAAACAAAATTCAGTCAAAATCTTTACTAATACTCGTATAAAATGCGAAAGTAATTCTGTCTGTCTGTCTGTGGCTTTCACTCCTAAACCACTAAACCGATTTTGATGAAATTTGGCATAGAGATAGTTGGAGTCCCGAGATAGGACGTAGGATAGTTTTTATCCCGGTTTCTGAAAAGGGACCCGCGCGATAACGTTGTTTGTCACAGACAAAATTCTACGCGGGCGAAGCCGCGGGCAGAAAACTAGTAGGTATAAAATAAATCGCATGACAATGTCTCCAAAACACAAGCCTCTTTATAATTCAAACAAATGAAGGAAAATTTTATACTTTGTACACAAGACGTTGAAAAATACGTAACTACATTTCGTTTGTGTTTCGCTTGAAATTTGAATAACGTATCGCAAACTTTCACAAAGGATTCGTAAAGTTTTATCGAATTGTATGGAATAGCGAAATTATTCTTTGCTATCGCTTGTAATATTTAAATAATGTTGAAGTTATCCGCTTTGTCGAACCAGCCTTTGGCCAATTCTAAGAGAATATTTAAGTGGGTACGTTGTGTCAATTCAAGATTTCCTCCAGACTGATTAATTAGAGATTGTAAGTGCTTTACCTCTTTATTTTAACTCTGTTATTCTTAAGAATAAAAGGTTTTGGAATAAGGTTTTATTCTTGCTTCTTCATTTCAGCCACAGGACGTCCACTGCTGAACATAGGCCTCCCCCAATGACTTCCACATCGCACAGTTGGTAGCGGCCTGCATCCAGCGCCTTCCCGCTACCTTTATCAGGTCATCGGTCCACCTTGTGGGTGGACGTCCCACTTTACGTCCACACATTATTCTTGCTACTAAATATGAATCGTATCCTAGGTAAAACCTACCTACTAAATAAACTAGGACTCTCTACTCGATTTAACCGATTTTTTAATCACTGTCGCTTCCATAAAAGATACNTTCCACAACGACCTGTCCTGCGTTGCTCGCATCCAGGTTCTTCCCGCAATCTTCACCAGATCAACTTCAACTTTTTGAATACACATTAAGGCTGAATTGCACCATCTTACTTTAACTTTGACAAACGTCAAAAGTCAATCAAACTCCATACAAAAAACACCAGTTATCGTTATAGTTACGGTCAAAGTTAGGTGGTGCAACTCAGCCTAAAAGACAGTGTCAATGGTATACTCTTCCATCTTTCGGTCCATTACATAAAAAACAAAAACCTATCTTCGGTATGTCCACACTATGCCACAGTAATAGGTGCGCCACCACGGCGCCTGAGTGTCGCGATACCTCGCAAACCGTTACCATCATCCAACCAAACTAGTTGACATGCTAGTGTAGCCCGCGGGTCCGCTTGATAAGGCCGAACTAGTAGTTATCAAGGTCACAGTTTACATGCCATGTTGTTGTTTTTAATAAGGTTATGGTAATATTAATTCTAAAACTAAAAATAGCACAAGTAAAATATTGACCAGTTAAATCTTCATTTTTAACATGAATTGCGATTGTAATAAAGACTAGATTACTAAAGTTCTAAATATCATCATCATCATTTCAGCCACAAGACGTCCATTGCTGAACATAGAAAAAATATTTAGGGGACTAGGTATATTTCTTGACTCAAATGTGTGTAAATCTAATACAGTCTGTGTCAGTAAAATTAATCATCGTCATCATCAGATCCTTTAATCTTGCTACAGGAACACGACCCTCTCCAATTTACCAGATGCAAATGGAGGATTAGGCCTGTGGCCTCACGTATTTTGACTCAGTCAAAATCTCGTTGAATGACGTTTAGAAATCGTACTATTGAAACAGTTTTAAATCAACGATTTGTTGTCGTTGAAGTTTTGTTACGTGAATAAGGCTACTAGTGATCGCATAACCCTTAGTCGCCTGCCTCTTACGACATCCACGGGAAGAATTGCAGTGATTCTATTCCACTCTGTCGGAATCACATGGCTATATTTTTATCTTGTCTTTTATACAAAATTGACAAAATCTAGTCTTTTATACAAAATTGACTAAATCTATTTCTACCTACGCGTTATAACTTTTTCATAATAATATCAAAAACACGTGTAGAATTCGGGTAGCAAAATTCCGTGAATGCCAAGATTAGTTTTCCCCATAATTTGAGTTCAAAAAGTTACTTGTTTTGAAACTTTTACGCGACGATTTGAGGATTTCTGAGAAATAAGACTCACTAAAATTATATGTTTAGGGTTCCTTAATAGAAATCTAACCCACAGTAAGTATTGTTAGTCTGTTTTTCCGTAAGTCAGTGTAGAAGATCTACCAATACTCATGGCTCTATCTAGTGAAAAAACTAAAAACTAGATATTTCAGAAGTTCTATCGCTAAAAACAAAAAGTTTCTACAAATAATATCAATCAAACTACTAGAGTTTTTTCTTATGGAACAAAATATTTAGTTGCCTTTAAGTCTGGCCTTTTGTGACTCTCTCACATTCATTTTAATAATACACAAACAAAATTCAGTCAAAATATTTACTAATATGTACTCGTATAAAATGCGAAAGTAACTCTATCTGTCTGTCTATCTGTGGCTTTCACTCCTAAACCACTGAACCGATTTTGATTAAATTGGGCATAGAGATAGTTTGAGTCCCGAGAAAGGACATAGGATAGTTTTTATCCCGGTTTCTGAAAAGGGCCCCGTGCGATAACGTTTTTTTTTTCACAGACAAAATTCCATGCGGGCGAAGCCGCGGGCAGAAAACTAGTATGTATAAAATAAATCGCATGACAATGTCTCCAAAACACAAGCCTCTTTATACTAATTCAAACAAATGAAGGAAAATTTTATACTTTGTACACAAGACGTTGAAAAATACGTAACTACATTTCGTTTGTGTTTCGCTTGAAATTTGAATAACGTATCGCAAACTTTCACAAAGGATTCGTAAAGTTTTATCGAATTGTATGGAATAGCGAAATTATTCTTTGCTATCGCTTGTAATATTTAAATATTGTTGAAGTTATCCGCTTTGTCCAACCAGCCTTTGGCCAATTCTAAGAGAATATTTAAGTGGGTACGTTGTGTCAATTCAAGATTTCCTCCAGTCTGATTAATTAGAGATTGTAAGTAACTTTACCTCTTTATTTTAACTCTGTTATTCTTAAGAATAAAAGGTTTTGGAATACGGTTTTATTCTTGCTTCTTCATTTCAGCCACAGGACGTCCACTGCTGAACATAGGCCTCCCCCAATGACGTGGAAGTCATTGGGGAAGTCGCACGGTTGGTAGCGGCCTGCATCCAGCGCCTTCCCGCTACCTTTATCAGGTCATCGGTCCACCTTGTGGGTGGACGTCCCACTTTACGTCCACACATTATTCTTGCTACTAAATATGAATCGTATCCTAGGTAAAACCTACCTACTAAATAAACTACTCTCTACTCGATTTAACCGATTTTTTAATCACTGTCGCTTCCATAAAAGAT